>NC_066254.1:1320541-1920541 GCF_024542735.1 Bombus huntii
AACCTGGCAAGATTATACGGATAATGGAAACAGAATAACGACAATATGACAACATCGGCAACGTAACTGGACATGATAATGTCCTATTGTAGTGGACTATTGTAATAGTCTATTCTTAACTTAACGGGCCCCAAGCCCCGTCAGTTCGACGAGTGGTACCTCCCCAGGGTCGCCCCGACGATCATCACACGACTGGGCGAGGAACGAGGAGAGAACGGTCGGTCCCAAGGCCGTCTCTCGCTCGGAAAGAGCGACCGGGCATCATGCGATCGATTGCGATACAGAGAAGAGATTCTAAGTAGCATCGTTGATTCCGGTCGGCAAAAGGGAGAGTGCCAAGGAATTACTGGGCAAAACATCGAAATGGAAATTAACTCTCAAGCGGAGTTGATCGACCAGAGGTACTAGCAACCTCAGGAAAGGAGCGAAAGCGGAGGAAATGGAGAAGGTTCTAGTGAATAAGAGGGCGTTGTGAACCAGAAGAGGAGGTGAAATTGTTCTCTTGGAATTGAAGTATTGGCGGAGAACATATCCACTGAACTGAACTTAAAGGAAGAGGAGATGGATAGAGGTGAAGCCCCTAAGCATGACGCCGTGGGTAACCCAGCAGACGGTGGTTGTGCTGTCTGCGAGTACTGCTCCCTGGGACAGACCGACGATCAAGATTAAAACGGGATTGACGATTGCGTCGGCGAGGATTCTGCGCAACGTAGTGAGATGCTATAAGTGTCGCATGCTGGGGCATACTGCGGCCAGGTGTATGGTAGTGAGCCCTGGTAGAGAATTGTGCAGCCGATGTGAAGACAGGGACACCATAAACCAGTGCACGAAGGAACCAAGGTGTGCTATCTGCCTGAAGGAAAATAGAAATAATCTGAGGCACATTACCGGTCCCAGGAGTGCCCTGTAGTAAAAGAGAGGACGAAGAGAGGCAATCCTAGCGGAAGATAAGGATTTCAATAATTAACTTGAATAGGTGGAGGCTTGCACACGAATTAATGTACCAGTATGTCTGCGAAGCTGGAGTAGACGTTGTATTCATATCGGAGCCTTATAGGCAGCAGACATATTGGTACAATGACGATAAGGGCGATGCGTCGTTGTGGGTGACGCTCTTCAGAGGGAAACAACCAGAGATTAGTCGCTAGATGTGGAATCGTAGGAGTCAGCGTGGACGTATTTTGTATTGGGGTTTTGTATTGGGGTTATTCCTCCCCCAATGTGAATATGGAACAGTTTAACAGGAGTTGGACACTTTGATTCAGGCGACCAAGAGGAGTTAACCAGCAACGATGATCGCCGCAGATTTTAACTCAAAGGCAACCGCATAGGGAGGCCATGTAAATGTAAATGAAATGAAATGGCAGGGGAGCCAGTCTCCTGAACATGTTCGCGAACAATGTGATCGTCCCGGTCAAGATGAACGAAGATCATACATTTTGTAAGAACGGAAGGAAAAGTTTCCTCGACATTATTAGTACCAACGAGGGATTGGCTAAGAAATATGCAGGTGGGAAGTTGCCGAAGGTCTGGTCGGTATCGGACCACAGATACGTCTTGCATAATTTTATGATTAAAAGGTCGAGGACGAGGAAGCGCGTGGGGAATGTTTACAGACTATTCTGGAAACGACATGTGCCTCCGAACTTAAAAAAGTGTACCCCCCGCCAATGGGTAAGAGGAGATGTAACTAGGGGTGCCCAGGTCCGGTATGGTCACTTCGCCAAGGTATGGTCCTGTAACTGGAGCTGCTACGGCGGCAGACACTAAATGTACCGACGGATGATCAGGAAGGACTGCAATGGTGATAGTAACGATGCCGAACATGCGCTGTTCCACTGCCCCAGGTGGATAAGGGGAAGGACCGAATGGGAGAATCACCTCGGCACATCAATAACAATTGACAATTTGATCAGGCTACTGGTGAAGAAAGAGGACCACTGGACTAAGTTCCAGGCTTTATGTAATAAAATAATGAAGTCCAGGCTTGCGCAAGAAAAGATCGAAGAGAGAAAAAGAAGACGATAGAATAAGAGTAAATAAGAGAGCCCATCGCGGCAATAACATCTTTGTCATCTGGTCTGAAACGATGAACCGGCTCGGGAACTTTGAGAGACCTACCACCTAAAGGGGTTAGAATAAAAGACTTAGGATACTCAGTTCCTGGAATTATATCGAGCGATTACAACAAATCCTAACAATTGTACCAAGCTACGGCAATGAATCTATTTATTTAAATATAATGACTTAAAAATATGGCGATAAAATATTAATTGGAGATAAATAGATCTGCCATGTTTGAATAATTGTTGTATCTGTTACGACCGTTCGCGGAGAACGCGATCGCGAGGAAAGCGCGTTACAGAGAGGCGCGAATTCTCGTTACGACTCGGATAATCGACGCCGCGAATTAGTTGTTCCCCTGTTTCGATTAAGATAGCAGAGGTGGTTCAAATGAATTTAACACTGAATTAACAGGGTTAATATAAACTTGTATATTTATCAATATTTAATATTATAATGAGCACGTCACAAATTATTTAACGATTATACAATTAGTTTGTTAGCAATTCGACCCAACTTTATTATATTTCTGGATATATTCGTTAGACTAAACGACTTCAATTTTATTCGTCTGAACCTCTCGATACATAACGTTTCGATCCTCAAATGATACTGATTGCCCTTCGATATTTTTCTTTGTCTTCTCTTTTTCCGAGACGAGCCCCACTACGCTCGGGTCACGCCACCGTTCGCGCCTATGATCACGTATGCCCCTTCTTTGTGGAGATGAAATAACGGACCGAAGGAGAATCGACGTTTCTAGAACTCGCTGCTTGATGACAAATATGCGCTTGTCGCTACATTGTATGTTTTTCGTCGGTCATATAAGACGATCTGTCTGCGACACTGTAGTACCACGAGCGACGGTTACGAATACGGTCTATGGTAAACCTCGGGGCGTAACAGTATCGATTAAATAAATATCAATCACGAAAAATGACAATACTATAAAGAGATTAGAAATAAACTTAAAAGTATATTAAAATTACTGTGCGTTTAATTAATTTAAATTTCCGAGGCAAAACACGGCTAACTGCAATTTAAATTAAGCAGTGATTTTGGAAAAGTAAATACGAAAAAGTAATATCTAAGGATGATTTCGTTTTTTCATAATAACAAATACAAATTTTTAAACAATAATAAATAAAGTTTTAACTACCTGTAATGTTGCAAGGAAATAGAACGTCTGATGGAACCTGTACTTAAAGTTCGCTTTCATTTCGCGCTGATTGTGGGAGTGTTTCCTCATCGTGATTATTTGCTCCGAGAAAATATGTTTCATTAGGTCATACGATTCGGTCATTACGATCTGGATGAAGTTCATTTTGTGATTTCACTTACTCAAACATTTTTTTTATACGTGGGGAAATCCTCATAGCCACCCCCCCCCCCCCCCCCCCCCCCGCTTGGAAGCGGCGGGTAATATCGAACTATACCAACTAAAACTCCACGGTGGACCGCCCGACGCTCAGCTGGAATGGCAGGGACCTATTTCAAATTACTGCCGGCGCACTTCTGTGTCTTCTCCTGACTGAGGGAGTCGTTCCTTGGTTAGTTCGGGCATTGGGAGGGACCACACCTCTCTACGCTATGCCCTGGGCAGTCGTGCAGGTCTGAGGAGGTTCAGATCCTCCTCGGCGTGTCGGCCTCTATGACCAGCTAGGACGGCGTAGGGTCGTCCTTCGGCGCGGAACCCTGCAAGGGTGGGATGTTCTCACCCTCTCCCGCTTTGTTCGTTCCTTTACGAGCATTACGCTTTCGCAATATGAGCGTACTGTGACGAGCTCCTGCCGCCCCCTCAGTGTCGCTTTCACAACTGACGAGGGGTCTAAACTTCCGCCAATCATCAGCCGTAGAATACGACGTGGGGCCTCCCACGCCGGACAAAATTCCAACGTGTGCTGGGCCGTGTCCTCGCCCACACCGCAGTGCTAACAGGTGCACGTTACCTCTCTTCCGATTTTATTCAGGTGTCACGTCCCGCGCTGCGCACGCGCCGTAACGTAGAGTAAAACTACCAATAGCGCGAGTGAGCGTCTCAATTTGAGATTCAAATAAACTTTAACAATTTGTATAGAAACCAAATTCGAGCCTCACAACCCCCACGGAATAACCCGTCACATGACGACCCCTCCACGGTAGACCTAAATATAGATAAGCATAGCGACATAGAAGAGAGAAAAATAATTCAGTTCTTGGTGATTAATTCCTTGGTTCTTGGCGATCAGTTCCCCAATTCTTGGCGAGTAATTTCTTTGTTCATAGCGATTAGTTCTCAATTCCTTTAGCTCTTAATTTCTCAGTTCCTTTGCCTTTCAATTCTTTAGTTCCTTAGCTTTTCAGCTCTTAGTTCCTGTAAATTCGACCAATCGCGGGGAGACGTACTCGCGAGGAGAGTCGTCAACGGGGGTCGTAAATCCCCGTTACGATTATGACAATCGACACCACGAATTGATCGATCCCCTGATTTCCGGTGGGATAATAAGGGGTGATTGAGTTGGTATAACACTGGGATTCACAGTATTATAAAGTATATATTTCCAAGCACTTAGTTACAAAAGGATTTGCGTGAAGTATGCGACTCTCGCGCTAGGTGTAGACTGCCGCGTTAGGCGTTAGTTGGTAGACTGTCTCGTTAGGCGTTAGTTGGTAGACTGTCTCGTTAGGCGTTAGTTGGTAGACCGTCGCGTTAGGCGTTAGTGGGTAGACTGTCGCGTTAGGCGTTAGTTGGGAGACTGTTTGTCGCTCTTTTTTTAATACGGAAGAAAAGTTCGGTGTGGGTGTGCCCCTGTGCCTAAAGAACGCGGATTCGTTGGTCTCACTTTCGTTAGGAAAAGTGAGGGTAACGAACCGCGGTGTCGATTGGTCATGCTGCACTACTGCTCGAAGGGATGAGTAGGGAGTCTTCTACCATCGTGGTGCGTAAATGACTGTGTGTATGAGAAAACCTAGCCTGTTTTATTACAGGGCTATTCGGGTTTTCCTAATGGGTGCATACCCGCTTTCTCCGTGTTTTAAAGGCGACTAATAAACCCAAGGACACCTCTAAAACCGACTGTGTTTCGAGCATATTTTTAGGTTTTAGCAATTCTTCAAGACAATCGGATTGAAGACATATGGCGAAACAATGCAGGGAAGTGAAAGTTATGGTGGGTTCTTAGGTTTATTGAGGGTCGAAGTGCCGTTACGCAGGTCGGTTGTTGTCCGGTCGCGCGGGCTGGCGTGCAGATGTTTTAGGCGTCGTAACATCCTCCCCCCGTTGAGAGGGCACCGATCAAATTTTCATTAAAGGTGGAGTCAGGGGTGTCGTTGGTGACCTCCTTCGCTCCGTGTGGGCGTTCGGCCTCGTCTGGCTCTGGGTGGATGGGTAAGGGGACCAGTCTTTTGACGCCGCGGTCCAGGATGCTTGTTGCCGTCTGCACGGTAGCGGTCCGGATGATTCCGTCGGCTCCTGGATGGACCTTGATTACGCGGCCCAAAGGCCACTGCATAGAGGGCACGTTGTCCTCCCTGAGGATTACTACGGTGCCTTCATGAATGTTGTGTTTGCCCTTGTCCCATTTGCTGCGGCGGGTTAACTCGTTTAGGTATTCTCGATACCATCGGCTCCAGAAGTGCTGCTTAATCTGGTGAATGCGCTGCCAACTGGATAGCCGTCCTGATGGAACTGTCCTGAAATCACGCTCCCGTAAACTGGTTAGGGTATCACCGATTAGAAAATGACCGGGAGTGAGGACAGGGGGATCTTTCGGATCGGATGAGATGGGAGTCAGTGGGCGTGAATTGAGAATGGCCTCAATTTCGATCACAAGGGTGTGGAGGTGTTCAAAGGTCAGGAGCTCCGTGCCGACCACGCGGATGAGATGGCGTTTGAACGATTTAACTGCGGCTTCCCATAAGCCGCCAAAATGTGGTGAGTTCGGAGGATTAAAACGCCATTGTATTTGTCGGTCGGCGAGAAAATTCTGTACCCTATCCTGGTGGTCGTCGGACTGCAATAGGGTCCGGAGTTCTTGCAGCTCCTGATTAGCCCCGACGAAATTGGTGCCGTTGTCGGTGAGGATCGTTGCGCAGTATCCTCGCCGCGAGATGAAACGGCGTAGCGCGGCCAAGAAGGCGTCGGTGGTTAGGTCGCTGACTAACTCTATGTGGACCGCCTTTGTCGCCAGACAAACGAATATGGCGGCGTACGTCTTGATTTTACGTCGGTTGCGGTCCCTCCTCTCCTTGATGTAGAATGGGCCGCAGTAGTCGATTCCGACGTTCGTGAACGGCCGCGATTCGGTAATACGCGCCTCTGGCAAATCACCCATCAAGTATTCCACTGGTGGAGGGTTGGCTCTGCAGCAGCGGACGCACCTTCTGAGAGTGCGCCATACCTGGCTACGGCCGTCGATCGGCCAATAGCGCAGTCTCATCGCGTATAGGGTAGCTTGGGTCCCTGTGTGATGATTGTTCCGGTGCTCTTGCTCGATAATCAGCTCTGTCACCGGGGATTTCGGTAGGATGATCGGGTGTTTTTGGCTGAAGGGTATGGCGGAGTTGGTCAGTCGCCCCTCTACCCGGAGTAGCCCATCTTCGTCGAGGAAGGGGTTTAATGGCTGTAGTTTCCCTCCAACGTCCTCGCTTCGATTTTTTTGGAGGATCCGAATTTCAGGCGCGAAATGCTGGGATTGTAAGATTTTTATTAGCCTGTTGTGCGCTGCGGTCAGTTCGTCTGTGGTGAGATGGGCAGTTCGGTGTTGCTTATGTCTCCATCGAAGACACCGGGCGACGATTCTTATTAGTCTTGGCCAAGACGAGTAGCGATGGAGGAGAGTGTTGTCGTTAACACTCGTCCTCAGACAGATCGTCTTCTTTTGCTCCGGGAGGTCGACTACCGGTATCGGGCTCCAAACCGGCCAATAGCTTTCGCTTTGCAGGAGCCACCTTGGCCCGTTTTTCCAAATGGACGGACATAGGAATTCCTTGGGCGTCTGGCCTCGGGAGATGAGATCCGCTGGATTATCGTCGGTAGGCACATGACGCCAGTCGGAGATATTGGTCTTGGTCTGTATCTCAGCGACTCGATTCGCCACAAATGTTTTCAAGGTGTGCGGCGAAGACCTGATCCAATGGAGTACGATGGTGGAGTCAGTCCAGTAAACTATTCGCGATATCTTGGTCGTCAGGGCCTGTTGTATTGACGAAATCAAGGACGTCAAAATAAGTGCCCCGCTTAATTCGAGACGTGGTATGGAGAGCGATTTGAGCGGCGCTACCTTCGACCGCGCCGTGAGGAGTCGAGTCCAAATATTGTTCTTTCGGTCAGTCGTCCGCACGTAGACGCACGCCCCATATGCCCTTTCGCTAGCGTCACAGAATCCGTGGAGCTCAATTTTCGTTGCGGATTCTAGGATGGTCTTCCGAGGGAACCTTACCGCATTTAACAACGGCAATTGGGTGTGGTATTTGATCCATGCTGTGTGTACGTCTGACGGAAGGGATTCGTCCCAATCTACCTTCAATGTCCAGACTTGTTGCAAAATCATTTTTGCTCGAACGATTACCGGCGCGAGCAATCCTAGTGGATCATATATTTGTGCGATGACTGAGCTGATTGATCGCTTTGTGATTCGGGAAGTGTCACTGTTCGTCTTGACCGAATATAGTATGGTATCGTCGGCTGAATCCCAAAAGACGCCGAGTGTTTTTAACGTGGATGACTCACCGAGATGTAATTTCTGCTTGGTGTCTTCCTCAGGTAGCCCTCTCAGCAGATCCCGATCGTTTGAGGCCCATTTGCGGATATTTAGACCGGCTAGCTTAAGTAATCTCGTGAGATCATTCCTGATTGATAGGGCTTCGTCCTTCGTATCGGCTCCGGTCAACGCATCGTCGACATAGAAGTCTCGCCGTAGGATCTGTGCTGCTCTCGGAAATCGAGGTCCCTCGTCCTCTGCCAACTGTTTGAGACATCGGATGGCCAGATACGGGGCTGCGGATAGACCGAACGTTACGGTGTTGAGTCGGTAAGTTTCGATCTCTCCGTTGTCGGCACGCCACAGAATCTTTTGGTAGGGACGATCTTCTGGACGTAGGAGGAATTGGCGGTACATCTTCTCGATGTCGCCGGTAAGGACATATTGAAATGACCGGAATCTCAATAGGATGTTCCTCAGGTCTTCTTGTAATTTCGGACCCGTATGAAGGGCGTCGTTTAGAGACACTCCCGTGGTACTTGAAGCTGAGCCGTCGAACACAACCCGTAGCTTGGTGGTGTCGCTCGATTCCTTGGTCACGCCGTGATGTGGTAAATAATATCCGTGGTCGGTGGCGTGATCCTTGTTGATCTTTGTCATGTGACCCAAGTCTAAATATTCTTGAATCACAGCACTATACGCGGTTTCATATTGTTTGTCGCGTTGGAATCGGCGATGAAGAGAGGCGAGCCTGCTCATTGCAGTGGCCTTCGATGACCCTAGTGAGGAAAGCTTTTCGTTGAACGGTAATGCAACGATGTATCTGCCTTCCTTGGTTCGTCGGACATGGTTTCGGAAATGTTCTTCACATAGTCGTTCCGATTCCGAAAGATGAGTAGTGGCCTGTCCCTCGTCGATCTCCCAAAACCGTGCGAGGTCCTCTTGCAGAGCCGTTGTGGTTGCGTGGAACGTATTTATCGCGGTTTGGGACGTGGGACTCCCCCCGATTACCCAGCCGAAGCGTGTTTTTTGTAGACGTAGTTCAGGTTCGCCTGGTTGTGCCAGATTGACCTGCCCGATGCACAGCGACGCGAATGTTGATCCGGTACTAAGTAAGACATCGATCGGGGCTGGGCAATGGAACTGTGGATCGGCTAGATGAATATTTCTGGGTAATCCCAGACTCGAGGGATCGATGGGCTCGCTTGGTACGAGGATCGATATGGCCGGGATAACAAGAAATCTCAATGTCTTCTTGTACTCGCCGTCCGTCGACGTGATGGTGGCCGTGGTGTAACGTTTTGCCGTGGTGCTCAAATTGTCGAGGGCTCCGATCTGGATCGCACATCTCCTTTGCCTTATACCGAGGGAGTTCGCGAGCCTGTCGGTCATGAAGTTCATGCTCGACCCAGTGTCGAGTAAGGCTCGGGCTCGGATTGGTTGTGCCTGTTTGTTCAAAACCTTGATCTGTGCTGTGGCCAACAGATCATGATGCAGAGGGGTGTGGGGAGATGTGTTTGTTAGTCCGATCCCCCTTGCTGTCGTAGTCTCGGACAGTCAGTTTTGCCCCGGTTGGGACTTGGATGAAGAGGTTGGGGTGGTGTTCCGGATCCGGGCTGAGCGTGACTCGTACGAGGAATGCTCTTTCGTACCTCTTGGAGCCGAAGATGTATGCTTCCGTGAAGTATCGGATGTTCGCCTCGATTTGTGGGACGACCGCGACTTCGATGATCCCGATGGGGATTGTTCGGTGGAGGCTCGCTTGTGTGATGAACGACTGCCCGACGACCGACCGCTCGGTGCGCGACTGCCCGACGACCGACCGCTCGATGCGCGACTGCCCGACGACCAACCGCTCGATGAGCGACTGTCCGACGACCGACTGCTCGGCGACCAACCGCTTGCCGATCGACCGCTCGACGATCGACCGCTCGACGATCGACCGCTCGACGATCGACCGCTCGAAGATCGACCGCTCGACGACCATGAATCTACCTGGGTTTTTTCGCGGTGTAGATACGTATGGTGTCGGTGACCGCAGATACGACACGAACCCGATGTACACTGTGTCGGCGAATGTCCTGTGCCTAGGCAATTTATGCACAACGATGCCTTCTTCACGATTTGAAAACGTTTGGTCGCTGATTTGGCCTTGAATATTTTGCAGTGTCTGATCTCGTGATGTCCGTTGCAGGTCGGACACACCACCGTTCTGCTGGTTGTAGCAAGGGTTCGCCCATGCGGTATGGTTGTTCGCTGACTGCGGTGTTTGTGTGTTGACCCTTTTGATTCCTTCTCTTTAGAGAGGAATTGAGTCCCGTTCGCCCGTGTTTTGAGAAAGTCTATCAGATGCTGATAGGATGGCACCTTTTGGCGGGGCAGTGTGCGTTGCCATTTACGCAGGCTGGACGCGGGCAACTTCGACGCGATCAATTCGATCATCGCTATGTTTGAAGTGACGGGCTCCTTTAGATGTTCGAGCGCCTTTAGATTTACGCTGATGGTTTCCAACAAATCCTCTAGGGCCTCTGGAGTTTCCTTTTTGATTTCCGGATAATTACGCATCAGATTCCAATGGCGCATGCAGATTTGGAGGGGGCAATTGAACTTGTCCTTCAGTGTATCAAGCGCGATGGAATAGTTGGCCTCTGTGAGTTCTAATGACTGGATACTCTGTGTGGCCCGTCCAGTTATAGATGAGCGTAGATGCTGGAACTTTTGGACATTCGTCAAACCTTCGTTACGGTCCACTATGGATGTGAACGTGTCGTAGAAATAGGTCCAATTCTCGAGGGCACCGTCGAATTGGGGCACGCGGACCTCTGGAACGGTGGTCGGCTCTGGTTTCCGGCACGTCTCACCTCTTGTTGTAGTCGACGGGGTTGTTGCTGATATTTGCTCAAAGAGCTCTCGGAACCGCATGTCAAGCTCCCGATGCTCTTGCGATAACGAATCTACCCGCGCATCTTCCCCCTCATCTACCACACCTAACTCTTCTTGAACCTCGAGTATCCTCCTCCAAAGCTCATCGAACGAGCTGCGGCAAGATGCTAGGAAGATTCTGTTTGCCTTCCCAGACGCTTCGTACTCATCGAGTTCGCGCCTTATGGTTGCAAGTCGACGGGCTAGGACGCCTCGTCTCCGCCGTAACGTGCTGATTGATTCAGCTTGGGCCATGTTTGATTTTGATAATGAACGCCCTTACCTTGATCAAATGGACGTTGATCTGGGATTCTGTTGCTAATCGTTACGATGCGGCGTGGGCTCGTGTAGATGCTGCGCGACGGAGGTGCTTCTCTCCGATGGCGGTTCCCTTGCTCAGTTGACTAAGTGGTTGGAACTTGGATCTCACGCGACACTGTATAGTCACTGGTCAGTGCACTTTTTGGTGGCACGAGATCCGGCTCGAAGGACCATGTAAATTCGACCAATCGCGGGGAGACGTACTCGCGAGGAGAGTCGTCAACGGGGGTCGTAAATCCCCGTTACGATTATGACAATCGACACCACGAATTGATCGATCCCCTGATTTCCGGTGGGATAATAAGGGGTGATTGAGTTGGTATAACACTGGGATTCACAGTATTATAAAGTATATATTTCCAAGCACTTAGTTACAAAAGGATTTGCGTGAAGTATGCGACTCTCGCGCTAGGTGTAGACTGCCGCGTTAGGCGTTAGTTGGTAGACTGTCTCGTTAGGCGTTAGTTGGTAGACCGTCGCGTTAGGCGTTAGTGGGTAGACTGTCGCGTTAGGCGTTAGTTGGGAGACTGTTTGTCGCTCTTTTTTTAATACGGAAGAAAAGTTCGGTGTGGGTGTGCCCCTGTGCCTAAAGAACGCGGATTCGTTGGTCCCACTTTCGTTAGGAAAAGTGAGGGTAACGAACCGCGGTGTCGATTGGTCATGCTGCACTACTGCTCGAAGGGATGAGTAGGGAGTCTTCTACCATCGTGGTGCGTAAATGACTGTGTGTATGAGAAAACCTAGCCTGTTTTATTACAGGGCTATTCGGGTTTTCCTAATGGGTGCATACCCGCTTTCTCCGTGTTTTAAAGGCGACTAATAAACCCAAGGACACCTCTAAAACCGACTGTGTTTCGAGCATATTTTTAGGTTTTAGCAATTCTTCAAGACAATCGGATTGAAGACATATGGCGAAACAATGCAGGGAAGTGAAAGTTATGGTGGGTTCTTAGGTTTATTGAGGGTCGAAGTGCCGTTACGCAGGTCGGTTGTTGTCCGGTCGCGCGGGCTGGCGTGCAGATGTTTTAGGCGTCGTAACAGTTCCTTTAGCTCTTAGTTTTTGCTCTCAGTTCTTAAGTTCTTTAGCTCTTTAGTTCTTTAGCTTTTAGTTCTTTGATCCTTACTTCCCAGTTCTTGTCAGTTTTGTTAATCAACGTGTTTATATTTGTCAATTTGTAAATTATTGAAAATCAATCAAATTGAAATCTTGTAATTAATAAGAGTAAAAAAATATTACGGACGATTGTAACTTCGAGTATTCGAAATCTCAACGACAATTCTGTCAATATCCAATTAGAATACGAATAAACATTTGTTGTGAAGAATATTTGTCTAATAATATAATAGGATTAACCGAACATTTATTTTCACCAACTTTGATCCTCTCCCGTGCCAGTACTCCTGCGCGTAGCAGGTTAGCTAAAACGTGGAGTTTAATTGCCAATCGCATTAAACATCAGACAACGCTACAATTTAATCTAAGTTCAAAAATTGACGACAACACAACCAAAACGAACCAAACAAAAACGTAACACAGGTTTTCCCCCGAATACTTCATGTCCTGCGAGCACCTGCGTCATCCGGAAGGACAGTGGAAGCCCTCCGCTTTCTCTCCAAGCCTCACAGTTTGGCAGGATCGATCTAACAGCTCGGTGGCCCCGGATCTGATCTCAGTAGTCTGGTCTGGTCACACCACTCGTCTAACTTTCCCCCGAACGTCACGGGCCGCCTGCTCGGCGGGGTCACTTACACAAACATGGAATCAAATCTATTTTCAGTAACGCAAAAATGACGAAAATTCCTATTACGTTACTAATATTATTTCGTCTAGAAACTAGGAAACTGTACCCGAAAATTCAGTTTCTTATAAACTGAGTTATGTCGCGGACAAACTTGATCGATACACGAATTAATTTTCATATAAATTGCCTTTTAAAAGAGTTGCCCAAAAGGAAACATATTAAACATGACTTTATTTACAATAGTGATAAAAGTACATCGCTTCATTTGGAAGCAATGATTTTGAAACTTTGGATATCATATTCTTTGAAAAATTTCTTTCATTTAATATCCATATTATATGATAGATATAACGTGATTTTCAGTATCTGGATTAATATCCATCTTTCCTAGTAGATATTGTAAAAAGAATAATATTAATTCCAAGATTAAAACAGCGAAGGGTAAGATATTGCCATAAACGTAACAGTGTGTTAATTACTTATGAGTCCTATAACACTTTTCCCACTAAATGGCGCGATGTTGTTCAATATATTAAACTGCGTTGAATTACATTTTATTTGTGACTTAAACCACCTATAAATGTCTTTTTTTTAGTATCATCAATGCTTCAGAGCAAAAGTATCTTCAATGTTAGAAAAATATTTTTCCACCTTCTGCATCACTTTCCTATTTTATAGTTTTCAGAGCATCTCTCGTTTCATTTCGACGATTAGTATCGTACGTTTTCCCTTAGATGGCATTATGCACAAAGTAATCGACGCATACGATGTTGGATGCCATTGATATCGGATGATTCATGTACAATATATACCGAGAAAAATTTCAAAGAACATCACAAGTGCCAAATAAATGGAGATGAATAATGAATGAACTTATAGTATTGTAGAGTATGGTGTTTAAAGGTATTGTAAAGCATTAAAAATAAATTTATTACACATGATGATCAAATCTTCATAATCGATAATGGAGTATTAATAAATGAGTAATTTACACCTTTACCATTGCATCCTTAAACAATATTGAAACATTCAATTTTCTCCCGCTAAGAAATTTCTGGTAACATCCAGTAGCATCGATACTGTACTGTACCAGCAGTACATGTCTTCACGGGCAAGGTCATTGAATTCGTTTCGATAATCTTCATAGTACGTACTAAGGAAGAGAAATATTTATGTGGTTCCATGGGACGACGAAAAAATATTCGTGCCACTGGAATTATTGCGCGATATTGTTATTCTCACACTCGTCTATCTCGGATAGGCAAATAGATGTGAACTTTTCCGTAGAACCATACAATTAAATAGGTTCTTGTAGCGTGGAACACTATAGGTTCTTATCTATGCTAGCGCGTAACCAAACAGGGTGGATCCATAATTTTATAGAATATTGTATATGGTAGCATGTGTCATCTTCAGTACCTAGCCGCATTGTGCAGTACTAGTCCGGAAACAACCATAAGCTTGAACGCTCTCATTCCTTCTCTAATACCACTAAAGTACTCGAAAAATACAACTGCTAATCAAATATAAAGGTACTTTATCTTTTCTTATCTTGCCCATTTTTGTGTCTATCTATTTGTCTGCCTGACTTACCGTCGTTATCATCTGAGTATGTTCTCTTTTCACCCGGTAGGTGGCACCGTTTTACCTTTCCTTATCGTATTAATTTTCTCGTATTATCGTACCGATCTGCCGTTTGTGTTTATCGTTTCACGTTAATCGTTTATCGCTCTAATTTCTTATTTCTCTGAACAGTTTCAACTTGCTTACAGACTGCCTTTTCTTTCACTTTCTTTCTGTATCTTTACTTTTTCGGGTTAATCACTTCTTCCTCTTACCCTTTTAATACTATTTCATCTTCTTCATTAAATCATGAAAACTACAATTTTGTCTTTCCTCCCTTATTAGCACGTGTTATTTCTACACTTATCAGCTCGTGACCCCAATGGTAAAAATAGATTCAATCTTTTTCTATTTAAATATACATACAAATAGCTTTTTCAAATGTACAAGATATATAGATTTAATTATAAAAGAAATATTTGTTTAACAGTAGAAAAAGAACATTTTTTCCGTATATAAGAGAAATATTTATATGAATAGTGTTACGCCACGAGGCTTACCACAGGCTGTATTTTCTAACCGTCGTTCGCGGTCCTACAACGTCGCAGGTAGACCGTCTTATCTGCCCGGCCGATCATATACAATGTATCGACGAGAACATAGTTGTCGCCAAACAGCGAGCTCTAGAAACGTCGATTTTTGACCGTTAGGTTTTTCACACAAGAAGAGGCATACGTGATCATAGGCGCGAGCGGTGGCGTGACCCGAGCATAGTGGGGGTCGTCTTCCAAATGAGACAAAGGAATAATCGAAGGGCGTTCAGTTCCTTCTGACGAGTCTAACGTGACACTTGGACAAATCTGACGAGCAAACGAATTTATCTAGAGATATCGCAAAGTCGAGTCAAATTTCTGTAACATATTCATCATATTATTGTAAAATATATTATTCTATGTTAACCTGTTAATACAGTGTTGCATTCATTAAACCACCTCTGTTATCCTAACCGAAACAGGGGAACGACTATTTCGCGGCGTCGATTAACATAATCGTAGCGAGAATTTACGCCTCTCGCTGACGCGTTTTCCTAGCGACCGCGTCTCTCCGCGAACGGTCGTAACAAATAGTTTATTTTAGCATCCAGGCCGTAAAAACTGTGCTTACCATTCATATCTCTTCATTCACACGCATATCCCTAAATTGACTCTTATTTTCTATCAAATAGAGTGAAATATTTATTTTATATTAAAATCAAAATGTCTTTCGCTCTTCTTTAGATATTGAGTGAATGCGTATACAGTATTATTGCTATTAGGATATGAAACGAGTATCGAAATTTGCGGGAAGTATAAAAAGGATGTCGAAACTTCCGCGCGATATCCTTTTTATACAGTACTAGTTCGGTATCGACTAGAAAAGGATCAATATCGATAAAGGATACCATTGCTTTCGATATGTATTGATAACAGATCGAAATGATTTTATATGATTTTATGTTCTGTTAATCAGCTGTTAATTTCGATGATTCCATGTATATTATAATAATATTACTTCCCATATGTTTTCGCACGTTCGCGGGAGACACGATCTCGAAATCATGACACGAGTCGTAAATTCCCGTTACGATTTGCTAATCGACGCCGCGAATCGTTCGATCCCTTATTTCTTTTGGGATAATAAGGGTAGTTAAATTGAAGATAACGCTACTACTAACAGGTTATTATATATTTTCACAATCCAACAACTTCGGTGTAATACAAAATGAATGTAACACTGTATAGTAAGTTATAAATCACCGTTTATTCTAACAACTTGTAAAGAAGATAGTTAAGCTGGTGCGTATGTATAAGATGAGCGAGTGACTGATCTTCGGGTGTAAACCCGGTCGAAGGATGTTGACTGTTCGAAGGATAGAAAATCAGTGATGTTCGGAGACGATGCTGTGGCGGAGGAAAGCTAAGGATGGGCGTGTCTAGCGCGCGGGACCATCGGATTTGTTGGTGACGATTTTGGCTAAGAGAGTAAGGGAAATAGGCTTCGTTGTTAATTGGTTAAACGAAGGTTGGTGGACTAGGAAGGGTCTTAGCCGCCCTCGATAGAAAGTGGTTAGTAGGAAGAAAGTTGCATCGTACGTTAGAAAAACTAACTTTCCCTTGTCAAGCCGTAGTAGACAATAGTCTTTAGAAATGAGTTGGAAAACAGATGTTTGTTCGGTTTGAAGGACCTCCACTAGGAAATTCCTGAGATTTATGGAGGATACTTGAGACTATTGAGGGTACGCAGTAAGTATCCGAAGACATATGGTTGCCATCTTGCCCGCGGTGTGTGGCCTGGTCTAGGTAGAGTGTTACGCGACGTAACAAATATAGTATAATCATTTACAGAAGGTTTCCTTTAAAAAATGGAGAAATATTTTCAGTAGTGTACTCATCAATTTGATAAATTCAATGTCACGATACTTGCAAAACATAATGGAATCAAAAGGAAACTTTACTAGCAGGAAAAGGTCGGGAATGAGGAGACTCTGCTTTTAATAAAACTCGAGACTTGAAGAACAGCGCGAAATATTAAACACGTATCCTTTTTTGGTTGCGGTAAATCAAGTTTATGAGGGGTAATCGTTAGGTAGATGATACATTTACACTGTACATGTGAATGTAACCCTGCGATCGTCGGTGCAGGCGGTACTCATGCAAATGAATACTGTGACGGTGACGGGAATAATCGGCTGGAAAGCCAACCTGCTGGGACCGAGCTACATGCTGGCAGCTCCGCCTCCTCGTGTCTCCCGCTGGTAACGGCATGGCGAGATGCGTACATCGCGCCGCGCCGGTTAAGCGAGCTGCCGCCCGAAAGGGCAGGTTCAACTTGTCCAATGACCCGAAAGGAGAGGGCAGGGTTTTCCCAAGTCGCGCGCCGACCATCTATGCGCGCCGTCCCCCGGGCAATGGACGCTTGAAAGTAGACGATAATTAAAGAACATCTATCAGCGAAGCCAGTATGAGTTCCATACTCCAGGAATGGCACGGTCGGCCGCAAAGCCGAGCACTTACACGCCCACACTACTCGTACGTGTGAATGTGTGTGTCAGCGTCAGAGGGCGTCCAGGTCTCAGTTGAGACAAAAGATATTTGGAAGCTGTTAGAAAAATCTAGAGGAGTCGGTTGACAACAAGCGTGTGTGCAAGAAGGTTTTCGAGGTCTTCAGAGTGTAATATATATGTATAGCTGCTGTGTGTGAAATAAAGTAAACTATTTGCATATCCGAATCCTCTTTATACCTTAACATGGTAGCACAGCATGGTTAGTAGTTTTGCGAGCTATTCAGTGCTATTTAGTCAGTTCGAGTGAGTTTTAGTAAGGGAAGAAACGTTAAAAGGATATAAAATAAAAGAAAAAATACTTCGAGAACGTAGGAACGCTTGAGTAAAGGATAAGAAATCAATAAGAATGGAGAGATCGGAAATTATGATACCGTTATTTGATGGTGAGGATTACGGTATGTGGAAGAAAAGAATAACGATGTTTCTGAGGTATAAAGAATGTGATATTGTTACAACTAGAGTGAAGACTGAAACAGACAACCCAGACCGGAAGAAAAAGGATCTGAAAGCAATAAACACAATTTACAGTGCCATCACGAATAGACAATTAGAATATATTAGGAAAGAAAAAACAGCGTATGAAATAATGAAAAAGTTCGACGAAATGTACTTGAAAGTGTTGACGGCACTACAGATCGTGTGCAGAAGGAGATTTGAGAAGATAAGTCTTGATAAATACAGTGATTCAGCATCGTTCTTTAGCGATTTTGAAAAAGTAATAAATGAATTAAAAGGTGCAGGCGCACAAGTGAGTGAGAAGGAAAAACTAAATTACATGCTAAATACTTTACCCGAAGAGTATAGCTACATAGCGGATATAATAGATGCAGTGAAAGAAGAGAATCAAACGGTAGCGTACGTGAAGAATAAAATAGAAATAGCGGAGAAGAAAGATAAATCTAATCGAGGAGAAATGAAAACTAACTTTCTTTGCTGCAAAAGAGGAAGGATGCTTCAAATGTGGAAAAGTAGGACATTTTGCGAGAGAGTGTCAAAATGGCGTCTAAGCGGGAAGCAGTAACAGTAATCAGCGTGGGCCAACACGTGGTCGCAGCAGTGGAAGGGGAAGCACCGGCAATACGAGCAGGGGACGTGGAAAGTTTCATCGTCAATCAGCAGCTGACACGAGCGAGTATGGCAACTCAGGAGCAGGCACGTGGATGGCAACGGCGCATGCAGCACACAACAGCGAGATGAACGAGATAAGTGATAACGAAATAATGTGGCTATTAGATAGCGGTTGTACCGATTACATAATTAACGATGTAAATTATTTTGATAAATTTATCGACCTTAAAGGACCGGTAAATATATATTTGGGCGATAATAGATCGATAATGGCAACAAAAGTAGGAAATGTTACAAGCTATTTTGAAGCATTTGGAAAGCGAAATAAAATAAATACGAATAAAGTTTTTTATATGAAAGAAATGTCCGCGAACTTGATTAGTTTAGGCAAGTTAACACCGGTTCCTTGGCCCCTTTCAATCGCAGCCGGGTCGGTCATCGTGGAGGTTTTAGTCGGTTGGAGTCCGGCACTACCACGCCGCTTTTCCCCAGAAGCGACCTGGTGTCCGTGCGGATTGCCTCCACGTTAATAATAATAAAAAAAAAGTTTATTTTGTAGTACAAACTATGACATTCGGAGACGTAGACCATCCTGCGTAAAGTTTTTTAAGAAAAATCATCGTATGCTTAATCATTAAAATCCACAGCAGCATATCGCAAACCGCTTTATGATATTTTCGAATAGAGAGGATCAGTGTCTCTTCTAATCCTTTGTCTCGATAAATGATTAATAAACAAAGGCACATATAGACAATGCTTGTGCAAAGATCACACACGTTGGAAAATCGCACACGTACCGCGAGTGTGCAGGCTGATGCGAATTTTCAACTAAATGGCGACCAGTCAGATTGCAACTGATCGGTTGATATCGCGAACCGTGGACGCTGTTAATGCTCAAGGTGGAGGTAGATTAAAGATGCAGAGTAATGTGACAGAGTATAACTGTATGCTGGAGACTGTTCTAGGACTTGTTCATGATTCCCTGAAGAAACCTCGCCTGGTCCTCATATACTGGCTCTCTGTCTTAGGGTTTTCCTACTCACCATGGTTTTTGTGGGGTGCGAAACTATTCCTTCCAATCTTCTCTGGTGTTGCCGAATAATACCAGCTGTTTACTTTAGAGCGAACCCATCGAACACTTAGTGTGTTAATTAGCTTCCTGTTTCTTACGAGGCAGGCGGAGACGAATAAAGTATCAATGTTTCTGTCTGTGACATTTATGCCACGCATACGTAGAATGCCCTTCTTGTCTTTCTTCATCACAACACAACTTTCGGACCATTATGCTTTCGGTATATGAGTGTCAAGAACTGTCTACATGGCCGTGGTCCTAACTACACGTAATCGGCATCAATGGAATGCTTCATTAGGGCGCTAACATTCAATATATAGTGTTTAGTTTTTGATTATGACTTTGTATTGTTGCATTTCTTCACATAATTTTGGACCGTAGACAATAATCGTTAAATTGTCTAAAATAATGAAAAGAAATAAAATTTAAGAAGTTTTAACGCAAATTGTCGCTGACTAAGAATATTTTATCAATCTTTTGGTTAAACTGTAGGAAAAAAATAGAATATATAAAATGAAGGATTACCTGTAATCATTAAACGGGAAATAGACGCTCTTAAATTTGCTTGCCAGCAATGTCATAAGTTATCCTACACATAGTATACTCTATTTTTATCTACAGTTTAATAAAATTGAAAACATGAGTTGAACTGGGCAATAATTTTCATACTTCACTTTACTACATACTGCATAATAATTATGTTACAAATGGTGGATGCTTGTACTAAAATGTATTCGCAAATATAGGATAAATTATTTTGTTCCAGACATCTTTATGTTTCATTTTCTCATTAACATCTAAATGTTAGTAATAAAAGGACTTATATGCATATATACATCATTAACATGCACATACACATATCATGTAGATAACGTTAGACGTAATATAGCATTTATAATGTAGAAGTTTCGTAATATTCTTTCAAGAAATCTGTACTAAATCAACAATTTTCTTGCAATGGGATTAAATTCTGATTTTGTTACATAATACATACATCAAAGGTAGTTACGCGTTCGATACCAAGAAACAAGGCTAAGCGTTCGATTTCGATAAATTTTAAACATGTTGTATAACTTATCATGAAAAACATATTCTCATAAATACATCGCTCGACTTTAGTTTCCGAGATATAGGAAACACAGAGAAACAAGGACTGAGAGTCGTAACGTTCGGCAAATATTAACTAAAAACCCGCGATAAGCTGAGATCTTTAACTCAAAAATCAAACTTTCTTATTTTTGATTCATGATCGATGAAGCTTTTACCAATATGCTCCTTACATTTTTGGGATTAAAACAACATCAAACATATATATTTTTTGAGGCATATTAGCTAACTGAATAAATGATAATTAAATACATATTAATACGTAACTATAATTCCAATTACATTATGCTTAGTCTCATATTAATCAACAACGTCACACAAATACGTTAGTAAGAGTCTCATTTTTAAAAAGTCAACAATTAAAAAGTTTTGCTTTTGAATTAGTACTTAGGTACATTGTGACAATCAATGTCTAACATTGGAGCATGTTGCAATACTCGATCGCGGTGGGATGTCGAGTTTTTCCGTGCTTCATAGAGCTAGACCTCTCCTTCGGAATGCAGATAATGACACTGCAATTATCAAATGTTTCCTGTATTTACAATAAATTACTGCTACTAATACTATATTGAATCCTGCCTATACTTGCACGTTTATGGTATCGTTTGCATCGGCATAGTGCAACAGCTTATCTACTGTTTTTATAAACATATCCCTACCGTCGGAAAACTATCTGTATAACAAGTTAATTCGTCCACAAGGTACTTCAGAAAGATAGACTAGAAATCCGTTTTAAAGGAAAATGATTGCAGTTAGGAGTAAGAGGCTATCAAGTGTGAATTGGTTGAAAAGTCGTGGAGAAATACTTTGTTTGAATACGCAAAGCTCATGTCACGTAGGAGACACAAGAAATCGCGAAATTAACACATCACCGGTGATCTGCTCGCGTCTTAGTTCGAACGTTTCACAAGTAAGGTAAAAAATTTGAACTTCAGATATGGTAGTAAAATTTATTGCATGAATACAACAGAGTGATGGTTCAGAGTGTTATAACAAAAAAAGTGCTGAGTGCTGATTTGGGAGGGCTCTTATACTAAGGTTTGGTTCCTCTGGAGGGGTTATCGTCAAGTGTATATCAGACGCGATGTTACTATCTGGTTATTGTTTCGATGACTGTGGTATGCACGATAATAATTGCGGCATAAATTATCGATACTTATACCAACTTATACTTACAGATATAGGATAAATTATTCTGTTCTACACTATTTTATATTTTTGTCTTCCTCATTAACATCATAAATATTAGTAATGAAAAAAGGTAATACAGATATTTATATTGTGGTGGATTGGTTGAGGATCAATAATATAGAATAACAAGAGCGAAAGATTGCTGTTGCAACCCGTCTAATATATTTGGAAGAAATTAAATAAATATAAGTATAAATACTGTCGAAAGACGCTCGTTCAATGTATTCTCACGATAGTGTATGATCGCTCGCAGATAACTCGATAACTAGTACATTCCGTTAATCGCGTATGATAGCTCGTGTAATAACCCGTATGACAACTCGGATACTATCTCGAATAATTACTTGAATAATCTGCCTCTCTTGCAATTACGTCCGTTTATTTATACTGGTCGGAGAAGAGTCGGAAAATTCGAATTCGTCTTTATCCGACGGTTGCATGTAGCGGCGATATTGTTTTGCTCGGAGTTTATTTATCATTACGTTTCATGCGTAAAAGCTGTGTCAATACCCCGAGGCGAAACAACAACATGAGTCGCTCTCGATTCGCATCGCCCTCTGACTCATGTGCCGCTACATTTCCATCATTGCGAGAAATCTCTCGTTAAGGATAAAGTAAACAACGTCATATGTCAATTGTACGAAGCATTGCAACATTGCTGTTGCATTTATCTGCGACTTAGACCAACTAATAAGAAAGTTTCGAACGAACTGAATTTTGGAACACAGAAATCCCAAAACTCGTATTTCACATATTCCTCTCGCCAAAATTACACGGTTTTTGCATTTAATGATGGATTTCCTTTTTTGGATTATCTTTATTCTCTACATTAAAAAAACACATTACAAGGGACTATAGTGAAAAAGCTTTCGCTGTGAATTGCAATAGAGATCTGAAGGTCACTTTTGAAATTACTCAGTAGATGTTAGCCTCTGACTCAAATAGACAAAAACTGTCTACAGTGGCTAATCTTTTTTCCGGAACGATCGCTGAAGATGCACTGTGATGCGGCAAACAGGTTTTTTTTTGATACAAGGTGATTACGATGTTACATCAAAATTCATGAAGTTAATAACCTAGTGAATCGATATTTTTAATACCAAATTTCTAACGGATCTACAGACTGTTCGGTTATGAATGTAACAAAATTTAGCAGTGATTCTTGGAACCAAAATAAAAAATGAAAGTTCTGAACAAGAAGGTTACGTATTCGGCTTTCTTTTTTAGTTGTAGTCAATTAAACATCGGCCGAAATATCTCTGTGCGGGGATAACTCTCCTTACAGGAACGAAAGCAGGTTAGCCTGAACGACAGAGTGCAGAGCGATTCCAAATCGAACGATACATGGGTAGTGTCTTACCTCGTACAAGTCGTAGAGAAGAAGATTATGGGATTCGCAGACGTAAACTATCCTACGAGACGTTTTATAAGAAAAATCGTACATTATACATTAAACCTGCTTACTCATTGAATCCTATACCGGCATATCGAAAACTGCTTACGGAATTTCTGAGTAGAGAGGATTAATATGTTCTCTAATCCTTCGCCCCCCACACACATCTGCCTTTTTTTTGTAAAAGTTCGAATTTCCTACCTCTCAAGTTGTAAACTTTGCGATGCGGACCTCATCAAGAGGCTAATTAACATACTAAGTATTCGATGGGTACACTCTATAGTTATCATGTGCTGGTATCAATCGGCAACACCGGAGGATATGTGCCCACGAGGATGCACAGTTACAAGATTAGAAAGAATAGATTCTCACCCCATGAAAACCATGGTAAGAAGGAAAACCACGGGATGAACAGTTAGCATATAAGGACCAGGCGAAGCTTCTTCAAAGAGCCTTAAAACAGTCTTCATCCGAGCGTCATACTCTTCGTGTTATATTATACAGTGCAAATAAATCAATTATACATAACATTACTCGTCATCTTTAATATATCACCTCGGGCGTTAATAACGTTCACGGTTCGCGATATCAACCGATCAGTTGCAACCTGACTGACTGTCATCTAGTAGTTGAGAATCGCAACACAGACCGCGCACTGGGATATTTGGACCGATTTCTCACTGTCAATAATTAAAGAACATAGCCGAATACCCTGTATATGAACCGACGCGTGATAGGACACTTCCGATAGAGTAACTTGAAAGTAATAACTAATGAAACTTGGGAAAGATCAATAACGGCACTGTCACAGAATAAAAATTAGGACCGTATTACATAATATTTAATGAATTGGATTTACAACGAATTCTGCTTTCGTTTTATCAGCACCGTTGTTTTTCGGCAAAGAGTGGAGGAATGTTTACTTCGACAAAGTTCTTGCCCTTCAGTTGTATTCGTGTCGACCACGTGAATTCCCCGTAAATAATTATTTTCGATTACTTTCACTGGATGAAAATAGTATAATCGCACACAAGTGGAATATATGTGGTCCTTATGCAGATACAGTTTTCATATGATTCTGAAATCGATGAAGAAGGCCGTTCGTTTAACAAATGATAGGAACTTCCTTTCCCTTCTTTCATCAATAAGTAAATGTGATTTCTAGCATATCGCTGTATTTGGTCTTATCTTAATCAGCAAAATTTCACAAACACGTTGGTAAAAATTTAATTTTAAAGAATTTCAAACAGTAATCAAATTTCACTGTTGCATTAGTATTGCCTCATCGATATTTGAATTCGCATCAGGTTGCATTACTCGACCATCCAATGCCTTGATGCATCAAGGGGAAAGATAGCGGGGGTAATTGCCGAGCATTTAATGGCGTATACTTTCAAGTAACGCCAACTGTTACGACCGTTCGCGGAGAGACGCGATCGCTAGGAGAACGCGTCAGCGAGAGGCATAAATTCTCGCTACGATTATGCTAATCGACGCCGCGAAATAGTCGTTCCCCTGTTTCGGTTAGGATAACAGAGGTGGTTTAATGAATGTAACACTGTATTAACAGGTTAACATAGGACAATATATTTTACAATAATATGATGAAGATTTTTTTTTTTTTTTATTTATTTGTTGAAATTACAATCAATTCTCGCGTTGAGAATTTTCAGTAATTTTTCTGGCGTGGCGCAGTGACATGGCTGTTTATTTACAATAAGTTAATACTTATTATAGATAGGTATAATTTATAAGTAATATAAGTAAGTGCATATGCTTAATTTGGATAATTAAATGAATCTAACGTTTAGGTCTAGCGGGTAGTGCCTCTTCAGCCTGCGAATCTGGTCCGTCGTATCGAGTAGTCCAGTGATTAGGGGGTTTCGGTGTTTGTTGATTCTTTTGCTATATCTGTCGCTATATTTTGCTATTTCCTCTTTGACGGTGGGTATCTTGAGGTCGCGGTGTATTGTTTCATTGGTTACATACCAAGGTGCGTCAATTAGGGATCTTAGCGTTTTCGATTGAAAGCGTTGGAGTATTTCAATGTTGGAGTTACTTGCTGTTCCCCATAGTTGGATTCCGTAGGTCCAGACAGGTTTTATTACGGTCTTGTAGAGGGTAATTTTATTCTGTATATTTAGTTTGGAGCGTCGGCCCGTGAGCCAATAGAGTTTTTTTAGTTTGTCCTTTAGTTGCTTCCTTTTATCTGAGATGTGTGTCTTCCACGTTAGTCTCCTGTCCAGGGTCATGCCCAGGTATCGGACTGTGTCCCTGCTAGGAACTGTTGCATTGTTGATGGTGACCTGGGGGCAGGTTTGTTTTCGGAGCGTGAAGGTTACATGTGAGGATTTCTTTTCGTTGACTTTGAAGCCCCATTTGTGAAACCACTTTTCCATGGAGTCGAGACTTCGCTGGAGAGTGGATGAGGCTATTACCGGGTCTGCGTGGGTAGCCAATAGCGCTGTGTCGTCTGCAAATGTCGCTATTGTTGTATCGTTTGATATAGGTAGGTCGGCAGTGTAGATGGAGTACAGTAGGGGTCCGAGGACACTACCTTGGGGTATGCCGGCTTCTATTGGGAATGTTGCGGAAGTGGCGTCTAGGCATTTAACCATGAATTGTCTATTGGTTAGGTAAGATTTTAGGATGGAGTAGTAGGGGTGGGGTAGGATCTTTTTAAGTTTGTATAGTAGCCCTTCATGCCATACTTTATCGAATGCCTGTTGGATGTCTGGGAAAACCGCTGAGCAATATTTTTTCTTTTCGAGTGTTTGGCTGATCGTATGAGTTAAGCGGTGGATTTGCTCTACTGTAGAATGATGTTTTCGGAAGCCGAATTGGTGATCTGGGAGTGTTTTCAAGTTCTCTAGGATTGGAAGGAGTCGGTTCGTGAGCATCTTCTCGAATAGTTTGGACAGGGTAGGTAAAAGACTGATTGGGCGATAGGAGCAGGTTTCGTATATCGGTTTACCGGGTTTAGGGATGAGGGTAATCAATGAGATTTTCCAAGCCTTAGGATAGTGTTCCAGGCGAAGGATAGCATTAAAAATCGATGTGATGAGTGCTATCCCTTTTGTGGGAAGTTCCTTGATTGCTCTATTGCCTATTAGGTCGTGTCCTGCTGCTTTCTTGGGGTTTAGGCGACTGATTGTTTCTATAGTCTCAGCAGAGGAGAAGGGTTCGATAGGAGGGGACATTTGGAAGGGGGTGTGTAGGTATTCAGTAACGTCCGCGGCGGCTTGGGGGGAATGGGGTTTGAATACTTTTGTCAAGTGTTTTGCAAACAGGTCGGCTTTTTCGATAGGGCTTCGCGCCCATCCACCTTGCGGACGGCGGATAGGTGGGATTATTTGTGGGGGGCGTGTGAGTTTCCTGGAGGCCTTCCATAGTGAGTAGTTGGTGTCGGCTGTGGGCGATAAGCTGGCGAGGTATTTATGGAAGCAGTCGTTTTTATAGTTTGTTAAGGTTCTGGTTAGCTTTCTAGTTGCGTTGTTAAGTTTTCGTTTGTCCTCCGGTGTTCTGTGGGTCTGCCATACTCTTCTTAGTCTACGTTTTTCTGCTATTTTTTTTTTTAGTATGTATTGGGGATATTCTTGTTTGCTGTTAGATGGCTTTGTCGGTGTGGAGAGGCGGATTGCGTTTATTATGCTCGTGTTTAAGTATTCCGTGGCTGCTTCGATATCTTCCTTTGTTTTTAGTGGGGTGAAGGCTCTGAGGTCGAGTGTGTAAAGACTTCTCTGAAGAGCTGCCAGTTGGTGTGTTGGTTGTGAATGGAGCCATTAGGTGTATTCTCGATGATTGTTGAACTGACTGTTGCTATCACGGGAGAATGATCAGAGGAGAGATCAGCCGAGGAGTTGATCTGGACGTGTCTTGATGGGATATTTTTAGTTATGAAGAAGTCGAGAAGGTCGGGTATTTTGTTGGTGTCAGTGGGCCAGTATGTGGGTTCGTATGTGGTGAGGTAGTTGAGGTTGTTGTTTATTATGCTGTTTAAGAGGTTTTTGCCTCTTGCTGTAACCAGTCTGCTGCCCCATTGGATGTGCTTGGCGTTATAGTCTCCTCCAACTATGAATCTATTGCCCAGGGTGTCCAGGAAGTTATCAAAGTCTTCTTTGGCGATGGAGTGTCTGGGAGGGCAGTATACTGCTGAGGTGGTGATTGAGCCATGACAGTCTTCTATTGCTACGTTTGTTGCTTGGAGGTAGTCTTTCTGGAATGATGGAAGTTCGTAGTGCTTAATACTTGCTTTGATTATTATTCCGGTGCCACTGTGGGCCTTTCCGCTGGGGTGTTGGGTATGGTAGAATTTGTAACCATTTATTTTCAGGTAGCTCTTGTCGGTGAAGTGGGTTTCCGATACGAGCATTACGTCGATTTGCTGGTGTTTTAAGAAGAGTTCTAGTTCAAGTTTGTGTTGCGCTAGACCGTTGGCGTTCCAGAGTGCTATGCGCCTTGGTTTTATTTTGAGTCGGGGCGTGCTAATTTTTCCACGATGAGTGTTAGTAGCGATAGCAAGTGATTTATTTGCTCCGATTGTTTCTCTATTAGCTTTTCAAGCCTTGAGGAGTTGTCTGTGTTAGGTGGGTTGGGGACACTGTTTTGGGGAAGGTTCCTTTGGCTGTTCGGGTTATTTTGGATGCCTTGGGCATAGGAGGTTGAGGTGGAGATGAATTTGGAGATGGTAGGACTGGGTGTTTGGTTGGTTGAGGGGGTTGGGGTAATCGTGAATTTCGGCGGGCTGGGTGTTTGGTTGGATACCTCTTTTGCTCTGAGCTTAGGGTACCTGTTCGTGTATAGTGTTTTATATGCTGGGCAGCCTTTGTAGTTGGCAGGGTGGTCCCCTTGGCAGTGGATGCATTTCGCTGGGGTTTCCGGTGATTTGGCGCACTGGTCAGTGGAGTGAGTGCCTGCGCATTTAACGCAGCGGAAAGTATGGTTGCAGTATTTCTGCGTATGACCGTACCTTTGGCACCTTTTGCACTGCACTATTTCTTTTTTCACGAGCGGTGGTTCGATCTTTACTATCGCGTTCATTAGGCGACTGATGTTGTAGATTTCCTTATTGTTCGGCTTTTGTTTAATGTCTAGGAAGAATAAGGATAACGGGTCTTTCGAGACTCTATGCCTTATATTACTTACGTTGATGACTTCGTGGCCGAGTTTTGAGAGTTCGTATTTTAGTTCGTCTATGTCTGCTGAGTGGTGTATGTTTCGTAGGACCACCCGGAAAGGCCTTTCCTGTTTGAGCTGGTAGGTGTGGAAGTTGGCGTTCAGGGTCCTGAGTGTCTTGGTGAGTTTTCTGTAAGCTTCTGGGTTCGTCGGTAGTATTTTTACTTTGTTGTTGCTTATCTTAAGGTTATATTCCTCCTTGCTGATATCTCTCTCTAGGGACTTGATCATTGTCTGTATGTCAATGACGTCGTCCACAAATATTGGTGGGGGAGGGGGGATTCTCTGTGAGTGTTGGTTTGGTGGCGGTTCTACGATTTCCATGGCGTCGTTTGAGGATTCCAATACGGCGAACCTGTTGTGTGTGTTTATTTGCGTTGCTGTTTCTATTTTCCTTTTCTTTGTAGTGTTAGCGTCGTTAGTGCGGAGAGTTCTGCTACACTTCTGCCACGGGGGGGGGGGGGGTAGCACGGGGTAGCTGCGAGTCTGCTCCGGAGAGCCTGGTCGCGGTTGCTGGGCCATCATCGAGCTAGTTAATTCGGAATGAACAACTAGTCGTGAGGCTGTGAGGCTAGTATTCGGGTTGGGGTTAGGTGCGTGGGATTTTCTTCTCTCTAAAGGGTAAGGGACACTTAGCTGTGTTCTCTTTCGACTCAGATTTCTCAGATTTCTTGAACGATAAATGTTTATTCACTCTAATGTCAATGAGTACACTTGATACAGGATTCGCGATTGTATTCGGTTCGCGAATGCGCGGTTATAAGATAGAGCTTGGATAGCTACGATTCGAGATACGCTGCGAGTGCGGACAATGATTGCACGAGATGTCGAGAGCTTAGATAATTATTCGGCTCGAACCGTGTAAGTATAACGATCGTGATATACTGCGGTAACTCGCGGTAATAGACTGACATTTTTGTCGCGATGCTGCTGCGGAGGAAGACTCGTTGGGATGTGTCTAAGGATGCGAAGGCATCGGATTCGTTGAGAAAAGCTTTGAGAGGGTGTTGCTAGCGGGCAGCGTCGTACGTGAGAGATAGCAGATTTCTCGTGTGTCCCCGTGGTAGGTGGTCGACTTCGAGACTGATAAACAAAGACTGTTTGTCTCTTTGGAGGACCTTAGCTAAAATAAATCCTAAGATTTATAGCGGTCCCTTGGCTAGCTGGAAATATTCGGTACGAATGTATCGACATCTGGCAATCATCTTGTCCGCAGGTATAGGGTCTTTGTGTCGTGCGTCACGCGACGTAAACTGTTGGGAAGTTTACTGTCAAGTGCCGCCACATGTTCAAGGAAAATGTATCTGCAGCCGGTTATAGCGGTATTTACGTTACGGATGATCTATGGGAAGATTCACACGAACAAACCTTTATGGACTAACCAAATTTATTTTGTTATTAAAAACGATCTACAGAACCGATCGACGACTGGTGTTCAATTTAAAAATTGCTTCTCTATAAAAGCAAGAAATCTAATTTACATCGTGTTCTTCATCTGTCGCCTCCATATACATCCTGGTGGCAATAAAATTCTGAATTTACGAGAAATCCGTATTTCGACTTAAGCTTATCGATGTTACCGACTGGACAAAGCCTTCGAGAGTTTAAATTAACCGATCGACCCTTCGATGAAAGGACGAGCAAGTGCCAGGAAACTATCGCGGGAACGCTCGTAAAAGCGCGCAATGGTTCGGCGTGGTAACCTAGGAAGAGGAACAGTTGCGACTGAATCGTAACGGTTGTCGTGGCCCCTTTCAAACGATCCGTGGCCACCCTTCAGTTTCGGCGTCATTAACCCTTCCCTTCTTTCTTCCTGGTTCACTTAGAAACGAAGAAAATTCCGGAGGTAGTTTGCTCTTAGCAGCTGCCATTTTTTTTTTTCTTTGTTTAGTCGACACGAAGCATTTTGGAGAATTTCTGTGATTGCTTCGCGAAGGTACAGAGGATAAGAAAAAGCGCTCTTTGTTCGTTGACGACTTTCTGTCAATTAGAAATAAGAGTAAACGGCATAACAGTTTTCTTCTTTGCCACTGTATACGTAATTTTTGTTAGACTTTAACAACTCGTATTTTTCGTGAGCAAATACTGTCGAGTGGTTATACACTGTATATGTGAAGCTTCGTTTTCTTCGCGCGAAATATCCATGTTGTTCTTTCTATACTTGTGTTCATATATCATGACGTTCAGCCTACACGTACCCGAGAATGTAATGTAACAGATAATTGGGTTCGAGCTGTAAATCTTTCATTTGCAGCATGACGCGAATCTAACAACACTTCTTTCCTTGTTCAGATCATGAATATTTTTGTCGCGTGCAGGTAGAATCATATGTCTAGAGTATCCACGGGTTTCGTGTTTACTTATTTCTTTAACTAACTTCGGTTTTAACCAACTTCCTATTAACCAGCAAATTAATCAAATACTTTCAGAATCAATGACAAGAATATACCGAAAAGTGTCGAAAGAATTTTAAAGAATTTTACAATCATTTTCCTAAAAGTTATCTTGAGACGTATTGTATCGTTAGTCTCATAGAGTTAATCACTTTTCTCTAGAATAATGCTCGAACACAGCTGTAGCTTTCTATAAATTTCCTCGATATTCGATTGAATTTCCCGAGATCGTTTCCAATGACGAGATCGCAGCAGTTGTTACGAAAAATATCGGAAGAGCGAAGAACGCGTATGTGTGTCTGATCCATCATTCACGATAGTCTCTACGGTCCATGCGTATGATCCATCATCTGCGTAACCGTTTTACAATCCTCACCGTGGAAATGCCGATCCGCGATGCTATTCTCGCGCGCACTCGACCGCTTAAGAGCATCGTCCAGAGACGTTTCCATCATACACAAATAACTTTGTTTTTCTTCTTGCAGTCGGAAGCGTGGAGAATTCGATGTTTCTGGCTGATCTGTTGTTTTATCATTTGCGCGGCATTTTTTCGCGGTTAGAAGAAAGATGAGATTAATATCTTTGTGGTATTTTGATACTTATCGATCTGCCGATAATGTCGGTGCTGGTAGGGGAAAGCGTAGTTGAGAAGAAGCGCGCTTTTTCGATAAATTATGAATTATGGCTAACGGTAATTCACGCAATTTACATAATCTAGATGGAACAGACGCTTTTCAAGATCGCTTGTCGACTCATTTATGTTTATAATTTTCAGGAGAAGAAAATCTAAACCTTGAATATATTCAATTCGAATATGTACTGTAGCCTAAATTCGGGTCTTTTTTCGGCTTTCAACGATATCGATTTTGTCTCGATTGACCTCCTGCCGGTTTACGTGCTTTTATTCTTCCTCCTTCTTCTTCTTCCGGTGTCCAATGATTCCTTTGAAAATCGACGCGGTTCGTACCGAAGCGTACGCTTCCGATGCGGAAAGTACGCGATCGAAGCGCGTGGCTTCTGACCGGAAGCGTAGCCTTGCAAACGCGATTAGATTGCATTAGCTACGAGACTGAAATTAAATCTCGAGTCGGAATTGTATTTAATTTTCTTCGGGAAGTTCGATGCCGGAATCGAAAATTAGACGATTGAATAGGGATTCCTAGTTGATTTTAGACGTCCCTCTTCCTGTAACTCCCACCGAACTTGCATTGGGCGTTGTTCGTAGGCTTGTCGTGCGGCAAACCGTTTCGCAAGAGCTTATTTGCATTTCCTCTAACTGCGGTTCGCATAAGACGCGTCAAAGGAATATTGACTACTATCTATTAGGTCAGATTTTTTCACTATTTTCTGCTTCTCGTAGGATTGTAATGTTACAGTACCGGTAACACGAAGCTTGATCTACGGCAAATAATAAAATATCTTTGAGATTAAAAAATATAAAGATTTGAAAATTAGGACATTTGAAAGTTTGTGCTTACTCGACTGAATTGCTATTAAGTGACGTTTAAAAATTTTAATCACAAGGTTGAAAGTAATATAGTTGGTAATTCTAAGGAACACCTATCCTCAGATAGATTGGTATACACACGCGAGTCGACCGTATTCTCCGGAAATGAAAACAACTACATCCCTGGAACCTGGAACACGTGATTTTCCGCATATCCATTAAAGCAACATCGGTCAGTGACTCGTCTACGGTGCAGTCGCTAGACTCAATTAATGACCACGTTCTGGTCGTAAATATAGAAAAGGCAGCGAGATATTTTAGTTTGTTGGCTAACTGGGCTGAGGTTGGGTCAATGTTTCTGTGGATTTCATTTACCTCTTCCGGCCTCCTTATATTTTCTGAATTCTTACAATTTCCGAGATACCAGTTCATAGCAAATTGATTCTTATTATGGCGTAGGATATAGTAAATCTTATTGTCTAAAAATACAGGAAAAGATTTCATAATTATTATTTTTTTTAACATTTTATTCAAGCGTTTCTTAAGACATTTGTTCAAAGAGATGTCAGGTTATAAAAAATTGAATCAACCTCCCCAAAGCTCCTTAACCTCTTGTTATTTTTGATAAATCAATAGCATTACGCAATATATACCGTGTGATTTCCCTAGACGATCTAGTAGCACTCTTTTTTACAACCTTCTTTCAAAACGAGAAACAAGAAGAGGATTGACCAAATATCATTGTCATCGAAGCGCAGAGACGCTCCGGTGATTCTTATCTCCATTCATCTCTCCGAGTGAAACTATTTGACGTCGCCTTGAATAGGCTCAGACAGTTTTGTCGGGGGTCCGTGTCGTCGCCTGTAGCCAGCTCGCACGATCGTGAATGGAAAGACTCGTATAAAATCAAAGGGCCGACAGACTCTTCCTGCTTAGACGAGATCAACGAGATCTCGTTCAATAGAGAAGTTACCTTCTCGACCGCCGGCGCCGTATTACCCTTCAAAGTCACCGGAAAGTCATATAAGCCAACCGATGCAGCCTAACCTTTATCCTAGCCTAACCTAGATAAAATAGGTTTCTCTTATTCCATCTGAATTTCTAAAGAAACCAAGACTTGATTTCAGTCTGGTTAAAAGCTTCGCTCGATTAAAGCTGTTTTTCAAACAATAACCTACTTTGTGAATTTCATGCACGCGAATCCAAGTATGTATGCGGCAGAAATGAAGCTTTCGTGCATGTCTAATTGTAAGTTGATGCGAAACAATGCGCATGCGCCGAAATCCCACCACTTTGCGGACCCACATTGTGCCTTTTATCAAGGCGCCTTGTTTGTTTACTCTTCTCGAGCTAATTCTTCACTATTATTATCTACATTATTTTCACTGGCTAACAACTGGTTGGTCTGCAATTGACGAACCAATACAAATTTTTCGTTACGTGCATATATTCGAAAGAATTCGAAATTAAATTATCATGTATTACGGGCAGTTACGATAGAGTGACACAAAGCAATCTGTGTTTGAATGCCTCCACTCGTGGACAATATCGATATAACCTAAATGCGATAAATCGCGAACGTTTGATTCGACTCATGGGAAATTTACGCGTTTTTGAATCGTTCCGAGTCGCACGCGAAATGCAGGTCAGAGAACCGTCTAATATTTATTGTTGAGATCGTGGGCTTGATCTTAATGGCGCGGCGGCACGCGATTCTTTACCAACTATGCTTCTTAACTCCAGCTCTCGACCTTCTTCCCTATTCAACTAGCTCGAGCAGTGAAATTGACTCTGCATGCCTGTGATTTTGGCAGGGAATGGGAGTCGAGTTCGTAGTGAATGCACATTGTGTATACGTGTTTTAGGTGGTTTGTGTGAGTTTGTTGCGGAGATTCGAGACATTTATTTAACCTCTTTATCATATTCGAGCCTGTGCGATATAACCATATCTTAAATGTAATAAGTTTTATTTTTTATTGCAAAGTTCTTGAAATATATAATGCACACAATAAGTGTATAATATTTTATATATATATATATATAAATTATATTTAAGAAGTTTGGGATAGTTTAAAGATGAAATAAATTGCTTTTTAAGTTTAATCTCTTACTCTCGACGAAATCAAGTTTCTCTGGAATTTGGTGGAGTTTAAGATTTGATATCGGTGTCGTAGGAGTTATGTGACACTTTAAGGTGGAATAAATCTAGCGAGGAGTTTAAGGTGCGGCAAAGGAGCGTGGAATGTTGCAATAGAAATTTATTGCAGTGTTAGTGCATTGGTAGATTGATCAAATTTACGTGTAGCGTGGGTAACCAATGGTAAATATTTTGCAATGTGTATAATTTCTCAGTAATCTGAGGTTTATAAAATCTATCGACAACTAATGGAAATTGTTGATTTAACAGATCAATTTTAAATTCCTCGTTAATCTAAATTTTTTTAATCCTATTTACAGCTAAACCTTACGACGAAAAATTAACGAAGTGGAATAAAAATGGCATTGTGATTCTTCTCGTCGTGTATCGGTGTCACATCAAATTTAAGAGACAGTTTTACTTGCGGATGCTGCGTGTTACGTTGGTGAAGTCGACGAAAGCGTAAAATAGGAGCTCGTCCGAAATACACTAACGCGGAAGGTTAAATTTAACGCAAAAGGCTGAGAAATTAGTCTAGAACTCGAAGTTTCATTGGTACGACGCACTTGAAACGCATTCAAAGAGGTCGGCGACCTCGAAAGGGGATGAACGCAACTGTTTCGTGGGAATTTCTTATTGTGGCTTATTTGGATGAAGCTGCTTTAAAATCAGCGCTGGATTCGTCTGTTTTTTGCCCGGAAATCATAAAATGTTTAGGCCAGGCGACTCCATGTACAGAAAATGTTATGTCCACTTTTTACGTCCGTAGAATTCAACTCTTTACTACTATGCACTTCTTCTCCAAAAAAATATCGCGTTTCAATATTAAAAAAAGTTTCAATAATATACTATCCATTAGAAGAATGATAACATGATAACCTTACAAATTATTAGTATTAACAAATTCTTATTGTCGTATAGAAATGCCAACTATTGCTTCGGTAAAACAAACAAAGGAATTTTACAGGTAAATTTTACAAATTACAAGTCATCTTATAACGCAAAATACGACGTGTAAAATTGTCTCAATTTATTAATAGTATTAATAAATTATTATGATAAAAGATGCAGGAATCTTAGCCTCATGAGAAATTAGAGATGAAAATTAAAGATTAAAGGGAAAAGATTAATCACTGGTCCTCCTAAAAAGATGCAGTCCCATGGATGGATGGTTGTGCGAGTATTAAAGCAGCGCAAAACCGTTCCCCGAATTCTCATCCCGGACGTCGTACGACCAAAGACAAAAACAACTCACTCGAGGGCATTGCGGAGAGACATTCATCGAGGACACAATAGTATTATTCCAGGAAGTGCTAGTTCTTCCTAGATTCCGGTTACAATGTTCTTAACGCGTGGAAATTAGTCTTGACCAGGAAACATCTATAACGGCATGTATTTTCTGCCGTGATTGTAAATCTGTTTGGAACATGCGGTTTGTCCGTTAATCTAGGCGCTGTTGTTCAATTGAGTCAATATTATTTGTTGGTAGATTAGTGTGTGCAAGAGCGCTCTATCCATTATTGACCAATTCGAGCACGTATTGGTAAATTTCACACCGGCAATTACGGTGAAATCGTTCGTGGTCGCTGGAAATTAGCAGTATCGTTTGCGGTCGTGAGCTGATTGACACTGCGTGAGCGGGGAATTATGTGAAGCAGCTTTGCTTTGTCGTTTCATGCATTTAATAGGTTTGCGGCGGTGGACAGAGTTTGTAAAAAATGAAGACAAGGTAGAAAAAGATTATTTTTCATTTTTTACTATTAGATTATTTTCAAAGTGATCATTTCAGTGAAATATGATTGACAAAAAATAAGATCTATAATTGAATCATTATAGAAAATAGAATAATATTGATAATAAAGAAATAAAAATCAATTATAGAATAACATATAATAATAATAATAATAATAATAATAACAACAACAACAACAACAACAACAACGACAACGACAACGACAACGACAACAACAACAACAGCAAAACCAACGACATCGACAACAACAACAACAACAACAAAAACGACAATGTGGATAGACTTTATGTTTACTTTTATATGTATAATGATACTGTTTGATCCTTGAATTAAAGTTAAGATTAACGTTGCGATTATGATTATCCTTTGTCTGACTAAATATATTTGAAGTATCAATTACAGTAGAATTTTTGAAAGATTCTTGGCTGTTAAACAAAAAACTGGTTCCTTTATATTTCGCTCAATTATCATAGAATCGTGAAACTGACTTTCACTTCAAATTTTGTCTGTTTCAGGAGTAACAAGTACCTGCAAAAATCATCCATCAGCCGGATATGTGCTGTCGGAGGGTTTTTCATTAGCATTCCCGTCTTTCTAACTGGTAAGAACCAATTCCTTCAATTCTGTCAACTTTAACCTTTTGAAAGATACTAGTACATAAGTTATACGTTTAATTTTTCTTGAATTCAGGCATGAATCTAAAAGATACTGTGAACTATCTCTGAGTGTATGAAATCAGTTTAGAAATCCAATGGAAATAAAGTTAATTTTAACGCCGAATAGTCATTATTTTTCTTAGAAAAATAAAAAATGATCGTCTTTTAGAGAAGTTTTAACAGATTAATTTATAAAGAGCTGAAACAGAATATTCATGTCATGCATGAATACGGCTGGTGGATGGATCGAGATCTAATCTAAAGTTTACGTTGTGTCATGCTAGTTTACACAGCTATCATTCGCTCGATCGATCGTTAAGCTGTTGAACTCGATTCAAGACGGACATTTTGACTCTGTTCAGAAGAAAACTGCGTTTTAATAAATTTGACGGAATAGAAATTATGATAGACTACAATGTTTTTTTAATTATATCATAAAATTTATTTATTTTTTTTTAATGTCATGTTAGAAACTTCAAATACTGTCCAAAACTTCGAACGTAATCGTTTTAGAAATTTGTAAATTACTTAACGACCAAAAATATTGAATTCTCTATTGTCTGAAGATAGATTCTCTATAATTTAAGTAATTTATTCGTCGAGAATTGATATATAAAGACTTAAATAATAAATTAATTGAAAAATAATTTGCAACTAGTATTGAAAATTTCAATTAAAAGCATATGTATATAGTTTACGCTTCGAGAATTATATGTATTGAGAATATGTATTTGCGCTGATTCTTTGTCCCGCTTGTTATGGCATACGTGTTATAATGATCCTCTAACAATGCTTTCAGGTATGATATTGTATACATTCATCCAGTTTCATTCGACGCCGGCAATCGTTACGTCGGTTTTCATAGGCCTTGGCATCGTGTTTTGTGGATGCGCAATGGTCCATAACGTCTTCGTGTGGCAGAGGGTAAGAACATATCGCTATTAAAAAAGAAAACGAACACCTTCAAACACGTCTAAATCATCTTTTATGTGTATTTTACCCGGAAATCATTTTATCGTGAAATTTTGTTTTTCAGAGTTACCATAATTTATCTGGTAGAGTTCATAAAAATTTTTCTGAAATCAATTGCAAGCTTTTAGGAAACCAGGATTTTTCACATTTTTAAGAAGCGTTATAATTATATTGCGGATCTTTATACGTTCGTGCGAAATTGAAAAGTACGCAAATGGCGCAAAATGCATAAAATGCGCTAAAATATACGTATATAAGAAAACAAATCTCTATTAAAATTTTATTTCTTTGATTATGTTCGTAAAACTACAAACTTGTATAAAAATACGCATTCTAGTTATAAGTGTTAAAACATTCGATCTAGTCCTTATCACATTCATGAAAACCTCCATTTAACCATTCGTTGTATCAACAAACATTCATATGCAAAACTTACCACCTACCACATCCTCCGCGTATTAATATAATCCCCTTTTATAAATTATACACTTTAGAATGGACTGGTTGGGTCAGAGTCATATAAGCTTACAAGTTCTCGAGGAGTTCTACCGAAGTTACATTTACGTTTGCATAATTTCACCGAAAAAGATACTCTGTAGAATGACAGGTTCGTTTGTTTATGTGATCCGCGATCGCAACTATTTCAAGGGGATTTTATAAATAACCATACACACGATATTCAGTGTATTTTCGTATTCTCGTTTATTTTGGGGAGATTTGTAAAACTGTTGAACAAAATAATTGAGTAACGATTATATTTGCTGAGAAAAAGTCTTTTTCTCTGTACCCCTCCTTCTACTTCAAGCATGTAGTATAATAAGACAATAAGATTGACAATGGCTGAAAGTAATCCAAAAGAGTTTTCACCATGGTTATCGGTAACGAAAAAGATTTGAATCATCTTTAATACTTATTCGTAACTAGAATCATTTCAACTAAAATGTAAATTCTTATATTATAACTTTTTTAATTTGTTATGGCCCCTGACTACAACCTAACCTATCATTCTTATTTCGTAGGAGAAGACGAATGCCGTGAAGGCGTTAGCGCGCGAACAGTGCGAAGCGGCGGTACAGCTGCAGCGTCAGCAGCAGCTGCAACAGCACCAGAACCAGCCCCAGCTACAACAGCAACAACAACTACGTGGCCCGTTAACCATCCACCATGCTGGCTGCCCAACGAAAGTCGGGCCCGTGACGAACCAACTAAATACCAGCCACGCAACGCACGGCCGAGCTGCACAGTACCAACACTATCATCACCATCATCATCATCGACACGTGTCAATGTCCCCACCGCCCTTGTTGCTCTCATCGCCAGCTCCGATCGCGGCGACGCACAATCATCTGAACGTGAGCGGACACAGAAACGTGGTTACGCCACCGGATACACCAGCAGATAGATCGCCACCGAGTCCTGGAAATAAGCTAAATAGATCGCAGCATTTGCCACGGGAAGCAACCGGCAGCGTCAGTCCTGGTCTTCCGGCTGCCACATTGGATCTAAGTAGCGCAGCAACCACCAATAGTCCGCATGAATTGTCCACGTTAGTTTAGAAATTTGGTCCGAACATTATATCTTCACATAGGATTGGAGATTAATAGTTGATAGTTAATTTACACATCGATCTTTTTATTTGTAAATTGGGTCGTGGTTTAGAGTTGGTTTGTAAAAATTCGGTCCTAATTGTTAAATGATGAATATTGATTAAGAATAATAGGCATTGATGTACCAATCTTTTTTTAACTTATATACTTGAGCACACGCATTGGAGATTTCACTTTTATTCAGTGAAACAGCAACTTCATTACTCGCTTATTCAATACGGCAATTGCATATATTTCATGGACATTTTAACAATGTTTTGAATAATTTCTAACGGTACAATTGTGATGAAGTGAAAAAAATCGTGATAAGAAACAGAGAGAAAAGTTGCTCGTTAATGAATATTGACCAGAAATAAAGTAATTTCTAAAGAATATCCCGAAGACGTCGTAGATATTACGAAAGGAATGATTAATTTATACCCGCGTGTATCTTGCCATTACCATACTATTATTATTATTATTATTATTAATATTGTTAGTAGTACTCGATTACATTATTATTAATATTAATATTATTGCCTTATTATTATTAATGTTATGGAACCTCTAGTCCTAGGTTACTTTCGCTGCCACGAAAGGATAAGATTTTCGAATTTTTTACTATTACGTGTAATTCAAGTTTTCCTGTTGCGCATGCGCAGTAGAAAGAAAGTTAGCGGAACTCAAATCTCGAACTATAGAGAGTTGAAAAGTAGTAAAAGTAAAAAAGCACGAAGAACATTTGTATTTGTGCTGGATTAAGTTTGATAATTGAAAATTGAGTTTGATGATAACATTTTTTTCGTATTCGCTTTGGTAAATATTAGTTTTATTTAAAATTGAACAAAGCATTTTATGTTTTTCAAATACGGTACATAATCGTAATATCGAATTTTGTAAACTGATAGTAAGAAACTCTATAATTCGAGACTGGAACTTTGATCAAGTTCACATTGAACGTAAACTGACTTAATTTTGTTATTTAAGCGTGTATACTATACGTGTTTGTTCCTTCTTCTCTTGTGCGCAGGCTATAGCTTAATTACTTCCAATAAACGCAGTTATATCGAATCAATGACCGATACAAATTTAGATATTAGGATTATTTAAACAAGAGATTAAAAACTAAAAAGTATTGTTTTTATACTGCATATGTACATATGCAATATGAACGACAGTTTGTGTAATAATATGTACCCCTCTTCTTAGTTTACTTTTGTATATTTTGCGACATTTGATATTAATTTTATGAGCAACGTACTTACACTTTATCTTTGTAATTAAATGTGAAATGAAAGAAAAGAAATGACATGAGAAAAGGAAATTCGATGTACGAGTATATACGAATTGACGGAATTAAAATTTAACGCTATATTTAAATAGAAGACGTGAAATATCTTGTCATCTTAAAATAACTTCCTAATAATCATTCCTATTCTTTTACATAAAAACATTTTTCGACTGTAACTTAAGAAAAATGTCTGCTAACGTGAAACGTGCCAGAAAAAATTAACAACTTCCATTAAATTGGCAAATTTCTCATTAATATCGTAAAACTCGCGTTTACAAAGATCAGATCAGTGTACATAATATACAAAACAAATGCAGAATATATAAATATAGCACATACGTTCTGAATTATATTCGAATTGGGCAGGGTAACCAAGTGAAAATATGTAAATTTCACGATGTGTAATGTACACTTTATCGAACTTGTAAGTAGTGTAGAAATAGAATATTTTACACGTAACAAAATATACAAACGACAATACACAAGTTAAATTATTTGTTAGATCCATGTATAACAAGCATAGTACAAAAGTGTTTTAGCTTTATGTACTGGTAATTATGAGAAATACCAACTTAATAGATGTATTTGGTATGTACCTAGTTAAGAAAACAATAAATTATTCTGAACAGATAAAGCGTTTAGTAGCTTGTAAAGTATGAATTTTCGAAAACGTAAGTATTTTATATCTAAGTAGTTAAGAAACGCGAGCAAGGGAAATCAAACAAAGGAACAAAGTTTTTTTGTTTAAAAATATTTAATTTGTTGTTCTATTATCCGAGGTTAGAAGCGATAATGTACAAAATCTGAATAAATAAGATTCCTCAATATTATTGAATTTTAATTCTAGGGTAAAGTAATATATCCGCATATTTTATTTATATACAATATGTATAAATAATGATGTGATTTGACTAATTTTGTTGAAAGAATATTTGTACTTTTTACGTAAAACTTCAGTCTTTTACAAACTTTCTTGTAATTAATAAACCAGTAAAAACAATATTAATAAAATCTATTAAAATTATAAACAAACTCATAAGTTTTAATTTTAGTCCTTAAAGGTTGAAATATTTTGCCCCAATGTCGAGACACTTGTTTCAATCCAAAACATTACTATACTGAATCGATAATGTTGCATGTGCCACGAAAATGATGATAGTGTCAGATAACTTGTTGTGAAACGAAAAAGCATTGCATGTACATTTCTGTTGTTTTGTTGACCATGAGTTTGATGATCTTTTAAACTTGCCCACAGCTAAGAAATCAAACAGTATATCTAAACGAAATTAATTTCAAATTATTTTTTAGGTTCTAAGCTTTTATCTAATCTTTCAGAAGTTGCAAAATTTATTCCACAAGAGTCTTTTTTATCATAACCAAGTACACATCTTAAAACCATTTAAGTCTTCCTTAGTAATTTCTTCTTATCTCTAATAGTAACGAAAATAATTTAGATGAACGTTTTAAAATTGACACCCTGTATATTAAAAATAAAAGATATATTTTCTTCATAATTGGATAGGCTTTTTACAATGGCAATGTACAAATATCAAAATTGCAATTATACTATATAACATATGTATATATATAAGCTTCACATTTAAACACAAGATTCTTTATTATATTTTTTTAATACCAATATTTTAATAATTATAGCAAGGGTTTTTTAACAAGAGATGTATAACATTGTATACAAATTTTCAAAAACCTATAGATAATTTCAGTTATGCTCTTGCATCATTAATTGTTGATGGAACTCTTACCTCAATTCCATCTAGTTCCTTAGACATTACTATTTGACAGCCTAGCCGTGACCTAAAATTAAATATTATATAACTGAATATGTCAATAAATATATTTATTGCTATACAAATTAATACTAATACACAATAAGATTTCTATTTATCCATTTGAAAATCAACATTGTAAATATGCTAATTCCAACATAGATTCGTAATGATTATAGGGTCATAAATAAAAAACTATGAAAATTTATTATAATTTCAGTTTCGTAGTATTCAGAGATAGCGATTTGAAATTCTACATTGAGATGCAGATTTCGAAATACCCAATACTAACCTGTTTTTACATAAATTTACAAAGAAAAATTCACTTTATAAAATATTAAAAGGTAATAGAATTAATAATGTGAATGATTTGATACTGATTATTATGAACTCACGTATCTGTTAATTCATATGCTAAATCCAACATGTCTAATTCTTCATCTGTTGGTTTGTCAGGAAGTGCATCATAAACTTCTTTCGAAAATATTAAATGGCACGTACTACAAGTTAATGTTCCTTCACAAGCACCTATATCAATTATATTTTAATATTACAACATACTTATATAATAAAGTATCAAAAGTTAAAAATAATAAGAATATTAAACTCGATAAAAATGAAAATTTTCAAATATTTTCTACCTCAAAATTATTTATTTTAAATTAAGTAAATTATGCTTCTTTAAAACATACCATATCCATCTAAATCAATTTCATTATTTACTACTATGCCTAATATAGTATCTCCAACTTTCCCTTTTGCTTTGATTCTCTCTCTACTTGCTTTAACAAACGTTATATTTACTCTGAAAATAATATTTATGAAAGATAAAAATTATCTCAATATAATTATTTTCTTTATTTTTTGTGTTTCTTCAATTAATCTTCTCTTAATTATACCTTAATTATATGTATCACTTATGATAATAGAAATAATTTAAAAATAAGATATACTTGTCTTAATAATACATAAATAAAATTCGTATATCATATATTTATAACAGTGTTATATTTTTAGTTGTTCACTGTCAATGTTGTTCTTATTAATACTATGTTATTTTTCTAGATGTTATACTCCTACAAAGAGAAAAATTTCTTAGACATTATTATTAGCATTATTATTTTGACACCAATTTTATATTGGAAGGTAAGTACTGAAATTCTATTAAAAAAAGAAGGAAAGCACAAGAAAATTTGTATCACTTACTCTTGTTTTTCTGAAAGTGGTTGCGTGGTCGATATTCCTCTTGTTGCCTGCAAAAAGGGTAACGTTGTGTTGCTTGTATATTTTGAATAATTTGATGCAATACCGAGAATTGATCTCGAAAATTTTTGTAATTGATTTACTAACGCCATTCCACTGTCATAAATATCATGAGTATGGGACACCCTGACCGAACACCAGATAAGTATTGCGGAAAATATCAATTGTAGATCAATTGTACTTTGTACAGAAACTTTCACGGCATTCTTCGGCTGCTATACTGGGACGTTCCTTTACTGTGATAGGTTATAAAACGGTTCCTAACACAAGTGACGTATCTCTACCGGACACGTGCTCTTCGGGCCACACGTTTTATGATACAAGACCAGCAAAATGATCAATGTGTAATTTTACATATCTTACATTTTTTCCAAATGAAATATTGTTTTTATCAAACGTTTAAAACCTCAGGCAACATTTATTTCATCTGATTTCAGTTTTACAAATATATATCTATAATACATATCTGTATAAATTACGGTCTGGTTATATCAAACAGGGACCGACACTCGCTAGGGAAAACTGCCCAAAAATTGAATCGTAAAAACCAATATGAAAGACAATAAATTTCTCGTTCTGCGGAACAAATAGAAATGAGCAGAGTATCTTTATCTTTATCTGAGACATTCAAAGCGTATCACGCATACGCTAAACCTGAAGAAAACTTTCTTGTCTTCCATGTTCATTTTTCCCTTTCCATTTCCATATAGAAGAAACCATATAGAGGTTTCTTCTATATTTATTTATATGTTCGTGATTGATGCTATTGACAACATACAACTAAGGGGAAATACGAATAGTAATAAATAGATGTATAATTCATTATGCAATTTTATAGAATTAAATCTTATTTATCTTCAGATATAAAAACTATATTTACCAGCTGAAACACTAACGCATATGCAGTATAATATAATCTACTTAACAATCTCGTTTTAGTTATAATATGTGATTAATTCTTTTGCTATTTCGCTATAAACAGTTTTTTGTGCATACAATATTTTTTTATAGTATTCTAATATATTGTTAGATATTGTAAAGAAAGTAAAATACAGTTATTGAAGTCTGGGAACATTCAATGTTAACCTTGCTTCAAAAAATAATCTTTCGAATGAATGGGGAATAGATTTTTAGTATTATAGTTGGTATAATGTCATCATTGTTTACAATGTGTTAGAGTTAAAGAAATGAGACAAATTAATATTTCAGAAGCAAATTCAATATTTAAATGATGTTATTTTAAAATGGCAGATGATATGAATGTTCTTTTTATACGAGGAAATGGAAACGTATGTATGGTAATGGAAACGTAATGGTTTTAACATTATTTTAGTACAAGATCTTAGCATAATAGTAATTAACAGTATCCATTACCTTTTAGTCAATTTTTGAAAAATGACATATATGATAATTTGCAATAGTTTGATAATAAAATACTTGTATCGATATTAATAACGTATAATTTGCTATCTCAAAAGGATACAGACACAGCCAATGATAATGTTTGGGACGATAGTGCATTAATAGAAGCATATGATAAAGCAATAAATTTAGCAAAGGAAGAAGTTATCAAGCGAATGGGAATGGATGTTGGAAATTCTCAACCGAAAGAAAACCTACAAAATCTTAAGCAGCCTAAACACGCAAGTAAATTACACAAGGTTGTGATTTTGATAGAATATTACAAATTTGATACAGAATATTATTAAATATATTGATTAAGAAGCAAATTATTTTATTTTGCTATTTACTTATATTTATTTGTATACACATCTTTTCTCTATAGAAATGGATCATAGGAGCACCTTGTCGTGCAATATACTCAGAGGATGGAGAAATTTATGAAGCTATAATATCAAAAATTTACGAAAACAATGGCACGTGTGTTGTAAAATTTGTAGGTAATACCTTTAGCATGATGGTTATGTCAATTAAGAAATGTACTAAAAATACATATATATATGAAGTAAAGGCTTTCGCATAGTCTATCACAGTGTCATTCAGCAGGTTCTTAACTGGGCAGGAGTACCTGTCAATGTCTATGGGGAGACCCGTGGGATATAGGGTCATGAACCATAAACATGCATGTTACTTATTGTTCATTATTAGCTGCTTGGAATATAATTCTCCTCATTAGACGAGTGATTATTACTACATATATCAAGGCAAACATTTATACATATACATTTATGCACGGGAAATTCTAATACATTGCCTGTAAGGACAGTAACTGAATGTCACTCAGCCATTCTATTAAATGACAAAAATTTCTTTTACTCTGTGTTTAGGCTATGGTAATACAGAGAAAGTCGAGTTGAGTTCTCTTTTAGAATCAGAAGGTTTGCAAAGTCAAATAGCACAACAAAAGAAAGCTTTGGAAGAGAAATTCAATGAAGAGAACGACGAGACTTGTGAGACTAATTTTTCTACAAATGTAAATTCGAAAAAATATAATGTAGAAAAAATGGATTGTGAACATCACTTCATACCGGGACCATCTTTCAATTCGATGACTGATATAATGCCACCTGCACCTCCTTTACCACCACAATTAATGGCCAAGTAAGTACAATTTAAAAATTCTAATGGAATGCTGAATACTTCTAATATTAATAAGTAATTTGGAATAAGTTTAACATTTTATTTGGAAAAAAAAATACGAAATTTTAATAAAATGTACTAGATTACCAGATAATGATACAGACGCACTTTCAAGTATGTTGATGTCATGGTATATTAGTGGTTTTCACACAGGTAATTATTTCATATAAGTATTTTATTGTATATTAAATTTTCAATGGACTATGTTATTTCTTTTGTAGGTTATTATCATGGTTTGAAACAAGCAAGAAACAATCAAGAGAACAGGAAGAACTGTTGATTATATCAATTTTTTCAATAACAATATAACGATAATATAAGATATAATAAAATATAAAACTCATTGTATTTATTTACTTCAATTATTTGAAATAAAGAACAGCTTTATTTTCATATAAGACTTTATTTTTTTAAAAATAATTACTAAGATAAGAAAAACTAAAAAACATATTTTTGATAAAATACACTCACATATATATGTCGGGTTATCATTAGGATTTAAGGCGCGTAATGATCCTTCGTTTGAATTAGCCATTGTTTTACGAAACAGAGAATATATTTACGCGAATAAACAAGATTTTACAAAATATTATGAATAATGAGTTTAATAAATAATAAGATTAACAAACGATAAGTTTAACTAATAATTAGATTAAAGATTAATAAGTTTAACGAACAATAAGAGGAACGAATAATATGTCTTACGAATAATGAATTTAACGTATAATGAGATTAACGATCGATAGGTTTCACGAATAATGAATTTAATTAACGCTATTAACAATGTTCCGGGGTTCAAACGAATCCACGGTCAACGGGATAACTTTTTACTATGTGTAGAATAATTTTAAACACAGAATACAATTGCTGAGACACTCGGTAAATTGCTCGATGTATCACTTTCCAAGGCGATCACACGAATGAATATCTGATGAAAATCTTTTTCGCTATCCGACTGCATTTGTTTGTTATATGCTCGCTGGAAACATCGAGAAGGTTCCAATCGTTGTTGCTAGGCAATTTCTGTCAAAAGTTTGTTGTATACTCTTTGGAAACATCGAGAAAGATTCAAACGCCGTTACTAGGCAGTTTCTGTCTGGAGATTGATTCCTAATACAACGTGTGTCCCATTATATCGACATCTCTAAAGTACAATTCTATGTGATTTCTAGGGAGAACAATACAACCGATCCACACCTTCGTCAGGCAAAACGTTTATCCCGTGACCGTGGCTACGTTCGGCGACCAGTTGTCACCTCGAACTCACTTTCGCTTTCACAAATATCAAACAATTACAAATGACAATTGCTTAATTACAGTTATGATAAAATCTAGGCTAAAGCATTAGAAGGCTTCCTCAAAATTGCAAAGGGAAGGCTCCGGTTTTCCTTTCATCTCCGACATATATAATACAAGGATATAATACAACCGAACATTTTAAACTTAGCCTATAGCGTGTGCGCGCACACACACGCACACACACATGACACACACGACACACATGCACACACATGCGAATGATTTCTCGAACGATAATCCATTTATTTATATTTTTCAATATCTGTCATTACGATTGCGTATTTATTTGTTCCGCGTATCATATTTATCTATTTGCATAACTGTAGGTGACATTTTTTTTAACAATTTTGCTAATATTTCATAACTTTTTAATTCATATTTCAAAGTGGTAACAGGTGTTTCTTTCTTTTCAAGTCTCCTCCATATCGGGCTTATTTCTAGTAGCCACGCTTGCTTACAAAGCAATTTTATATCTGCACAAGAATATCTTTCAGTACATTTTACTATGTGGTTTACAATATCTGTATTTTCTAATAAGTGGTTGCTAAGGTATAATTTGAATATACCAAGTCGAGCAACTTCATTGGGTAATGATACGTATATTTGCTTTTCGAGACGCCTGAGTAAAGCTGCATCAATGCCCCTAATAACATATTTACAATAAATATTATCGTTCTATTATACTAATAATAATGAAGGAATACTTCAAACAACACAATAACATATTTGGAATTTGGAGAAATATTACGATATTTTCTACTTAGAAAACATTGAAATAACGTGATATACGTACCAAGGGGAATTAGTTGTAGCCAGAAGAACTACATTAGAATTCTCATTAGACACTAATCCATCCAATCTAGAAAGAAGTTCTGATCTGAATCTCTTTGCAGGTTCAGACAATATACAGTCTCCTTTATTTGTGGCGATCCAGTCAATCTCGTCGATAAAAATAATTGTAGGCGAATGACTATAGGCAAGTTCAAATAAAACCTGTTCAGTTTAACAAATGTATTATTCATTAAATATTATATTCGAAATTCCTTAAATTCATTGCCTCATCGCGAATATGATATCATTTCGTTTTCCAAACAACTATTCTATTTATATATAAATGACGAAAAATAAAAATTTTATACCTAGAATCTCTCCTTCATAGACAAAGGAACAAAGAAACTTACATAGACAAAGCAACTTACACGTATATACTTCTCGGAATCGCCTCTCCATTTGCTGACCAATCAGCTGGCAGTTATGTTAAAAAAGGTGCAATGGCATTCTGTCGCGACTGCCTTCGCTAACATCGTTTTCCCTGTTTTGTATATTTCTTGTAAACACGTACAGAAATGAAAAGAATACGAGTATCTTACCTGTACCAGGTGGGCCGTACAGCAAAATATCTTTCCATGGGGAAAACGGGCCATCAAAAGAGATAGGATACTTAAGGGGATACACAACGGCCTCCTTAACAGCGGTTTTACATTCTTCTAGGCCTATAACGTCATCCCAATGTACATTTAATTTGTTTACTACGATCTCCTGTGACGATACAAAGATATACAAAGATAAAATGGCGTCTTCTCTATATTAAGTAAGCGTTACGTAATTTGATATTTGAAGCGTTACCGAAATCACGTCATCGTCGATATACGTTGGACGATTTATCGACGGGAATTTTATCGTTTAAAAGCTTTACGATACGTATATTAATCGAAAATAACTTACGCATGAGACGTCCTCAGCAATCTTTCGTAATTCCGGATTATCTGAATAAAGCTTTTCAATGCATTTCAATATCTTCGATTGCATGGATTGTTCCATTGGGACGTTAAATAGCTCTTCTGATGAACGTCCATCACTCTCATTGGGGAATATTGACGTCACTGTCATTGCGAGATTAATATGATTCGTATTGTCATCAGTTATCTTCTGCTGTAGATTCGTCTCTTTCACAGGCTCACTTCTCGCTTGTTTACTAAAAGATTTGGCTTTTGTCTCAATACTTCTACAAACACTGGATCATATTGTAATACGATACGTTGAATTTGATACGTTGAATAGGATACGTTGAATACCGTTTAATATCGTTAAATAATTTAAATTCTTACGTTTTGCTTGCATTTGTCACTTCCCTCGTCATTTCCCTTCCAGTTATTTTCTTACACAATATGGGATATTTTTGAAATTTCATCTTGTAATAATTTTCATACTCTGCAACGATAATTTCCAAATCGATGTTGTCGCAGACCCGATGTTCGGGAGACAGACGAGCTTCCCGGAATAATACATCGCTAATGTCTATATACCTAAAAAAATGTAGTTTTTAATTAATTATAGTTTTTAACTGATTAAAAATATTTTTCGCAATGACTGAACACTATAAGATAACCATCAAACAACTGTTTTATCTCTAGGTAAGACGGGCAAAAGAATGTATTTACTATATAAATCCTCGAAGATAATTTCTTGTCTTCTGCTCTTTAATTTCCAATTTTTAGATGGATAAGAATAATTTGAATTTATATTTCATATATTTGTTTATAACTAGTTAATCTACATTATCGATTGAGTTATTCTTAACTACTGAATTACCAATGTCGAATTTTCAAATTTGGTTTCGCCTTCTCTTTCCACGATGTCCACTGATTTCTATTTCGATTGGTCATTGACACTATTCAAGAGAATTGGATCTAGGAATATATTTTAATTATAATATACTCACCCATTGTGTTCCAAATAATCACATACAAGGTATAATATGTTGCGATGACGTTCCGAAATACGACTCTCCTCCTAATATAATTATTTTTTCATTACAATAATATAAGTTTTTTCATGTAATTTTTTGTTACATTTGCGAATTCAACGAGTTACACATGATTTTTCATGAAACACGAACGTTAAAAATATTTGATACAGCCTAATTATAAAAATTGTTAGAAGCAAAAGTCATAGATACTATGTGCGAGTATCGCATGAAACGAACAGCTATTGAGAGAACTGCAGCAATATTACAAATCAAATAACAAAACACACACGTCTGTGACGTGGAAATTCTAAAATCTAAAATCTAAAATCTAAAATCTAAAATCTAAAATCTAAAATCTAAAATCTAAAATCTAAAATCTAAAATCTAAAATCTAAAATCTAAAATCTAAAATCTAAAATCTAAAATCTAAAATCTAAAATCTAAAATCTAAAATCTAAAATCTAAAATCTAAAATCTAAAATCTAAAATCTAAAATCTAAAATCTAAAATCTAAAATCTAAAATCTAAAATCTAGAATATTCCTTACCTTTTTTCGCAGATTATAAAATATCTTATTCATACTACCTTGCATCGATAAATCACCGTTCATAGTGACACTTTCAAATCGCCTATCGTTTCTCAATGGATACGAGAATTTCCGTTTATTACTTTAAAAACAACCCGTCCATTACGTTTCTCTTAAAAAATTCTTTCAACTCCGTTGAAAACCGTGCATCAAACAAGAGACAAACGATTTGTTGCCATGGAAATGTTTGGTTCACACATAAGCAACGCACAAATATAATGATAGAATAGCTGAGTGTGTGTACTGTATAGTAAGATGGATGCAACATGGAAATAGAAAGAGAACACCATGTATAGATACTTCCTGTCCTTGTTTAATCAGGCATGCACACTAGTGGACACTGACGCTGCTCGTATACCGCTGTTACATATTTCCTGTACAAGTGCGCGTCATTAGACAAGGACGGAACATCCTCTCTCTACTTCTCTATCGCGTTTTTAGTTCGCTCACGCGCTCTGTACTTATATCTATTACATTTCCACCATAAGCAGCGGCCGTGCAGTGACTTACAAAAGTTCCGAACGGTTCCATCCTGGGCGGACGGTTAATTGCGTTCGGTACTTCGAGACAGGAAGGTGAGTACAGAATCGCTCCTCTTAGTACTCTTATTAGAAGTGTTATCATCGAATATAAGTTTTTTCAATAAATTCTTATCGTTTTACAATCTTTCTAGAATACAATGACGTCAGCAATCGATCATTTTCGCGAATTTATTGTAAATTAATTGGGGGAATATCTGGAGTTCTTTATCGGTTTCGACTGTAAAATCAGCAACTATTCGAATTTTTCATTCATAATTGTGACGTTTTCGACTCTTCCGTTGCCAAGACCCCCTTGAGAGATTTTTGGCACGTTCCATCACCCTTGTTAAACGAGTGCACATTGGTGGATATATTGATTTTAAAAACCAATACGTGAACGAGGTTTATTATCTCACTGGAACAAAGAAATCCGTTTTATTCGCGAATTTTCCGTGTTTCTTCTTAATTTTCGTGAGTGTCTGGCGCGGAGCATTATTTGAATGAACTTTTCATCGTTCAGATTATATTTCGTTTAAAAAGATTGAAATTGATGTCGAGAAGAAATGAAACAAGGTGCTCGGGCATTCCATCGTTTCCCGGGGAAAGAGAAATATGAAAAAAACGGTCGTTCTTCCTTCTGCCATTTTCGTCCATTACCAAAATGGTATGACCCAAATGTCCCGGGCCGTGAATCAATCAAGCGAATTTTGAATAATTTTTGAATAATATCCAGTTAATAATTTGTGAAACAAATTAATTTCATTTTATTGTTGGAAACAAATTAGTTGGATTTTTCTTTCTTTAGCAGTTTTCGCCGGAGTTGACCTGACGTGCTACTTCAGTTTCCATCTTCGCTTCTCGAAACTTCCAACGTCCTTGGTGTTGGAGTCTCCTTGCCCAGGTGAGTACATAGCTTCTAGATACTCGTCGCTGTTCATCCTTACGAGCCTCTCGAGCTTTAGTTGTCAATTGTTATCGTTAAAGGAAGAGAAGCTCGCGACAGATGTTATCGAACAAATCGTTTCTTCTCGAAAAGTTCGAACTTGTTCGTTGCGTTTGAATATATATGGACGGACGCCATTTTTCATGACATCTTCATGATTTGTCATGTCGTGAGTATAGCTTCTGACTACCACATGTTTGTGATTTAACCACTTGTGAAATTTGACCACTATACCGTGATAGAAAAATATTTCCAATGAATTATAAATATTTTACATTGTGAATTATAAATATTTGTTACAAATTATATCGTACTTGAGGTGAAAATGAACCATATATCTGCTTATGGAATACGAGGTAGTAAATCATTCGAAACATAATAACGATTAATTAAGCACATATACAATAACGTTTACGAATGAATATTGCGAATTATTGTATGGCTTTAATGCGGTATTTAATGTTTTGATTGCGGTCTTTGAAATGGTATCATAGGTGCTGATATAATATCGCGCGAAAAAGGAAAGACCAGTGGTTAATATTGCAGGTGCACCAGTGCGTTGCGCTCGTCGGGGGTGGTTTTGACGCCGGTGCCGAGGAGAGACGCAGAACGTGTTCGATCGACCCGCGAACGTAGCCCGTGCTCATACTGCGACAGAGTTCGTTTCAGTTAGGCTCAGTCGCTGTTTGTCCGTCGACAGCGTATAGTCGCGTCGGCCTACGATTCCTTTTTTCTTCTTGTTTCTTGCGAACTCTCTCGCAACAGCCGTTCTATACGTACGCCGCCAGTATATCGCGTGATCATCGTTCCCGTTGCTTCCCTTACCCTCTCACGTCCTTCGAAGAAGACCACCCTTTGGTTTTTCCTTGTTTGGAGGGAATTCATCGCTCGGACACATGGACTGCGAAGCACGAGGGTTGATCGAGGCATCAGCGTGATGTACTTTTCAGGTTTCATATTTTCTCTATGATACTTTCTAAGGAGAATTTGAAAGATATACATTTTTAGGAAATAAAGGTTTTTATGGAGTCATCGATAGGTTAGAATTTAATTAACTCTCTTATAACAGGTATTCCAATTTTTTAATATATAAATTTAGTTTCCTCTATGGTGTTAGAGAACACAATGCGGGCATTTTATGATATAACGAATATATTCGTATATATTTTAGTTTATTCATTCGTCAAATTTCCCTAGTAGGCCGGCCTGCAGCTCACATGCAGCACTTAGTAAAAATTTGTTTTGTTAGAGGTTGGCCATTCTTCTTGCTATAAGAATATCGTGAAGTCATATCATATGATAAAGCACCTTCTGAAAGCTAGATGCTCGATAACGAGCCTAATGATTCTCGGTAGTTTGTAATGTCAAGCTTTGAATTGGCGAGATCGCTCTGCTGTCAAACGGCCGTCCAGCGGCGACCACATTCTTTAACCACGTTCAAGGGGTATATCACGCTACAGAAACCATCAAAGGGTTTGCAAGTTAGTTGCCTTTTAGAAGTGGGGCAGTTGGTTGTTACATGTAATCCGTAGTTGCTGGCTGTTCTCCTTAGTCGCCATACATCATAGAGACGACAGTTATAGTCGCCAGTTGTCCTTGCTAATGGTTGCTTGTTGTCGCTAGTTAGTTCTCGTTATCGTTATGTATTCCATCAATCACGCGAAATTTAACGTATGGGAATTTATTCTTCTTTATTCTTTCTGTAGGGAGATTTTTTAAGACGAGGAAAATATAGAATATTTTAAGACGACGGTAAGGTTTGAATTTAAGTAACTGTTTTATGATACAACAAAGTGGAAAGACGATTTAATTTTATAAAGTTTAGGGTAATTTTTTAAAAAACTTCGAATTTAAAAGATTCAAATAGATATCTTAAACGTAATTAAACCCTCCATATCGTAAGAAATTAAATGAAACTGCGCAACAAAGTTGATACATTTAATGTATTATTTTAAACATTTATTTAAAAACATTTATTTAAAATTTAAGTGTAGGCGTCGACGCGCGCGCGCCATTCGAAGCATTTGTCAGTTCGTTACATCTGCGGTAAAAGTTGTAACTACGAAGAAGCTTAACATATGGTGCGTCTCAAGACGACAGTAAAAAGTATTAAGAGATTTTTCGAGATTTTTTCTTTTAAGTTTCCAAGTACTTTTTCTATTTAACTTCTTTTTTTTTTTTGTTGCATTTTCTAACAATATTCGATAAATAGAGACGAAATATGACAGTTCTTAGTTCGGGGATTTATTGGTTCGAAAGTTACTTGAAAAGTGTTTCTGGAGTTCGTGCGGTTAATACTTTTAAACTTTTACCGAGTACGACTTATTCCGTATGGCTGGACAAATCTTTGTTGATACTGTAAGCGTAACTGTAAGCGTCCGGATATTGTCTTGTGGAGATAGAAAAATACACGAAGTATTGATTGAACTACATATTTTTTTAATTCTTTTTTAATTCTTTTAGTTCTTCATATATTGATAATAAAACGATATTCCGCTACTTTGAGCACAATATAGTAATGTTTAAATAAATAATAAAATTTACGCATTTCGTCTTCATGCGTCGATAAGAAAATGCAAAAAAAGTTAAAGAAAGATGATGCGCAGACGCGAAGTTTAGTCAGCAATAATATTTAAAACCTCTAAAATATATTGTACACATTTATTTGCAAATAAGCTCAATGAAATTGAACTGTAACTGTGTTTCCAATAATGTCTTCGATGTATTGCTCGCCATTATGTCGGATTAACAGCTCTAAGTGATCGACCTTAATCACTAAATGTCGGCCGTGATTCAGTGGTATAGCTTTACATATGACGGACATCGCAGGCGCTTGTAAGACGTCCATTGTGAAACGTTTCCAATAGCACCGTTTATGCACCGTTTATGTGATGGTGAAATCTGAATATATATATCGCTGAAATATATATCGCTTATCACTTGAGTCTGACACGATCGTTTTTAAATAGAATCACAATTTTTTATTCTTTACAAAATCAGTCTTTAAAGATTATGTGCAAATAAAATAGATAAATAGATAAATGGTTGTAGAAACTTATAAAACAGATATTACAAGTATATCTAAATAAATGATATATTTATAAATTGTAATATTTGATCTAAAGTTTAAATAAATAAAAGAGATACTCGTGACTTACAATAAACGTATTTTTTTTTTCAATTTTTAAACAAAGCAAAAGTGGATAACAATTTTTCAAAATGTAAAAATCAACACAATGGTTGGTTTCTTTAATTAATCAATAACGTTTAAAGTTAATTAATGTCCAGAGTGGTTTGTACATTTTGTATTTCGCCGTATTTCAACGTTCGATGTGTAAATAGAACTTGATGCCTGAAATATCGAAAAAATAATTAAATCCGATCGTTCCGTCGAATTTGCAAATTGTATACTCGTGTAAAATCGAGTGCGCTTGTGTATGCTGATACGAAAAGTGGTAGTATATTTTCGATTATCGTTATCACTTTTTGTGTGGAAAAATTAATTCCGTGAAATGGAAGTGCAATCAATACGGCTTATCACGAAATAATAGCACAACGACGGTACATATTGGTATTGACGTCAGCTTCACAAAATTTCTCGAGTATCGCGGTCGACTATTTGGGTTAAGAATTCATTTTCAAGGTTCTACAAGCACGAGTATCTTATGGATATGAAATTTTCAGTGTACATTTTAATAACCATATTCCATATTGCATGCTGCGGTCCAAGAAAAATCCGCAGTTAATATTCTGCTAATCCCTGCTGCTTTTAAAGACCATAAGTAGTCGTCCGTAAGGTTTAAAAGATTTCGAGTAGATTTGTATTACGTATTTTATCTTCTAATTTTTAAAGAGAGGATCGTGTTTAATTAATTGAAAATGACGAAACTGTAATGGGACATTATTATCAAATATTAAACGTGGTTCCATTGGGTACTTTTATGGTCTTTGCGAGATATATATGCATTATACGTTGCTATTGGCAACGCGTAGCGATGAACGATGGAGAGCAATACCTTCGTTATCTCGTCTCGGTTGTGTACATATCAGTAATGCACAGTACTCGTACTAAATATCTTACAAATTCCATACAGATTTTCAGATTAGTTTCGAATAATACCAACACGACCATGATAGTCACAGTACAGTATTAAATGGTGCCACTATGCATAATACACTCCTAAAATGTTTCTACAAATATATTTGTCCGAATATTTTTGTCAGCTACTATATCCTAACCACGATTTATTAAACAATATATAGATTTAAAAAAGAATATATAACGACATTACTTGTTTAGGCTAGATTGGTTTAACTTGTATAGTTTTAGTAACTGTGTAAGATCAAACAAGAACTTATCGTTAGTTTGGCGAGATTTGATTACACGAAGCAACATAATTGCTTTGAAACTCAGGACAGAAAACAATGTCAACCGGTAGACGCGTTTGTCTGGTGAACGTGTAACGCGTGAATAATAGATAGCGACAATCACGCGAACGCTAGTTACAGCTGACTTGGCTTACATTGTAGCATTCAAATTAGAGTATACGAGCCGTAAGCACTATTGAAAGTTCAAAGGCCGACTAGTGAGCTTCATCCTATCTCATTTTTTAATCAGGCGATGGATCGACGAATCGTATTGATTTCGAGGATTATTATAGTTCTGTGGAAATTTTAAAGCGCGGTTTGTCTAATCTTGTCTCGTTAGCTACAGACTCTTTGGCGAGCAGCCTGAAACTTGATCCAGTTTCGAGAAAATGAAAAATTCGTTTCTTCTCTTTGCTTCCCTGTTCCTTCTTTCCTCCTTTTTCCCTTTTTACATCGCGTTAAGACCCGTTAAATAATATTGACTGCCGTGGACGCTGGCTGAGAAGTGCACTTTATAACTAGCTTTAAAATCACTGACGTCGATGAGGACAAAGGTAAGTTAGAGGGTCATTTATCTGAGCTGGTGTTATTCGACCTGAACTCTGCAGCTTTTCACAGTTTCTTTCGTTTTTCTTTTAAGAGCAGAGATGTTAACTGGTCTCTTGTTACGTGTAAGAAAGTACGTGTATGTACTAAAGCTTATTTATCACCAATTGGTTGCTCAAAGTCGAGATATACATACCTATATTATATTAATACGTTACAGAAGATTACGCGTTAGTTAGCTTATGAGAATTTATAGTGTGTCACAGATCACAAAAGCAGAATGACTACTTTTTCATAAACGATATATGTATATGAATTGAAAGTTTAACTATTACGTCACATACTTCTCTCGATAAACGTCGTCGAGTGCATATTGTTAAAGAATATTAGCCATTTGAATTCAATAGTTTCGAAGATACTAATGCTTCTGTGAAGTTTTTGCAGGCTGTTAATTTTTTATTCAGATACTACAAATTTTAAATAACTTCGATTAGAAATAAAAATCACATTACATTAACGCGTAGAATGTAACGTAACGTAGATAATGTAAATATAAATTATATTACAAGGAAACAATACGGTAATTGTAGGTAATGTGAAACATTCTGGTTAAAATTGCATCCTTTGAAGGCTAGGACACACAGTACTTACGAAGTAGATTAAGTAGCAAATGGGGTACTTAAGAAAATTCATGTTGTCATTGTTTAATAAACATCTTCAGCTAATAGCTTTCTGCAAAAGCTGGTTTAAGTTATGCTAGCTTATTCCTTATTAATTGCAATTATATTGTTCGTATCTCCTAGAGGATTAACAATCCATTTTTATAATGGATAATAAAAGTAAATTCCTATTAGGTTGTCCCAAGTTTCTTTCGCTTTATAAAGAAATGACAGTTATGTTATTCTATATTATTTTATATTAAATTGGAAAAGTGCTAAAATATTTGATAAAAATGTTAAGAAATTCTGATATTGATTTAAGCGTATCGATTTATCTGCTCTTCATATTTGATCAAACAGAAATTGTTAATTATGATTTCCACTTAAAAGCGGATTGCATATTATGAGGATAAATTATCAAATTCATCTCTAATATACACATTAGAGAATCATTCATAGCCGTAATCCTGTTTACCGCTAACATTCCTGGTACTCAATCATTCATTAGGAGACTGCTCTAGCCGCACAGAATACACCTGTAAATAATTAATCGCCATTAATATTCCATCGACTTTTGAAAATCCCTCATGTGATCTATTTCATGCGATGAGAATATGTATAAATTGAGATTGCGATCGACCATCCTCAGTCGGATAAATCGAGTGATTCAAATTATAACACAAAAAAAAGTTAAAACTAGTTACATTATCTTTTTCAATTTTTATGTATTATTTGGCGGAAGAAACTTTGGTAATTAGTAAGTAAAGTTCACCTCCTTAATGTTAATGATTTTAATATGTTATTAAGCTCAAAGTTCTAAGGAATTTTCTATATATATATACATATACATAACTGTGTGCGTATATATATAATATACGTATAACAGCCAAAGTTCAGCTCTCAAGTGTACGCAAAACTTTTATGTTCATTTTACGCTATACCAGTATGTTTCATGAATTTGTTTGCTAACAGTATCGAAACAAATAACAAGCAGAGGACGAGCTATTCATGAATTGTTTTGCCAGCGTGTACGCTCCCAATATTTTCTATTTGAGAAAACATACTTGTTGCTATTGCAACTACAAATATTTTTACAGTCGACGCTTTTGCCGTGAATCATTGGCTAACATGTAAAATCGAGAAAAAACATGGTTTATTGTGATGGAAATGTGGAAAACCGCAAAACCGATATAGAAGGGAAAATAAAGGAAAGGAAGGTAGGGATAAGTAGAAGCTTGGGGCCAAGTTTAATTCACTGAAACCGAGCTGCTTGTATTATCACAAAACAAAATTGCCAGTACGTCATTTCCGTACTCTCGTCCTCGCGAAAATGGTTTTGCTCGTGAAGAAAAAAACGAAGAGACAGGGAAGAGAGGAAAAAGCAAACGGAGAGCGCTTTTAAAAAGCTGGCGAACCGTGTGTTACCACAACGAGACACGCGGTGCTATTTGTCGCTTTAAATTGTGTCGCAACTCGTTTTTGAGATCTTTGCCAGGGACGCGTTAAAACACGCTGCAAATATATTTCTGGCTTTTCTGGGGTTTAACTGAAATATGACAAATAACGTTGTAAAACATATGTACTTATGACTTACAGAGTAATTGAGTGTACAAAATATAATAGCCAGCGATTTAGGGCTTTAAAAGATCAAAAGAAAAGAAAAGAAAAGAAAAGAAAAGAAAAGAAAAGAAAAGAAAAGAAAAGAAAAGAAGAAAGATAATATGTTGCGGCAGTTTAAGTCGATCTAAGAAAATAGATAACGGGAGGGGGGGGGGGGGAGGGCAAAGCTAGTTAATCTGGAAAGAATCCAAGCGTCAATTTCAAGCATTTACAGAGAATCAAGCGGGCTGGTTAAGGTCGTGAGTTGAGCAATTATCCCGCGTTAGGTTCAATCAGGTTAGTCCCACGCGAAATTGATCCAACCATGCGAAAACGAGTGTATTCTGATTTCTGTTGCAGATACTTCTGGATTGGGGTTAGGTTGTTTCCGCTTGTCATCGAAATTTTTTACCAACAATGAACATGTACGTGAAAGCAATCATAATTGCGGCAATCATAATAGTGTCGGTTCTTCTTTATATTTTTCAGTTTGTAAAGATTGGTAAGTTGATACTGATTAATTATGCGATCGAAATCCTATATAATGGCTACAAAAAATATTTGCATCATTATTCTCGTTTCCTAATGAATCGCTGTTTTAATCAAGTTTTATATTGCATCAAATTTCTGTAGTTACACGAAAGTACTAAATTATAGAAAACTTGATATACACGGATTTAATTAATTGATAAATTAGCCAATATATAGGCATTATTATTTATTATATTATATATTATAGGCATTATATATTAGTAATGTATATATACACTTTTGAATTTTAGCCTTCTTAGCCTTCTATTCTTATATCCTTTAAACGTCATTTCAAGCTACAAGCTACTTTAACTCAAATAGCTCGATTTCAAGTTCTAACGTATACTGTAAAGCACACTTGCGAAGTGAAACAGTAAACACGATATGAAAACTCTCTCCCCAGTAAGAAATCGAATATCCAATTTCAATCGTGCTTCATCGATGAAGCATCAATGCTACGTAAAAGCATCGTGGCAGCCGCAATGCGGATCCGTTGAACAAAAATTTCCTGGCACGATCGTTTTCGTAACGCTATTAGCCGTTTCAGTATCAGGGATGTTTTAAAAATCCGTATCGGATTGTACCATGAAGCGCAATAGCGCTTCGTTTATTTATTTACGAGAAGTGCCGATCAACTCGATTGCACTGCTTTTTTTTTTTGTCGAAACATACCGTTCAACGCGTTCACGCTTCACTTCATCAGCTATATCAGAAACGTTACACTAAAGAGTCAAAAGGTTGCCAAATATTCGTGCTTTACCTTTTGTTTGTGTGACGTTCTGTAATTGGTTTTCCAATTCAAGAGGTAATTTATACATTAGTTTTTTCTTTATTTGGTTTACGATTATTTGAAAGAAAAGTAATTACGAGAGGAAACTCTGATAGACTAGCGGCAAGCTACGTTCGGAACCGAGCGCGTTGTGAATTGACAATCGTAACCAAACATCGCGACACAGTTCACCACACTACGCGTACAGCATGATCACGCTGAGTGGCGTTGAAACGGTTAACGTAACTGCGCGTACGACCGTCGAATGGCAAAGATATTCAAGCTGAGAATCGTTTTCAGATGCTACAAACAACAGCTGTGTTAACTTTCAAGGAGAAACCATTCGACATAATCTTACGTTTGAGCCGGGACTTTCGATTTGCAGTTTCTGCATCTGCTATAATTCGAGGCTGAGGTGGTGCCACTTGATCGTATGCGACCCGCCCGTAGTGAGTATATGCTCATTACTTAAACACTTAACACAACCAGAGAGAAACTAAGGCACACCGTTAACGCTTGCACGCTGGTCGTTAAAGCACATGCTACGCGAACAGGGTACACAGCGATTCATCTAACTTGCCTTGAATTACTTTTACAAAGAGAAACATGGACAGAAATAATTTTTTGTTACGAGTCGTTTAATTTATTCGTTCGTTAGAACGATTGGTCTGACAAATTCAAAGTCTTGTTCCGTATAAATATTTTTAAACAAGCACGTCATAAGCTTTGTATATTTTTTTTATCGCAACGAAACTGTTCAGAGAAATGTTGAAATTATTAATTACAAAAGAAGGCATTTACGTTGTAAAAATGTTAGCGAAAACATTTGTGAAAAAGTTACTTTGTTATAAATTCTACAAAAAGAAATATTGAAAATCACGCGCCATTTATTCAGTTGCACGTATGAAAAGTATTTTGCATTCGCGCAAAAAAGTCCCTTAAGGATACATATTTTATAATAATTGGAGTGTCAAAGTTATTACGCGGATTGGCGTACACGTGCCTTTTAATGAAACTAGGTTATTCATTTGTTATTCGTTCCTAACTTTCAACTTTATGATTTTTGCGGAATAAAATTTTATATTCCGGTTCAGTTTATAAATGATTCATTTTGAATTTAATAAAATTAGAGTTACAGCAGTGCAATTTAATAAAGAACAAACAATCATTTGTACTTTATTAAAATGTTCTTTTAGCGTCTCGTTTTAATATTTCTCTAATAATATTTTGTTAACCGTTATATTTAAATGAAGGTTTTCAAAGCAGAGACGTACTTTAACGTAGGAAATGGACGTACATTTATAATGAGAATTCAGAAGCAAAAATATTTCATACAAAAATAAATATTCCCCATGTAAATAGGTGTAAATAGCTACGTTATGACTTTTATATGTATCTAACGTTTTTCCATGCAAGCTAACGTATATTTGCTTCTTCGCTTCTTCGCTTCTGAGTAGTAAAACCTGGCATTCATGCGGCTGATAGGTAGTTACGCGCTGACAACGAAAAACATAAAATGAATAAAAAGCATGAGCCATCCTATAAAAAAAATAAAGCTGCTTTTATCTTTCATTATATATTCGTCAGAATATTGTTAATAAATATTTAAGTTCAGATTTCAGCTTAAATAAATGCATAGGATTGGACATTTATTTATATATGTATCTGTGAACGCTTTTTGACATAACATTTTTATAACGACTAAAATGACATATTCCGATATTAAATTAATTTGATGAGAATAAAAACTGAATTTTTTAAACGAGATTTTGTATGAAGTTACATTTATTGGGAAAAATTCATTCTTTTATAATATGATAAAACGAGACTCATAGTCTGTATAAATCATTTCATGGAATATTATGTGTATGTACATGTGTTCTACGCTTTTATTATAAAAATGCTAAATGAACATAACGATCAAATGCATCGACAAATGCATTGAACATATCGATTGTTATTTTGAAAAATTGATTATCTTTTATTTGTTTCGAACTACAAATTGATTGAGACGAATCCCTTGCGAGCATGTAAATATAGCGTCGAATTAACAGGTCAATTACTTGAGGTTGGAACTGAAAGAAAGAGAAAGATGGAGGAGGTCTTGCCTTTGAATGCTGGACACTTCTAAAGCCCACAGTTCGCTGAAATTGCCAGAGAATTCAATTAAATGGCAAATTAAACCATTGAACTGAATCTGTTTCCAATCGTGAGCTTGGAGGTTCTACCCTTTGAATTTTTAAACCAGTCACCCTTCTTTTGTACGTATGGTAACGAATATAATTCATAAACTAATGAAGTGTGTAATTCAATTGAAAGCTCTTTTCACTGAATCCAGTTTAGACTAAGAAAAATGATATAATAACGAAATTATCAATTTACAATTTATAGAGCGTATACTTTATTCGAAAGTGAAGTTTATTACTGCAAATATTAGTTGGCTATTTATAGCCTGTTTGAAAAGGTGATTTAATTTCGATTGATTTTCGATAAGTTTTTGTTGGTTTACTCAGGTTAATTAATCTCCAATAAAATAGAAATACCAATCCGGTAGTATAATTGCTTTCTTGCTTATTACCTTTTTACTAATTAGCGATGCACGATTCCAGACCAGTAAATATTTTTCCATCGGGAGAAGTCAGGTCGAGAGATGCAAGATTTATACGCTCGTTCTGTCAGTTATCCCAGTGTCTGTTACGCGATAGAAAATGAACGAACTGAATAATAAATGCATTATCGGCATGAAGATTGCTTGATGTAGGCCACCGCTTTTTTTTCTATCCTTCCGATACCATTTTTCTTTTTTTTCTTTTTTTTTTCTTTTTTTCTTTTTTTTTCTTTTTTTTCTTTTTTTTTTTTTTTTTTTTTGCGAAACACTTTGCTAGTCGTGAGAAGCAGCAATTCGGTAATACGAGCGGTAATACGAGCGGTAATACGAGACAAAGCGATTCAGAACTCGAATTCATTTGTTGGAACGACGCCATGGGCAAAAGTAGATAATGGAAAACTTTCTTCCAAAGACCATTTGATAGCGCCGACGTAATCAAGAGTGTGACGATATTGCCAGAGACGTTTCTGCAAATAGAAGACTAACTTATTTACGAATTGCCGTAACACGATTGCCGCTGGTAGTATGGTTAGTAATCGCTTTATTGAATTTTCGCTTGATGTGACATCGTCGAGAGTTTCTAGCGAAATTCTTCTCCCTGTAAAACTATGTTTCTACAGCAATGGCTGTAATTTTCGAGTTACCGTTTGCGAAGAAATCTTTTTCTTTGTTACGTGTAATAGATTATTTTTAAGTTTTAAGTTTTAAATTACATTGGTAACCTTCTATAATTTATTACTCGAAGGTGGTAATTTTTTCTTAAATAGTTTGTTTTTCCTATAATTTATTATAATATATTTTACTACAGAATCCTCAAAAACATGATGTATGTATATATATCCTGAAATATTATCAGTCTATTGTCAAGTTATAGAACATTATGGAAATTGCCAATTAAAGTCATAAAAAACAAAAAATAAGGAAGTTCGTTAAAATATGTGATTTTCCAATCAAGATATAGAATTTATTCGAGTAATATAGATTACGGTAGAGATGGTGACGGTAACAATGAGTGGACTGATTCTTCGTGCGAAAACAAATTGGAAGCGCAGAGCGATGTATTGTTTCAGCGAATATCGATTTTAAAGCACGGTTTTAAAGTACGTGTGCGTTTGACTAGGTGTGTTAATTAATATTGCTGTCTGATTTTCGATATGTAAATACAATATCTACATATCTTTAAACTTATGATAATTGAACTAACAATTATTTTAAATTTAAATTAAACATGATAATTGAACTAACAATTTTTTTAAATTTAAATTAATATTTATCCTTTTAAATGCAACAATTTTTTTTAATAATAACTTCACGCGTAAGTCAGCTGCGCACATATTTGATCGTTCTTTAAAGCTTGAATCTCTGCGAAGAGAAAAAATCTTTCAACCAACAAGAACTGGTTCTACGTTTTCTATCCATTTCCTTCCAGATAAATCTCTCTATCTAAAATCCTTATTTCCGTATTTCCTTGAAAAGGTTAAAGTCGTTTTGTATAAAATCCAACGTAGAGAAGAAGGAAGATCCGCAAAAGATTCTTTCAGCTTTCCCTATGTTTGAGCTCGAATCAAAGCAATCCTATTCCCAATAGGGTGACTATGCGTTTAACTTCTCATAGAATCTCTCTGATTCCGTGTGATACCTTCGGTGTTTTTGAAGTATGTAATTGATGTCGTAACGTCGACGCTTTGCAGTGCGAATTCAATTTTGAGTTGCAATTTCCCTGTTTGCGTGGCAAAAGCATAAAATCGATAAACACGTTTTCTTTGCTGATGGCGCACTGTAAATATAAATATTTGAATAAATATCGCGAATTTCATGTTGCTAAAAGATTTATACTATTTATTCGTAAATAACTGTTGGATATGTTTAAGTTGAAACCACTGCATTAGGTCTTTTTTCTTGTTTAAAATTATTTGTATTGGTAAATTGAATGAAAGTTCTAACATGTAATTTGTTCTTCTTTTATAAATAGTTTACAGAGGATAAAGCGTGGGTAACTCACGACTGTCGCGATCATGACACTATACATACCTATGTATAGCACGTATACTAAGCTAACTAAAATAGCAAGTCAGAGAAATGGAAACTTAGGAAAATCTAAAGGAAGATAAAACGTTCGAGCCTTGCCAGGAATATAAGATGCTAAGTAATCTTCCTAAGTAATCTCCTCCAGCTTTTTCTAGTTTGATCAATAATTATTAGTACATGTTAGGAAAATAAATAGAATTTTTGTTCTCAAGCGAGGTATAATTTAAATTTTGTATGTACACAAAAATGTTAAATGTCTGTAATAAACATGGTATAATCAATTTTTTTACATAAAATTATATTGTATAGGCTATTGTTATTTAAACATTTTAAATTGGATGAAGGAAAAAAATGACGCAAATAAAACGTAGGACATTTTAATTAAAGAGATTAATATAGAGATTTATCTACTTAACTGTGATTAAATCATCTCCACTTAACGCTCTACCTCTTCTATTAATTATGCTTCGTTAAACTATGATTACAGAGGATGGGTTTTTTGATAAAATGACATTCTGACAAATATATATAGATCGATATATATATAGATATAGATAGACAAATATATAGATTCTTACAACAGTAGTTATGAATGAACAGTAGTTATTGTATCAATTCCGTTCTTCAGAAGCTTCATTTGTGAAAAGACAATTCGCCAGAATATGGATTCACTGTAGTTATAGCTATAGGATTTCAATCTAGTTGACAGACTTGCTTTACGTAGAGAATATCTGTCTCTTGTTCTACCTTATCGCGATTCTCTCCTCATCTTATACGCTTTGTCGAGCAAAGTAATATTGGCATATATCTCGGCTCTGGTTACAATCATTAGTTTCCGCCTAAACGGTTAGAATCACATAGCTCGCGCTCTACTCTCGTTTATTCAACATTCAGGCCATATGGTCGCATGCGACGAGTTTTATGTTAATTCCGACCGATTACAATACCTTTCTTTCGTTTACAAGGAACGACGAGACTGGCAGTTGCGTGATTTCCAATGCAAAGGCCGCGATATCTGCACGATAACCTAACCTCAACCGATTTTGTTGTACTATTCTTATGTGGACTTCGTTTGTACCACTTTCGTAACAAAAATAGAATACGTAGAACATAGCATTCCGTTATGCGATATTGTCGATTCCTAACATCCGAAAAATCAGAGATAATTTTTTCCCTACAGTTGTACATTTGTGTGAAAAATTACGAACGTAAAGTTGTTTGGTGCATGCACAGTCCTCCCCTCCCCTGCATTTGCGTGGACATGCTAGAAAGATTCACTTTTCCACGGTGAAACTGTATGAAATGTATTATAATTTCATTTTTACAAAGGTCGAACATCCTACTATGCATAAATTTAATATTAATATAAGCAGGTTTCGTGTTAAGTATTACATCTGACGTATAAGCACACGTGTGTACGAGCCTTGGTTTTAAATGTCTTATAGTAGACACCGAAAAGATTATTCAGTTGGATATCTGACTCAACATCAATATTTTACTAGGAGATAACATGTTAAGAACACGTTGGTGGATGGCATGGGAGATGATGAATGAAGACATACTTCTGTGAGATACATAAAATAGTAGTCAGAACGTATTTTGGCGCTTGGGGACAGCAACAGCTGGTGATACTGTCATACACCTCCATTTATAAACTTTCGAAAATCGATGTGACCTTCAAACTTTAGTGTATTCTGTTTCACAGCACAAAATGTTTCCGAAACGTACGTTTATTGTTACAATGAACTTGACTAATGGCTCTGAAATACTATCCTTGAAAAAACAATGGGGGAATTGGAGCAAAAAAAAGAAGGAAATAAACAAAGACCTTGTTGGTTCGTAAAAATAAAATATGCTACAGGAAAAACTTTTTCCAACGGATTGAGATGCGACGAGCTTTAAAAGCTATGACGCGAATCGAGCGTTTGTTTACAAGAGCGCATTTTCGGTGGATATATAGATATACATGTATATGTGACGAAATATACTAAAGCAATATTGACCCTTTGTCGCTGAAAGTATCAAACTACAAAACTTCCTTTCAAATTTTCAGAATAAGGAAATCAGGATCATGATAAATAATTGGAACATAATTAAAAATAATATATCTTCTCTATAAGATAATGAATACATTGGTTCATTTAATTTTTATGGATATTCAAACGCTTCTGTGAAATAAAACGTCAAGATTATAGAGTATAAAATTCATAGCTATGAAATAACTAAAACTCTGATGTATTATTAAAAATATACGTTAGGTTGTATGTAGTGATACATACAAAGATTACATGTACAAACCCATAATTAACACAATGCTACCGCAACCATTCTGCAATCTACCTTGCCCAAAACACTCTTCCAGTCACCTCCAAACTCTTCAATTCTCTCCACCTAATCACCCACAAACCATTCACAAACATGCAATTCTCGACAAAAGAAGAACTTATCGTCAGTTGTCCTTAACATCTCGTTCATTCATTTGGTCCCTATCCCCCTATTTCCTCCCACCGTGATGATCGCACTACATTTTTCCACATTTTCTACATTTTTCTCTATTCTATTCTCTGGATGACCTGAATTCTCGAGCAGTCGAGTGACGATTGATCTGTACAATTGATCGATTTCTTTTTACTACAGCCATGCAGAATATTTCGTCTTGGAAAAGAATGTTGTGATTTCGAATGCCTGGATCACATAAAGAACATTACCGGAAGTGGTAAAATTTATGTCCTTGATTATGATGAATCCTCCAGCTCCTCGACTCAGCGACAAACGCTACTCTGGGTGATGAGCGTAATGGTGCTATTGCGGCTAGTTTAATTTTTCAACAAGGATCCAGATGGCGCCGTTGACGGAATTCTTTCGCTATAAACGTCAACGATCAACATCAGCCATCAGGCAATTTCATATTTGTGACTTATTTCTTCTGTGTTATTTCTTCTAATTTTATTGTTAGTTCTTCAATTTGTATTCCAAAAGATTGAACTCTTTTTACGTGCGTGTGTGTTTTTCTTTTTTTTGTAGCTCGTCGAGTTGCAATTCTAATTTTTGCACTTCCTCCTTCATGTCCTCTATGTGTTTCTCGAACTCTTGTGTCGTCCTGTCTTTGTCGGAACATTCTACTTGAAGATCAGCGAGTTGATGCTCGGGATCGTAATTCAATTTTTGGTCGTTAGCAGTAATAAGCTCACGTAACTTCACTTTTGAACTTGATCTTGTTTGGTCTTGATTGTGTTTTCGTGGTGCTTGTGGTGTTCTAAAAGTAATCGTCACGTTACTTGCATTTTTAGTGCACATTGATACACTGCACTCTGCAGTTCTCCTATTTTCAAACTTGCTTCATTTAAGGTAACTTTATGAATTTCCGATTGATGCTTTAACATTTGATGTAAGCCTTCTATTGCTGTTTCACGTTCTTTCAACTGTTCATTAAATTCGTTGTTTAGCATATCCACTCGAGAAATTCCGAGTTCTTGAGCATCGTTTCTTCTTTTAGAAATTTGGCTTATTTTCTCTCGCCTGCTGCTACATGTTGCTGTCATTTTATCAACTTCTTTCTTCTTTTTTTTTCTTTTTTTTTTTTTCTTGAACTTAAAATCTTGATTTAAGGTTTGTGTTTCACTATATGATTTATTATTATTAACTAGTTCAACATTATTTTCAGTAGATTTTTTTTTCGCGTGATTTTTATACTTATTTAAATAGTTTTACACGAGCAAATGCATCGTACGTCAGATATACCATTTTTAATAAATTGTCGCCTTTACAACTCGAGTTACCTCTGAACGAGTCGCATGATTGATCAATAAGCCATGAGTAATTATGCAAATTCAGTTTTTTTTTCATCTATCTATCTGAATATTATAACAAAGACTTTACATTGAATATTTTATTAAAATTGTAAGTTTTTCATAAACGCTTCAAAATCCACAGTCTATTGATCAACTCCTCTATCCTTTCTCTTTCTCCTCACTAAAATAGATAAATTCCTAATGTAGTTTGTGGATAATATTTTTTTTTTTTTTTTTTTTTTTTTTTTCTAAAGCAAATCACATTTATCATCTGATATATTTTTTGAAATAATTTCTGTCTGTACATTTTCTTCTTTTCCCTTACTCCTCTTTCTCTTTCTAATGAATTCTTTTTATTCCGTAAAATAGTTTTTGTATATTCAATTTTGTTAAGTGCAATCCTTATTTCTGATAACTTACTTTTATTAGATAATTCTTGTGAATCTTCTACTACATCTTCCATATCATTTTGAGTGCGGCTTCTACCTTCAGTAAATTTAATATCTTGAACCGTATCATTAATTTCAATAGCTCTTTCGGTATCAAGTTTTTTTTTTTTTTTTTTTTATTTATTTGTTGAAATTACAATCAATTCTCGCGTTGGGAATTTTCAGTAATTTTTCTGGCGTGGCGCAGTGACATGGCTGTTTATTTACAATAAGTTAATACTTATTATAGATAGGTATAATTTATAAGTATTATAAGTTCGGTATCAAGTAAATCGCACTTATTATTTAATATACCTTTTGAATTGACTTCTGTCTCTGTAGTTTCTTCTTCTGTATCTTCTTCGAGTTTTCTTCGTTCTTCTAATCCACCCTTCTCATTTTCTAGGATCTTCCTTGTTGTTACGCCGCCTAAAACATCTGCACGCCAGCCCGCGCCAGCTCGCACCACCGGACAACAACCAGCCTGCGTAACGTCACTTCGACTCTCAATAAACCTAAGGACCCACCATAACTTTCACTTCCCTGTAGTGTTTCGCCATGTGTCTTCAATCCGTTTGTCTTGAAGAATTTCTAAAGCTTAAAAATATTCTCGAAACACAGTCGGTTTTTAGAGAGGTCCTTGGGTTTATTAGACGTACTTAAAACACGGAGAAAGCGGGTATGCACCCATTAGGAAAATCCGAATAGCCCTCTAATAAAACAAGCTATGTTTTCCTCACGCACACAGTCATCTATCCACCACGATGGTAGGAGACTTCCTACTCATCCCTTCGAGCAGTAGTGCAGGTCATGACCAATCGACACCGCGGTTCGTTACCCTCACTTTTCCTAACGAAAGTGGGGACAACGAATCCGCGTTCTTTAGGCACAGGGGCACACCCACACCGAACTTTTCTTCTGTATTAGAAAAAGAGCGACAGTCAGTCTAAAAACTAACGCCTAACGCGGCAGTCTGCACATAGCGCGAGAGTCGCATACTTTACGAAAATCTTTTGTCGGTTCTCGGTGTTGTCGAACATACATCTTCTCTCCTAAATATATTATAGTGCTAAGTACATTAATACATTAATCTCCATTATAAGAGCCCTGCTCTAGCGTACATATCTATCACATCTTCGTGCGACAAGTTGTTAACTATTTATTTCTCTACGTCAGTGTAATCTGTAAAGTGTTGGAAATATATAATTTATAATTCAGTGAATCACAGTGTTATACAAACTCAATCACCCCTATTATCTCAACGGAAATCAGGGGATCGATCAATTCGTGGTGTCGATTGATATAATCGTACGACCCCCGTTGACGTCTCTCCTCGCGGTTACGTCTCCCCGCAATTGGTCGGAATTTACACTTGTATTTTCATCTTCTTTAACTTCGACTTTATCCGATCTCCTAGGTCTGCCTCTATGTTTCGCTTCATCAGTTGCTATTACACCCGTTACTGCATTATCATTTTCTACAGATTTATACCTATCGCTATCACTAGCTGTGTTCGTTAAAAGAACTTGCCTTCGTTGACAAACTTATCAGTTGTTTCGTTTTCACTATCTGAAATTGATTTTTGTTTAACACCTCTTTTTTCTTCTTTGGCAAATTTATTTTCTACATTTTCCGATGCCTTTTGTTTATTAATTATTTCAGACTTGTCTTCGATTAATTTCGTCTTTAAAGCGCTTCGCAAAATTTTATTTGTGTTTGATTGTCTGGTTTGATTATAAACAATTTCTTCAAATTTTGGCGAAGTAGCAGGCTTTGCAGCAACATTATAACGACTGCTCCGTTTACTACTATCTAACATAGATGGAGATGGATTCTTGTCATCTTTATTCTCTAAAGACTTCTCTTGTGTATTAGCATCTAAATTTCTCGACATAAGATCTGCTGAAGTTTTTTATTCTGTAGTGTCACACGCATTTTTCGCTGTCATCATTTGGTCTTCTTCTATAAGCAAATGTTCATTATTGTAAGCATTATCTCTTGCTTTTTGTATGGATTCTAATGATATATTTTGTTCAACGTTGTCTATTGATTTTGTATCATTTTCAGCAGTTGATTTACTAACTGCTTCTAATTCCTTCGTTTCAATTTGGTTTTCTTTATTTGTATCGCCGTCCAAAATATTTCTCATTGAAATATTATCCTTCTTGTTATGATCTTTTTCTGCTTCTCCTAAACTTTTACTTTTTTTGTCGAACCGTTCTTGTAAATTTTGAGTATCTTGTGACGAAGATGGTGACAAATCATTATACAATACTGCAATATCTTCTTTCCTTCGTTTCACAGACTCTTTCTGGTATTCTGTTGAGCTATTGACATCAAACATTAAGTCTGTTTTAATGAAAATATAATCCTGTGAAGCGGTGTCAATTGATACTTTCTTTTCATAAGAATTTTCTACATTAGACTGCAATTCTTTTGAAAATTCTTTCAAAACCATTTCTTCATTTCCTACAGTAACGTCTGTTTTCTCCAAGCTTTTGTTCAAATTATTAGAAACTAAACTACCCTGATAACTCCGACTAGTCGCTGCTTTAATAGTCTCCTTTAACAGTTTTCTTAACTTGATTTCGTTCTGCTTCTGCATAGCGTCTAGTATGGCCCGAATACTTGGATCCACACCAGTAGCCATAGCCAAGCCGGTGAAAATTATCCTTTGTTCCGTGGTATATATAGGGTAAAACGAATGGTAGACCGCAGCATAGTGGTTTCCAACGATCCACACTTGTTCTAATTCCTCACTCAACGTCTTTCGTGTCCATTGACGTAGAAAAAAGTAAGTTATTGTAATATCGGAATATATTAAAGGTGTAATTTTGTCCGATTAATTATAATTTATTAATAATGGATTGAAAATACAGATATTACAGACAGAAAATACAGACAGAGAAACGATGTTTGATTAACAGGAAAACTAAATGCAACGCTCGTATTTACATCAAATAACTTGACAACTATTTGGTAACTCTCTCTCTCTCACTAGCAACTCTAACACTCGACAACACTCGCAACTCAATTCTAACGACTCTATGCTTCGACGTCTCGATCAACTCTGAACCTCGCCAATGCATTCCTGCTCGGTCCTGCACGCACACACACGCACACACACACGCACACGCACGCACGCACGCACACACGCATACACACACACACACGCATACACACACACACACACGCACACACACACGCGCGCGCGCGCGCGCACACACACACACACACACACTTTTCGGCTCACATACTCTGGCCTCTCGATTGCCACTCCTTGAAATATGAAACCGTACTTCTGTTTTGACGCTGCTTATCTTTTCTCGCGTCACTGTTACTAGGCGCTCTTGGATGTAAACAAACCACAAAAAGACGGCGTACACGGTGTTTTCTAATTTCAGCCGATCTCCAATCAAAGCTATTCTACGATATTACATTATCGTATAATAATAAGCTTTTAATCGTTTAATAATAACTCGTCAAGTAGAAATTCCACACGAAGCATTGTGAAGAATAATACTTGAAGAAGATCTATGTTCTTACGAGATTGGCTGTCTACAAGAACTTTGTTGGATAGATTGTATCGTTTGACGAAAATTTTATTGTTGAAAGTTAAGAAAGTTGGAAAGAAAACCCACGCTGTCTCGAAGATGTCTTGTTTTTCAGATGCTGTAAATTGACAAATAACTAGATATTAGTATTGACATTATTTGATGTCATATCTGACCTTAAAGTATAAATAAAATCAATCTAGGAATTAATGAAATTTCAAACATTTTTTCTAAGAAAACAGAAGTTTCGTTCCTCCTAATGAGTATCACATGATGCAATAGAAAAATAATTTGACATTGAAAATCGTGTCAAGATCAATTTCGAAGCTATAAAATCGTCTTAAAAAAACGCTGTGATAAAAAATTTTTTGACACCTTGTACAAAGGTGTATATCAACGTAAGTGTACCTGTATGTCTATATTCGAGATTATTTATCTATTCAAGATAGCAAAGTAAAAATACTATATAGAGGATTTAATTAATGTGTGGATCAACGTATGTATCACTATATGTAACAATAATATTGACTGTATATGTACGTGTGTAATAAAAGATTTCCGGTTTACAATGTTTACGATACTGATATAAAAATACCATATAGAGGATTTAATTAACGTGTATATCTACGTATATATCATTATATGTAACAGTAACATTATGTGCATATGCGTATAATATTGGTTAAATGTTAAATGTTAAATGTTAATATTGGTTAAATGCGTTAAAGTGAAATGTTATTTACCTATTCAAGATAGCAAAGTAAACATACCATATAGAGGATTTACTACTGTTAACACTCGGTATTCTCGTATTCAAAGTATTTAACCAAATAATTTGGGAATCCAGCGGACGAGCTTGTATTTAATATGATTATATTTAATATAACAACTTTACTCAATATACGCGTAGCATTTTAAATGTCATGAGGGTTGCAGCGGACTCAATTTTAATGTACCTCGATATCTTAGCTTCTTATAATATCCTAATAAAATGTTATTTATCGATTACAATTGTCCTGTCGTATTTTATAGTGTTTGCTTTATAAATGTGAACTTTATTCAAAAAGAGTTCATCGATGATTATCCATTACAGGTTGTTAATAAACCTGAATTATGCACAAAGGAATTGCCGTTAATAACTTAAGATTCTCTGCCCGTCGTACAGGGTACATATAGTAATTATTCTCGACGATCGTAACGTTTAAGTCCAATTCGAGCTTATAGTCCCATGCGAGTTAAACAACGACAATAGTTTGAATTTCTATTTGTTCGTTTGTCGTCTGTTTATACCCGGAGCACCTGCTGTAAACCAATACAAAATTTATTAGATCTATAAATAACACATATAAAACTTATTAATTTATAATTAATATAAAATAGGAGAGCACGAAACTTCCTATTTTATGGATATGTTAAATCTTTGTAAAAAATACCATATCATTAGTATCATTTTAATCGTTCTAAAGGATTTAGCCGCATAAAGCTGTGACCCTTGGAAGAATCGATGTTCACGCGTGACAAATTGAAATTGTGCGAAGGTTCCGGTACGAACATCACAAGCCGAACATCGATACCAGGGGCACAGGCACATGTTCTGGGTTCATTATATATTTATAAAGGGCTGACGATTCAGTGGATGGTCCGGGTAAATTTAAATTGTAAATGAACGCATTGCTGGTTTCAAGTAAAAGCCTGGATAAGAGCGGATATGGTATGAGAGTCTGTCGTGGAAAGGGGAACAGGCCGCTTTTATTTGTAAAGTTTGAATCTCCTCGATATTGAAGATGTTGAAGCTGCAAGTATGTATTTCATTTTAATCCATTCGAGACCGAGATTTAATTGTAAAACGATACCTAGGTGTCGGTACGATCTGAATGTTTAGTTAGAATGATTCTGTGTTTTACTCTCTCCAGGGTATCCTTTTCATACTTTGATTTTAAATCGATGACAATCTTAAATAGTATGCCTCATATTTTTAAAATATAAAATTATATACTATGTTATTCTATAATGTATTATGTACAGTTATATATATATATATATATATATATATATATATATTATATTATATTATATTATATTATTTATTATATATATATTATATTATTATATATATATAATAATTCTATATTGAAAAAAATATGAAATTAACATGATATATACATTACTACATAAGTTATATATAAAATATGTATATTATACCCTTGCCTACTGACTGATATGAATTTCTTTCGGTCTCGAATGCGTTAAAAGAGAGCGCAAAGAAGTCGAAATTACTTATTGTAATTAGTAAAACGACCTGAGAGGCAGACAGATACAAGAAAGAAGGAATATTATATTAGCGGCATTATCATGTTTTTGCTCTCTTTAAGTCTTTCATCGAGACAGACAATCTACAGGTATTAATCGACCAATTTCTCCAAGCTGATAACTTCGAATTGATGTTTATATATAAGAAGTGTTATGTGTTAATCTGTCTAAATGTTTAAAAGGTGTTATAAATTAAATGTTGTTAAACGATACGTAATTGCCTTTTGATCGTAAATTTTACTATCAAGGGGTCTTTTATGTATGCGTAATCATTGTGAATTATAACAATTTATGTGATCGATATTAAAGGTGTTTAAAAGCATATTATTATTATATATTATTATTCTATTCTCCTATATTATTATCCTATATTATTATAGCATTCCTATATTATTATAATATCCAATTACATGTTGATACACAAGATATACAGATTATTATTTATAACGTTTTGGTTTTCTTAATTGAGTCATTCATTTAGTACAAATGATAAGAAATTAGTAATAATTCACAAAAAAAGGATATTGTAGTAGAAATATTATAAAAAAACATTTTCTGTTTTAGTGTAGAGTTACTCCTTCTTACAGACAGTGTCGTACAAATCTGTACGTCTCTGAGAAAATGTAGGTATCTGAGCCCTTACTTCCTCAACAACTTTTAGATCTGTTAGAAAAAAGAAACATACGAAGTAATAAGTAATGCTTACTAATAAATTCAACAAATACAGAGGAAGATGGCTAAATCGATAAATTAACGAGACTAAAAATTAATTACATCATGGATCTCTCGCTTTTAATTTTAAGCTGTAAATTACCGATATCGGTGACTGCCATATTCTCTTGAGTTTCCAAATCGTAAAGAATCTCTCCCCAGGGATTGGTCAACTGTGTATGCCCCCATGCGACGTAACTTGCTGAAGGAACACGAGCCGGTGATATGCAAGCAACGTATAATTGATTATCATTCGCTCTGGAACGCTGAAGTAATGACCAGTGCAGTGGTCCAGTGGTCATATTGAATGCCGCTGGATATATCAGCATTTGGCAACCTAACCCAGAGAAGCAGGAAATATGAAGCCACCGAATACCAATTAACTTCGTAGTTGCACGGTTCACATTCCATCATTTCTGAATATGCGAGGACAGTCCTCTTATTGTGCTTTTAATTCTTTTATTTGTTTCATTTTCAGCAAATATACTGGTTTTTTAAATTAAGCTTCTTTTTATACAGATATTTAATTTTTTGCTAGTTAAGTATTGATCGATTAAGTTACTGTACCTTTGTTCCGATAAATGCGTGCCATTTCCTCGAATCTAATATCATAGCATATGCCAATACCTATTTTGCAGCCCTTCACATCGAACGTCGTTAGGGAGTTACCAGGACTGAGTGAATCACTCTCTCGAAAAGTAATCTTATTAGGAATGTCGATGTCGAATAGATGTACCTAATAACATAAAAATGTAGTCGCTAATTCTATTGCTGCAACTTTTGTAATTTAATATCAAAGTTACCAACTCCTAAACTTTAATTATTTTTTATTTAATAACTGACAGCGTTTTTATCACTTTCTTTTATTAAAAAATCTTATCATTTAATAATGTTTAAAAAGGAGAAAAAATAAGTATTTTCGTATGTGAAAAATTTATATTACACATTACAACAAAAATGGGCGTTTTCCGTATCATAACGTATTTTATAGTCACTTTCTTCACCCCAATATTTTCAAATTCAAAGCCATAAAGGAATATATTACTTACCTTTCGGTGTTTTGCTATCAAAGTTCCATCGGGACCCCAAATAGTACAGGTATTGTACAATTTATCGCCCTCTATTTCAGGCATCGTACCACCAACTACATAGATGTTGTTTTCTTTAGCTGCATTCGATAAAGCAACGCTCGTTTCACCATCAGGAATACTCTCGGCGTATTTTGGAAAGTACTCTGCATTGCAATATTTCAATTAATGAAAAATAACTGTCTTTTGTTCCAACCATAAATTAAATTGAAATTTTTGTCAGTTTTTTATTTTTTAAATTATTAAAATAACTAAGTTTTATATTTCGACTTAATTAAATATGCAATTACTTAGCTAATAGTGTATATAATAAATTGTTTCTACAGGTTCAAAATGAAAAATGAATATTTGGAAATATTTAATTACGACAATGCTATTTGTGTTAGCATCAGTGGCTTGTTACTCAACGACTTTGCTAGTACTTTTTGAAACATAAAGTTAGTTTTCAATTAACACTTATACTAGAGGCGGAATTATAAATGCAAAATAATTGATAATACCAATTTATAAGTACCTAATTATTAGTATCTTAAAAAATATATTTATACAAAAATCACGATAATCATGAAAATGGGGAAATCCTATATTCTCGACTCAATTCACAATCTTTATGGAAGTATAAACGGTAAGGTAATTTGTCTACTTTTACTTTTTTCTATATAGTTGTTACACACATGGTAAATTATTGAAAAAAAAACAAATTATTACGTATTCCATATGGTGAATTAAAGCATTCAGGAAGAGCTATAATATCAGCATTGTGCTCTTTTGCGCTAGAAATGTAGGAAACTGCCCGCTCTACATTTTTGCGTTTTACTTCATTTACTTCAAGTTGTACCAACGCCAAGCGAAATGCTAAAATGTTGGAAAAGTTAAATACATTCGGTTATATATTACCCATACTTTTTATCTATAAATACTTTTTACATAGTGAATACTTACTCGACATCGTTCGCACTACTTGTTTAGCGATGTTTGTAAGTATCATAATGTTGAGGTTATGTATGGTACTGAGTTCGCTGTGGAGTGCCGAAGCGTGCAGACGTGTCTCTAGTGCCCAGCGTAGTTCGAAAACAACACGTGTTGCCCAACTGTCGAAAGAGAACGCAGCTAAGTGTCCCTTACCCTCTAGGGAGAAGAAAATCCCACGCACCTAACCCCAACCCGAATACTAGCCTCACAGCCTCACGACTAGTTGTTCATTCCGAATTAACTAGCTCGATGATGGCCCAGCAACCGCGACCAGGCTCTCCGGAGCAGACTCGCAGCTACCCCGCGCTACCCCCCCACCCCCGTGGCAGAAGTGTAGCAGAACTCTCCGCACTAACGACGCTAACACTACAAAGAAAAGGAAAATTGAACCAGCAACGCAAATAAACACACACAACAGGTTCGCCGTACTGGAATCCTCAAACGACGCCATGGAAATCGCAGAACCGCCACCAAACCAACATTCACAGAGAATCCCCCCTCCCCCACCAATATTTGTAGACGACGTCATTGACATACAGACAATGACCAAGTCCCTAGAGAGAGATATCAGCAAGGAGGAATATAACCTTAAGATAAGCAACAACAAGGTGAAAATACTACCGACGAACCCAGAAGCTTACAGAAAACTCACCAAGACACTCAGGACCCTGAACGCCAACTTCCACACCTACCAACTCAAACAGGAAAGGCCTTTCCGGGTGGTCCTACGAAACATACACCACTCAGCAGACATAGACGAACTAAAATACGAACTCTCAAAACTTGGCCACGAAGTCATCAACGTAAGTAACATAAGGCATAGAGTCTCGAAAGATCCGTTATCCTTATTCTTCCTAGACATTAAACAAAAACCGAATAATAAGGAAATATACAGCGTCAGTCGCCTAATGAACGCGATAGTAAAGATCGAGCCACCGCTCGTGAAAAAAGAAATAGTGCAGTGCAAAAGGTGCCAAAGGTACGGTCATACGCAGAAATACTGCAACCATACCTTCCGCTGCGTTAAATGCGCAGGCTCTCACTCCACTGACCAGTGCGCCAAATCACCGGAAACCCCAGCGAAATGCATCCACTGCCAAGGGGACCACCCTGCCAACTACAAAGGCTGCCCAGCATATAAAACACTATACACGAACAGGTACCCTAAGCTCAGAGCAAAAGAGGTATCCAACCAAACAACCAGCCCGCCGAAATTCTCGACTACCCCAACCCCCTCAACCAACCAAACACCCAGTCCTACCAATTTCATCTCCACCTCAACCTCCTATGCCCAAGCATTACAAGGCATCCAAAATAACCCGAACAGCCAAAGGAACCTTCCCCAAAACAGTGTCCCCAACCCACCAAACGCAGACAACTCCTCAAGGCTCGAAAAGCTAATAGAGAAACAATCGGAGCAAATAAATCACTTGCTATCGCTACTAACACTCATCGTGGAAAAATTAGCACGCCCCGACTCAAAATAAAACCAAGGCGCATAGCTCTCTGGAACGCCAACGGTCTAGCGCAACACAAACGTGAACTAGAACTCTTCTTAAAACACCAGCAAATCGACGTAATGCTCGTATCGGAAACCCACTTCACCGACAAGAGCTACCTGAAAATAAATGGTTACAAATTCTACCATACTCAACACCCCAGCGGAAAGGCCCACGGTGGCACCGGAATAATAATCAAAGCAAGTATTAAGCACTACGAACTCCCACCATTCCAGAAAGACTACCTCCAAGCAACAAACGTAGCAATAGAAGACTGTCATGGCTCAATCACCACCTCAGCAGTATACTGCCCTCCCAGACACTCCATCGCCAAAGAAGACTTTGATAACTTCCTGGACACCCTGGGCAACAGATTCATAGTTGGAGGAGACTATAACGCCAAGCACATCCAATGGGGCAGCAGACTGGTTACAGCAAGAGGCAAAAACCTCTTAAACAGCATAATAAACAACAACCTCAACTACCTCACCACATACGAACCCACATACTGGCCCACTGACACCAACAAAATACCCGACCTTCTCGACTTCTTCATAGCTAAAAATATCCCATCAAGACACGTCCAGATCAACTCCTCGGCTGATCTCTCCTCTGATCATTCTCCCGTGATAGCAACAGTCAGTTCAACAATCATCGAGAATACACCTAATGGCTCCATTCACAACCAACACACCAACTGGCAGCTCTTCAGAGAAGTCTTTACTCACTCAACCTCAGCCTTCACCCCACTAAAAACAAAGGAAGATATCGAAGCAGCCACGGAATACTTAAACACGAGCATAATAAACGCAATCCGCCTCTCCACACCGACAAAGCCAACCAACAGCAAACAAGAATATCCACAATTCATATTAAAAAAAATAGCAGAAAAACGTAGACTAAGAAGAGTATGGCAGACCCACAGAACACCGGAGGACAAACGAAAACTTAACAACGCAACTAGAAAGCTAACCAGAACCTTAACAAACTATAAAAACGACTGCTTCCATAAATACCTCGCCAGCTTATCGCCCACAGCCGACACCAACTACTCACTATGGAAGGCCTCCAGGAAACTCACACGCCCCCCACAAATAATCCCACCTATCCGCCGTCCGCAAGGTGGATGGGCGCGAAGCCCTATCGAAAAAGCCGACCTGTTTGCAAAACACTTGACAAAAGTATTCAAACCCCATTCCCCCCAAGCCGCCGCGGACGTTACTGAATACCTACACACCCCCTTCCAAATGTCCCCTCCTATCGAACCCTTCTCCTCTGCTGAGACTATAGAAACAATCAGTCGCCTAAACCCCAAGAAAGCAGCAGGACACGACCTAATAGGCAATAGAGCAATCAAGGAACTTCCCACAAAAGGGATAGCACTCATCACATCGATTTTTAATGCTATCCTTCGCCTGGAACACTATCCTAAGGCTTGGAAAATCTCATTGATTACCCTCATCCCTAAACCCGGTAAACCGATACACGAAACCTGCTCCTATCGCCCAATCAGTCTTTTACCTACCCTGTCCAAACTATTCGAGAAGATGCTCACGAACCGACTCCTTCCAATCCTAGAGAACTTGAAAACACTCCCAGATCACCAATTCGGCTTCCGAAAACATCATTCTACAGTAGAGCAAATCCACCGCTTAACTCATACGATCAGCCAAACACTTGAAAAGAAAGAATATTGCTCAGCGGTTTTCCTAGACATCCAACAGGCATTCGATAAAGTATGGCATGAAGGGCTACTATACAAACTTAAAAAGATCCTACCCCACCCCTACTTCTCCATCCTAAAATCATACCTAACCAATAGACAATTCATGGTTAAATACCTAGACGCCACTTCCGCAACATTCCCAATAGAAGCCGGCATACCCCAAGGTAGTGTCCTCGGTCCCCTACTGTACTCCATCTACACTGCCGACCTACCTATATCAGACGATATAACAATAGCGACATTTGCAGACGACACAGCGCTATTAGCTTCCCACGCAGACCCGGTAATAGCCTCATCCACTCTCCAGCGAAGTCTCGACTCCATGGAAAAGTGGTTTCACAAATGGGGCTTCAAAGTCAACGAAAAGAAATCCTCACATGTAACCTTCACGCTCCGAAAACAAACCTGCCCCCAGGTCACCATCAACAATGCAACAGTTCCTAGCAGGGACACAGTCCGATACCTGGGCATGACCCTGGACAGGAGACTAACGTGGAAGACACACATCACAGATAAAAGGAAGCAACTAAAGGACAAACTAAAAAAACTCTATTGGCTCACGGGCCGACGCTCCAAACTAAATTTACAGAATAAAATTACCCTTTACAAGACCGTAATAAAACCTGTCTGGACCTACGGAATCCAACTATGGGGAACAGCAAGTAACTCCAACATCGAAATACTGCAACGCTTCCAATCGAAAACGCTAAGATCCCTAATTGACGCACCTTGGTATGTAACCAATGAAACAATACACCGCGACCTCAAGATACCCACCGTCAAAGAGGAAATAGCAAAATATAGCAACAGATACAGCAAAAGAATCAACAAACACCGAAACCCCCTAATCACTGGACTACTCGATACGACGGACCAGATTCGCAGGCTGAAGAGGCACTACCCGCTAGACCTAAACGTTAGATTCATTTAATTATCCAAATCAAGCATATGCACTTACTTATAATACTTATTGATCATAAATTATAACTATCTATAATAAGTATTAACTTATTGTAAATAAACAGCCATGTCACTGCGCCACGCCAGAAAAATTATTGAAAATTCTCAACGCGAGAATTGATTGTAATTTCAACAAATAAATAAAAAAAAAAAAAAAAAAAAAAAAAAAAAATGTATGGTACTACTCAATATCAACATTACGTAAGCAATACGCAGGGATTTTTAATAATTCTTGGTAAAGTTTAGGACATTAATTTTGATGTAATTGTAAACATTATTTGTTCACAATTTGTTCATTTACTTTGCAACAAAAAGAACGCATCTGCAAGCGTGTTAATCGGATAACGACGAACTTCATTTCGCAAACACCGACACGTGAAACATTTTGAAGTTACGTGGACGCGAGAGTAATTGGTTCCCTTAAATTACTCAATTTCCATTTCTTTCGCCATGTATATTCGAGTATTGCATTTGAATTGCAGAGCAGTCGAAAGTAGAGGAGCACCTCGCCGATATATAGACAGGAACATGAATTTTTTTTCATAGGGCGAATATTTTTTCCATTGAATTATTAAACCGAGTCAAATTTTCAAACTCAACCACTTAATTTAATCGTTTTACATAAAACATTTCAATCTTTTTTCTTCTAAATACTTTACCTATATTTCATCTGGCTGAATATTCCATATTTTTAAAGCTTGTTGATAATTACAAATACGTAATTATCATTCTGAAGCTAGAAATTTGAAATAAAATTGCTCTGCACTTAAGGAAATAATTCAACGTTTTATGTATAGCTGTTAAAATGATATAATAAGTTTCAGTAAAATAGCTTCACTAAAATTTGTGGTTTTTTTCCTTTTCTATTTCTTTTTTTTTTTTTTGGTTTTATGTGTTCAAGGGCGAACGTTCCCTCTCATTTCTTGTATTTTTATGAGGAATTTAGCCTTTTTACACCACGAGAGCCTCAACGTTTTCATTTTCACGCCTTCGCTACGCTCGTTAAACACGTTCTAATGAGATCATGTGCTGATATTGCGAGTTTTATTATTTTCGCACAATAATTTATCATTTTAGATTTCAAATATTACATTCATACATTTTTTGTTGTAAATTTCTTCCTCTATTTAAACAATTTACCATTGTTGCTACAATAAATCAATTAATTAAATTAATTGATCAGTTTAAACTTAAAATATCATTTCATAAGTTTTCGTCACTTGAATCTAAAAACAACAGAAAACGGATCATATTCAACGATCACAAAACGATAATAGGACATTGTGTTTCTTCTGAAGGGCATGAAATTGTCAGGAGATTATGCCATAAATGAAATTGGAAGCTGGCTGGTCAAAGGGATTAAACTCGGTTAAACTCAATTGTGCTATATTGCACAAAGACTTGAGAACTGCTACCAAATATCTACTAGCTTAAAGGTGTGCTGATTACACCTTACAAATTGTAATTATATTTCAAATACAATCTCCTAAGTAATAAGTAAATTAAATTAATACTTTACCTAGAATCTGTGATACATTAATATAACAAAAATACATTTCTTAAATTATTCATTAATTTGCAATGTAATTAGAATATTATCTTTATTTTCTGGTGTCTTTATTATTCTTAAAAGATACGCTGCTTGTTTGCAAATTTAACACTACGTATGCTATTAATAAATCATTTTATATTTAATTTTGCAACCTTCAATCATTGTTAAAATTGATTGATAATACCGTTGGTTAATAGAAATTTGAAAATGCTCTCGTTTCCACTCGATTAAAAGGTAATTGCACAAACTGTCACAGTGTTGACTACAAATCACGTGTGTCGTTCTATTAAATTTATACACAATAGTATTTATTCTCGTTTTAATTTAAAATGAAATGTGTTATTGTATTTTCTTTTTTTTATTTATTTGTTGAGATTACAATCAATTCTCGCGTTGAGAATTTTCAGTAATTTTTCTGGCGTGGCGCAGTGACATGGCTGTTTATTTACAATAAGTTAATACTTATTATAGATAGGTATAATTTATAAGTAATATAAGTAAGTGCATATGCTTAATTTGGATAATTAAATGAATCTAACGTTTAGGTCTAGCGGGTAGTGCCTCTTCAGCCTGCGAATCTGGTCCGTCGTATCGAGTAGTCCAGTGATTAGGGGGTTTCGGTGTTTGTTGATTCTTTTGCTATATCTGTCGCTATATTTTGCTATTTCCTCTTTGACGGTGGGTATCTTGAGGTCGCGGTGTATTGTTTCATTGGTTACATACCAAGGTGCGTCAATTAGGGATCTTAGAGTTTTCGATTGAAAGCGTTGGAGTATTTCAATGTTGGAGTTACTTGCTGTTCCCCATAGTTGGATTCCGTAGGTCCAGACAGGTTTTATTACGGTCTTGTAGAGGGTAATTTTATTCTGTATATTTAGTTTGGAGCGTCGGCCCGTGAGCCAATAGAGTTTTTTTAGTTTGTCCTTTAGTTGCTTCCTTTTATCTGAGATGTGTGTCTTCCACGTTAGTCTCCTGTCCAGGGTCATGCCCAGGTATCGGACTGTGTCCCTGCTAGGAACTGTTGCATTGTTGATGGTGACCTGGGGGCAGGTTTGTTTTCGGAGCGTGAAGGTTACATGTGAGGATTTCTTTTCGTTGACTTTGAAGCCCCATTTGTGAAACCACTTTTCCATGGAGTCGAGACTTCGCTGGAGAGTGGATGAGGCTATTACCGGGTCTGCGTGGGTAGCCAATAGCGCTGTGTCGTCTGCAAATGTCGCTATTGTTGTATCGTTTGATATAGGTAGGTCGGCAGTATAGATGGAGTACAGTAGGGGTCCGAGGACACTACCTTGGGGTATGCCGGCTTCTATTAGGAATGTTGCGGAAGTGGCGTCTAGGCATTTAACCATGAATTGTCTATTGGTTAGGTAAGATTTTAGGATGGAGTAGTAGGGGTGGGGTAGGATCTTTTTAAGTTTGTATAGTAGCCCTTCATGCCATACTTTATCGAATGCCTGTTGGATGTCTGGGAAAACCGCTGAGCAATATTTTTTCTTTTCGAGTGTTTGGCTGATCGTATGAGTTAAGCGGTGGATTTGCTCTACTGTAGAATGATGTTTTCGGAAGCCGAATTGGTGATCTGGGAGTGTTTTCAAGTTCTCTAGGATTGGAAGGAGTCGGTTCGTGAGCATCTTCTCGAATAGTTTGGACAGGGTAGGTAAAAGACTGATTGGGCGATAGGAGCAGGTTTCGTGTATCGGTTTACCGGGTTTAGGGATGAGGGTAATCAATGAGATTTTCCAAGCCTTAGGATAGTGTTCCAGGCGAAGGATAGCATTAAAAATCGATGTGATGAGTGCTATCCCTTTTGTGGGAAGTTCCTTGATTGCTCTATTGCCTATTAGGTCGTGTCCTGCTGCTTTCTTGGGGTTTAGGCGACTGATTGTTTCTATAGTCTCTGCAGAGGAGAAGGGTTCGATAGGAGGGGACATTTGGAAGGGGGTGTGCAGGTATTCAGTAACGTCCGCGGCGGCTTGGGGGGAATGGGGTTTGAATACTTTTGACAAGTGTTTTGCAAACAGGTCGGCTTTTTCTATAGGGCTTCGCGCCCATCCACCTTGCGGACGGCGGATAGGTGGGATTATTTGTGGGGGGCGTGTGAGTTTCCTGGAGGCCTTCCATAGTGAGTAGTTGGCGTCGGCTGTGGGGGATAAGCTGGCGAGGTATTTATGGAAACAGTCGTTTTTATAGTTTCTTAAGGTTCTGGATAGCTTTCTAGTTGCGTTGTTAAGTTTGCGTTTGTCCTCCGGTGTTCTATGGGTCTGCCATACTCTTCTTAGTCTACGTTTTTCTGCTATTTTTTTTTTAGTATGTATTGGGGATATTCTTGTTTGCTGTTAGATGGCTTTGTCGGTGTGGAGAGGCGGATTGCGTTTATTATGCTCGTGTTTAAGTATTCCGTGGCTGCTTCGATATCTTCCTTTGTTTTTAGTGGGGTGAAGGCTCTGAGGTCGAGTGTGTAAAGACTTCTCTGAAGAGCTGCCAGTTGGTGTGTTGGTTGTGAATGGAGCCATTAGGTGTATTCTCGATGATTGTTGAACTGACTGTTGCTATCACGGGAGAATGATCAGAGGAGAGATCAGCCGAGGAGTTGATCTGGACGTGTCTTGATGGGATATTTTTAGTTATGAAGAAGTCGAGAAGGTCGGGTATTTTGTTGGTGTCAGTGGGCCAGTATGTGGGTTCGTATGTGGTGAGGTAGTTGAGGTTGTTGTTTATTATGCTGTTTAAGAGGTTTTTGCCTCTTGCTGTAACCAGTCTGCTGCCCCATTGGATGTGCTTGGCGTTATAGTCTCCTCCAACTATGAATCTATTGCCCAGGGTGTCCAGGAAGTTATCAAAGTCTTCTTTGGCGATGGAGTGTCTGGGAGGGCAGTATACTGCTGAGGTGGTGATTGAGCCATGACAGTCTTCTATTGCTACGTTTGTTGCTTGGAGGTAGTCTTTCTGGATTGATGGAAGTTCGTAGTGCTTAATACTTGCTTTGATTATTATTCCGGTGCCACCCTGGGCCTTTCCGCTGGGGTGTTGGGTATGGTAGAATTTGTAACCATTTATTTTCAGGTAGCTCTCGTCGGTGAAGTGGGTTTCCGATACGAGCATTACGTCGATTTGCTGGTGTTTTAAGAAGAGTTCTAGTTCAAGTTTGTGTTGCGCTAGACCGTTGGCGTTCCAAAGAGCTATGCGCCTTGGTTTTATTTTGCGTCGGGGCGTATTAATTTATCCATGATGAGTGTTAGTAGCGATAGCAAATTATTTATTTGCTCTGATTGTTTCTCTATTAGCTTTTCAAGCCTAGAGGAGTTGTCTGTGTTAGGTGAGTTGGGGACACTGTTTTGGGGAAGATTCCTTTGGCTCTTCGGGTTATTTTGGATGTCTTGTACTGCTTGGGCATAGGAGGTTGAGGTGGAGATGAATTTGGTAGGACTGGGTGTTTGGTTGGTTGAGGGGATTGGGGTAGTCGTGAATTTCGGCGGGCTGGGTGTTTGGTTGGTTACCCCTTTTGCTCTGAGCTTAGGGTATGTACGTTTAAAAAGATATCGTATCCTGCAACCGTGAAAACATCAAACAAGACGCAAACATTTTTTAATTTATTTGGAAGGAAAACAAACTGTGTTCTTTATATCGTTGTATATAGTACGTTGTATATTTTACCGTGGTTCTGTAGGAGAGTAAAAGATTTCTATGTAGTCATGGCGGTTGAACCAAGCGAGTGTCACAGAGCCATAAATTTGCGATAGGAAATCCAAGGGGATCTAACGAACATCCCGCAGACCATCGAAACGACAACGTAGAGAGTGTTCCAGTGTCAGAAAACAGTAACAGCATGGCGATCTCTGACCTGGGCTTGGGCGACACCCCCGGCGACACCCCCTCTATAAGAGCCAAACCTATAGTATATAAACCTTGCTAAAATCAGCTCTCGACAGTCTCTGTTTTAACACTCTGAACCGGCACTCTGTTGGATTCGTACAATAAATTTTACTACTGTGTCTAAAGTTCAATTCGTTACCTTATTTGTGAAACGGTCGAACTGCGACGCAAGGAATCACCGGTGATCTGTCAGTTTCGTGATTTCTTGTGTCTCCTACGTGACAAGAGCGCCATCTGACCACTATCTTGAATATACAAAGCGGGACATTTAAATGGCAACCATACAGTACCTCTATCATTTTTGATTTTATAGAAAAAATTTTCCGTATAAAGTTAATTGCAATAATTAAAAGTATATTATAATATAGATATACATATTTACATAATTATTCTGTGTGTATCAAAACTATTTTATTTATATATGTCTGGTTATCGTTAGAATTTAGGGCGCGTAACAGATCTTCTTTTGAATTAGACATCGTTTTGTACAACAAAGATTATATTTACAGGTACAAAAATGACTTTTACAAAGTTTAACGAACAACCGTGGTGTTTAAACACGCAAGATGCAATTGATAATGTTCTTGGGTTCGATAACGAATCCACGGTCAAGGATAACTCTTTACTAAGCGTAGAATACTTTTAAGCACAAAATACTATTGCTGGGACGCTCGGTATAAACTGCTCGATGTGTAACTTTCCAAGGCGATCGCACGAATCGCACGCCAGACTGATGAAAACTTTCCACTCTTTACAATTGCGTTCGTTTGTTTTATACTCATTAGAAGCATCGAGAAAGTTCCAATCGCCGTTGCTAGGCAGTTTATGCCTGGAGTTTCATTATTAATAAAACGTGTGTCCCATTATATTGGCACCTCCGAGGTAAAATCACACGTGGCTAGGCCCGTTCTTGAGGCCGTATGTCAGCACAACCACATTTCCAGGGAGAACCATACAACCAATCCACACCTCCGTCAGGTAAAACGTCCATCTCCTGACCGTGGCTACGTTCGGCGATCAGTTGTGTCGCCTCGAGCCCAATCTCACTATCACAAACCTCGAACAATTACAATCAGATTGAATGACAACAATTGCTTAATTACTGCTGATAGAATCTAGGCTAAAGTATTAGAGGATTTTCCCAAAATTTCAAAGGAAAGGCTCCGGTTTCCTTTCATCTCCGACATATAAATAGTTAGATATATCATGTGTAATGTTAGTAAGTTTGTCATTGAGTGTTTTTCTCTTTTCCTAAAAATAAGGAAATCGCTTTCAGATGGATGGAAGCCTAAAATAAAAAAATTAACATTCAAAATGGTATTCGCGGTCATAATATATGAGTATTTGTTTGTTCTATGTATTTGTAATGGTTCAATTAATTACATTTCTGTAGCTCGTATAAGCTCTATACATTTCTCCATGCTGAAAATACAAAGAAAAATCAGCTTATTTAGCAAATTGTCAATTATTGATATTAATATATGCTACTAGTACTATTGTATATTATATAATATAATATATTCACTCTATCTAAAATTTCTTTTTCACCAGTGAAAACAGTCCCAATACAATTACAACTAATGTAATTAACACATCGATAGAAAGTGATGCAGATACATCTTCTGAGCAATCTAGCCCAGAATCACAAAAATTTACTCTAATTAATTTTGTGTAATGTGTAGTAAAGTATCTACTTTAAATAAATAAAGATATTTATTCTAAAGAAATTAGGGCGTTATAAAATTTGACATTTTCACAACGTTTTCATACTATTATAACCTATCAATAAACAGAAAAAAAAAGTTTTCTTAATAATTTGTATTTTTTTCAAATGTCAAACGAAAGATACAAACGATTTAAACGAATAACTGAAGAAAAGGAGTAAAGAAAACAAAACGCTGAAATAAAATTAAATCGATTAGAAAGAGGAACATCTCAAATTACAAAACATAATCAAAGAAAATGTACGTAATATTTTGAAAAGGATATTCATTCAAAAACAAATAGATGTTCTAATAGATTTTTTTTTATTTATTTGTTAAAATTACAATCAATTCTCGCATTGAGAGTTTTCAGTAATGTTCTAATAAATGATAAAAAAAAAAGAGTCAAGTAGAGTGTGGCAACCATGTGTACTGCCATAATATTGAGCACCGTGAGTCCAGAAGCCTATCACGTTTTGAGAAAGAATCATTATCCATTTCCAGCTTTATCAACGCTTAGAAAATGGGCTATTCAGATGATAGTTCACCAAGGCATTCTATCCAACGTTTTATTTCTCATGAAACGAAAAGCATCAGTTGTTTCAGCCACGTATACATTTCTCAGAGGATGGAAATACACAAAAGGAACACACAAATTCGCAAAACTGTGAGACTTGTTATTCTCGGAGGTCTGTTAGATAATTAAAAGATAATTATTTTCTATCATTACGATAAATTTCTGGTCAAGGATAGAGTAAACGACGTCATATTTCAATTGTACAAAGCATTGCTGCATTGTTGTCGCATTTACCTGTGATTTGCACCAACTAATAGTAAAGTTTTAAATGAATCAGTGCCTGGGCAGAGAAATTCCAAAAGCCTTGTTCCGTACATTCATCTGGTAACGATGTATAATTGTTACGCCACAGGCTGTATTTCTAACCGTCGCTCGCGGTCCTACAGAGTCGCAGGCAGATCGTCTTATCTGCCCTACGGAACATATACAATGTATCTACGAGCGCATAGTTGTCACCAAGCAGCGAGATCTATAAACGTCAATTTTGGTCCGTTACTTTTCCACATAAGAAGGTGGCATACGTGATCATAGGCGCGAACGGTGGCGTGACTCGAACGTAGTGGGTGTCACGTAATTTTTAGGGTTGGTTGGTGAAAATAAAATATAGTTAAGTCGTAACACAACTATTAACTTTGTTTTAATCAACCTTTATTGTGAATTCAGCAATCACAATGTAACACGCACTGAATTAACATAAATCACAATTCACTCCAACCACGTTATGTAAGACTTAGTTACAACAATACATTAAGTACGCGACTTATAAGGGTAGAGACCGATATAGATATGTTGACTATTCTAAGGATACAGAATAAGTGAAGTTTTACTGACGATACTGTGTCTGAGGAAAGCGAGGGGTGGGTGTGTCTAAGGACACGGGACTATCGGATTTGTTGATGACAATTTTGGTTAAGGAAGTGAGGGCAGTAGACACCGTCTCCGATTGGATAATAAGACGATTGGTGGACCAGGAAGGGTTTTAGCCGCCCTCGCGAGAAAGTTGCTAACGGAACATACCAGATGTGGAGAAAACCAACTTTCTAAGCTAACACGTGGTAGACAATAAACGTAAAGGGAAATCTAAGACAGGAAATACTCGCTTGGTTCGAAGGACCTTAACTATGAAAATGCCAAGGCCCCTGGTGGGCACTTAAGACTATTGAGGGTGCGCGCCAAGGATATGCAGACATCTGGGTGCCATCCTGTCCGTGGTGTATGGCCTGGTCTCTGATATGAATTGACGTTACATACCCCCCTTCTTAGATTGATTTTGGTCCTCCAAAATCTCAGTGTTTCTGCGGATTATGTCTAGGTCAATTGGCTTTTCTGGTAAGATTGCTGTTTGCGTGTTGGCTAAGTATATTATAGTTATGAAGGCCGTATTAGGTTGTTGGGCGAAACCATTTTGAATCGCTCTGGGCGGTGTGGACGTGAAATTTGCTACTGGTCGTGGTCGATTATCGGGGCGAATGGTCCGTTGCTTGCGGGTTCTGTACTCATGAAAGTATCTTTCGATTTCGATGGCGCGTTTCTCGGCTTCAATAAAATTCTGCGGCGGAGTGGTCAGTAGCATTTGTGCTATTTCTTATTTTAATCCGCGAACAAAGTCCGTTATCGAGTCTTTCAAGATTCTGTCGCTCACGGCGCGTCTGTTCATTTCATCTGGGTATTCATTAGTAATGCTGTGCTGTAACTCATTGTATGCTTGTCTAAACCGAGTAATATAGCTCTGTACGCCTTCATTAAACCCTTGTCTAGTGTCTCGTAATTGATCCTGGTTTTCACGGACCGAGGTTCGAGTCGCTAAGTTCTGTCGTAGTGCTTGGTATAAATGTGCGTATTCTGAGATGTGCACACTACGTATTGCCATAGCTGCTTTTCCCGAAATTCTCTCAGTCTTAATCATTCTTAGCAGTAAGTACTGTTCGCTACACATTACCCTCATCTCTTCGACTTCTCTAACGAATTCTTCCACTCCTATATCATTTTCGCCGTTAAGTTGTGATATACATCTTATTACATCTGCAGCTTTAAGCTCTGGTTGCGTAGAACGTTGAAGGAACGCTCTGCCCTCGGGTGATTGGGGTGGCTGAGGCATTGGAGGGGGTTCTCGGAAGACTGATTGATCCGTAGTGGTGGGGTTTATTTCATCTATAGTTATCAGGGAGCTGGCTTCTGATCCATTTCTCATTTGCATGCTTGCTAACTTATCGTTTATTCGTGCGATCTCTGCTTCGAGTCGGTTAAATCTTTGCGTGGAAGTCTCGCGTTCCTTCTGCCATGCGTCTAACATAGCCCTAACCGTTGGGTCTATCCCACTACTAGTTGAAGCGGCGTCGACCATTTCGGTATTACTTTCTTGTGGCGTTGCCATTGTTATACTACTTGTACTGTCTGTGCTATTTGGCAAAAGAGTTCAGCGTTCGCTCACCTTGATCGTTTAGCCCGTAGGAAAGGTTCCGTTGCGGTGTTCCTTTGTCGAAACGTCAGAGGTGTCTGCTCTGTTGCAGTGGTCCGTTGATCCTCAATCTTCGAAGTTGACCGTAGCCCGAAATGCGTAATTTCGTTTTCTCGAAGCTGATGGATCCTGGCACGGATCGCCAAAATGTCACGTAATTTTTAGGGGTGGTTGGTGAAAATAAAATATAGTTGAGTCGTAACACAACTATTAACTTTGTTTTAATCAACCTTTATTATGAATTCAGCAATCACAATGTAACACGCACTGAATTAACATAAATCACAATTCACTCCAATCACGTTATGTAAGACTTAGTTACAACAATACATTAAGTACGCGACTTATAAGGGTAGAGACCGATATAGATATGTTGACTATTCTAAGGATACAGAATAAGTGAAGTCTTACTGACGATACTGTGTCTGAGGAAAGCTAGGGGTGGGGGTGTCTAAGGACACGGGACGAAATTTACGACAGGAAATACTCGCTTGGTCCGAAGGACCTTAACTATAAAAATGCCAAGGCCCCTGGTAGGCACTTAAGACTATTGAGGGTGCGCGCCAAGGATATGCAGACATCTGGGTGCCATCCTGTCCGTGGTGTATGGCCTGGTCTCTGATATGAATTGACGTTACACTGCCGTCGTCCTACTTTAATTAGTGTCGAGTGGTGGTATTTGTTGTCGAGTGCCGCCACACGCTTATAGGCGGCGTCCGCGAGATGGCCTGTGGGTACGAGCGTCGTTTATTGGCAACATCCACGAAATTAGCAGGGTCTCAGTCCGATACCTGGGCACGATCCTGGACGGGAGACTAACGTGGAAGAAACACATCTCAGATAAAACGAAGCAACTAAAGGACAAACTAAAAAAATTCTATTGGCTCACGGGCCGACGCTCCAAACTAAACATACAGAATAAAATTACCCTCTACAAGACAGTAATAAAACCTGTCTGGACCTACGGAATCCAACTATGGGGAACAGCAAGTAACTCCAACATCGAAATACTACAACGATTCCAATCGAAAACGCTAAGATCCCTAATTGACACACCTTGGTATGTTACCAACGAAACCATCCATCGCGACCTCAAGATACCTACAGTCAAAGAGGAAACAGCAAAATACAGCGACAGATATAGCAAAAGAGTCAACAAACACCGAAACCCCCTAATCACTGGACTACTTGACACGACGGACCAGATTCGCAGGCTAAAGAGGCACTACCCGCTAGACCTAAACGCTAGATTCATTTAGTTATCCAAATTAAGCATATGCACTTACTTATAATACTTATAAGTTATACTTATCTATAATAAGCATTAACTTATTATAAATAAACAGCCATGTCACTGCGCCACGCCAGAAAAATTACTGAAAATTCTCAACGCGAGAATTGATTGTAATTTCAACAAATAAATAAAAAAAAAAAAAACATTCAAGAAATGACCTGTGGGTACGAGCGCTGCATATAGATAGCGACCACGCGACGAATCCTAGGCTCGACGCCCCATATATCGGGCATACACCAATGCCATCTGTAGTGTCGTTATCGGCAGAACATTCTCTGTTGATTTTATTTGTCGTGTCAAATACCGAGTCTGGGTCCGAGTCGTCCTCGTTGCGGGGGCTTGGGACAGGTAAGGATTCCTCACTGAAGCTATCCATATTTTCTTTTACACTGAAGTTATTTTTATTGACACACACGAAATTGTTACAGAGTTGACACAAACTCACAATGACCACACACTCGCGATGCTAGTGACAATGGTCTTAGGTTCGATAACGAGTCAGCGGACAACGGGACGGTAATCGTACGCACTCGCAAAAATCTAAGTCGGATTCTGTATTGATATTCACTGGCCGTAAGGCGTTAGTCTCTTTTTGTCGGTGAGGTCGCAAGAGAGAATGTCTTTCCGTCCCGGTGATACCCCAGAGGAAAACTATGACGGGGTGTGTCTAAGGACACGAGATCATCGGATTCGTCGGGGATATCACACGTTCGGAAAGTAAGGGAAATTGACGTTGCTGCTAATTGGCCAATCTCCATATCGGTAGTTAGAAAAGGATGCTAGCCGCCCTTGAGAGAGGGTTGCTAGTGGGAGACGTCGTTCGTGGAAAAACAGGTCTCTCCTGTCTTCCTGTAACTGGGACAAAGACTGTGTATCTGTTGAGGGATTCTAGGTAACTAGATATTAGTGTTTATAACGGTCCTCGGGCTAGCCGATCACGTACTGCAGAGAGGCGTTGACATCTGGTAAACATCCTGCCCGGAGAATAGGATCTGCGTGTGGCGAGCTACGGGACAGAAACCGTTGGAATGTTTACTGCCACGTGCCGCTACAAATCTTTCTTTTAAGGAGAGCTATAGGGTTACTCAATGCCTTTGTTAGACGGAGAGTTCGTCCCGTTGACCGCGGCTACGTTCGGCGACTAATTGTCGCCTTGAGCCCAAGCTCATTGTCACAAGTTTCAAACAAATACAATTGGGTAGAATGACGGCAAATCGTTTAATTACAACTGTAGATTTTAATTACAATGTTTTTATGGATTTTCCTGAGGTTTCAGAGGGAAGGCACCGGTGTCCTCTTATCTCCGACATATATATTTACGCGGAGGAAATTCGCACGGACACCAGGCCGCTTCTGGGGAAAGCGGCGTGGTAGTGTCGGACTCCAACCGACTAAAACCTTCACGATGACCGTCCCGGCTGTGATCGAGAGAGGCCCGGGAACCGGTGCGAGCGACACAACAGCCCCCCCGCCCCCCGCGCTCGCTGATGGATCGGTATGTGGCCATATCACATTGCGCCTCCTCGCCGGAGCAACCGTGCCCGGTTCCCCTATCAGACTGCTTGGCGGCCCCGAGGCGCTGAGCTGCCAGCTCCAAAGCCCGAACCTCACCGGGGAGCGCGGCGAGCCCGGCGCGCTTCGCCAACGCCACATGGAGTTCCCAGGCGATCACCCATCCAAATCTCGGTAATATCTGACATTCGGTCATGTTACACTAGCTAGAAAAATTTACCGATTGTCCAGCTGGACAAATTGTAAAATACAAATTATGATTTAATAACGATTATGTGAATATGAAAAGTAGATTCTTTTTCTTTCCTGGAGATCTCCTTCCTTCTGTGGCGGCACGGGCCACGGAACTTTTCAACGGCTCCGGAGGCAAAGCGCGACGCCGCCAAAGCGCAACACCGACGTGCCCAATGTACCATCGATATCTTCACACTCTTTCCGCCGAATTCTCGGAAGAGCATACACGTGCCAGCACTGGCGGCACATCTAATGAATGCACGCTAGTGGGGGATATCGATGGGCTACGAAGGGAAGAATCCGCGCGATCCGAAACAAAAAGCAGAGTCAGTCTGTCTCGCGCCATTAAATGTGTAACTTCTCGGGACCTTTTGCATAGCAACGCGTCGAACGAACTCGCGGTGTCTATCGTTATTTGTTAGTTGTTACCTGTCGTCTGTTAAGTGTAATTGTTAGTTGTTAATTGTTAACTCTGATTGTTGATTAGTTCTAATAAAACTATTGTTCGTTAAAAACACCAAGAGTAGTTCCTTACGCACCTATCACCAAACTCCTCACTTCTTTCATTTCGGGATTCATGCGCGACTCACGTTCAAAACATATCAATGATATGCTATATATGTATATACTTTAAACAAAAGCGAAAGAGGAAATAAGCAACTAGCTAACTAAAGCGAAAAGATAGGAAAAGCGAAACATCTTCGAAAAAGCTGAATTTTGCGTTGAATTTGAACGTCCAACGAGGACTGGGAAAATGTTGCATTGGTCAACGTATTATTAATTTTCTTTATTACCTTTATTCGCAAAGAACTTAAATTATAAGATCAATATGACAATGATTGAAATACCACAGTAAAAATTAAATATTGTTATGGATCCAATATTGGTTGTTATTTTTGAACATCTGCTGATTATGATTTTCATCATTTTTAAATAGGCAAATATGAAGATTATAATACATCTTCCACTTACAGAAACTGTTCTAAATTTCTCTAACCATCCTTAAGTTTCATTGTTCTGTGAATTTTTATACGTCATCAAGAACGGTCTTTCCGGAGCAGGACACAGAAATTTTTTAAATAGCGAAGTGAAAGCGCCACTCTTGTTACCAACTGGTTCCAACAAATTGTTCCACAGAGTATTCGCATCTTGGGAAACACAAAACATTTCTGATTATCAACGTAACAATCATTAAATAATTGTATAGTTTCATCTGTTATACTCACATAATGCATGTAGTTTTTGACTCCAATGAAAGCAATCAGCGTTAAGATATGAGAGGTCGGTAAATCCATCCTCGGCAAGAGGTATTTTTGCATCTTCCAGAGTCGGTAAAATTACTACGGTGAAGTCATTTCTATGAAATTCTGGACAATTAGCGACTTCTTCGTCAATTTCTTGCCACCTAAAAAAATGAAACAAACTAGCATATCCTTCATATGCATATTAAAATATATATCAAACGGTACTTGAAATGTGTTAGGGAAATAATATCGCATAAACGTGAAATAATAAAAATAAGCTGATTGCGGTGCGAAATGTCGCACCTTTGCTAGTTACCAAGATTTCGCATTTTTTCAGTATCTGTATATCACATTTTGGCTTCGTAACTACACTGCGTGATCATTTGGATTATCATAGTAACTAAAATTTCGTAATTTTTTACAAATTATGTGGAATAATCCATTGCCAAAATTAACGATTTCCGATACACGATATGGTAATGGAAAGATGTAACACTTTTTCAAGATAATTAGGGTAAATGCCGCATTCCTAATCGGGATAGACGCCATTGATTTAGTAAAGGCTAGAGATGAATTTAAACTGTTTCGCACTGAAGGAGAATTGTCGATGATTCATTTACGGAGAAAAAGAAGGAGGAAAGTTGGGGTATTTACACCATATCGATAATTTTCCGATAATTTTTGAGTTCACGCGTCATTCGAGTGAGGGTCTCGCCGATTTTTGTGATAAGAGAAACGAAATGTTAGAGGTTCTGCGTAACACCAAGCTTCCGGTTGATCAGTGGGGGGACCTTGTCATGTTTATTGCTACGCGTAAACTCGATCGGCAAACTCGCGCGGGTCACGAGATCTCACTAGGCGCGTCCTGCGCGTATTTCATTCTGTCTACTCGAAAATTTAATGAGACGATTTTCGAGTTGCTGTTATGGATTTGAATGAGTAAGCAGATTTGATGTCTAACCTATGATTTTATTACAAGGATGCCATAATCTTCTTCTCTACGACTTGTACGAGGTAAGTTGCGGATCTACATTCGTTCGTGTAAAAAACAAAGCGCAATTCTTTTGCTCTCGATTTTCATCTTATTTTAGCTTTAATAATCTGTACCGAAACTTACCTGCGGTATCAGACGAGTATCGATACGTTTATGGTGTTTCAAGTACAGAAACTAATACCTTTACCTTACAAACAATACCTAAACAATAAAAAACCTAACAATAACTAATACCTTTGCCTTTGATATTAATCGATAACAGGTTGAAATTCATAGATCGCTGACGATAACATCGATACCGCATCGATCACATCACTACATATGTGTTATAGAAATACGAACTCGTCGTCTGAATACACACTCATAATATACACTATAAATATACTTATCAGTGTTTTTTCATCCAAAGTCGAGCCCGACATTGCCCGAGTCGTCAATAAGATCTTAATGTGAATTGAATTCAAAGATGATCAATCTATACCGTTCTCTAATAACTCTTTTCAATAAAGTTATTCACCAACATATAACGAGAATGAAATACGCTTAAATATAAAATAAAAGTTAAGGTAATTGGGCACAAAAGCGGCTGCTCCTCCGATTTTGATGATATTTAACTATAATGTAAAACTCATCATTCAAAACAACATTATGCTATAAACATTATACCATTACCCGACTTTAGTTTCCGAGATATTTGCAAAAATCTGCGGCTAATGCTACATTAAATCTTATCTATACATGCACGTCCATGGCAACGTATGCGTCAGAGTGGTGCGATCGCTTATCCACTGTTTCTATAAACACATCATAGCTGGTGTGAAACGATCTGTATAGCGGATGAACTCCTGGAAAAGCGAAAAAGTTTGACAAAATACAGGACGAAGGCAATGCTAGTCCATGTCGACGGCTAATAGCCTCACGCGTTCTGCGGTTCCATTATACTGAGCGACAGGTGAGACACTGGGTAACACTGAGTACCATTGCCGTCACCGCGTGTTTTGTCAAACTTCTTCGCATTTACATTAAAAACAAAACATGATTTTCTGGCTTTATTGAAGCTGTCCTTAGCAAAAATGTTTGTTCTATCGCGTGCTAGTGTTAGATTCTCTTGTAGACCTTTAATTTTTGAAATAAGTTGGAAAATCTAAGCAAAAAAATGACACGTTCTAAGCGTTCTTCTCGCTTTAATCATTATTTACACATATTTAAATGTCTATAATACAATAACAGTACATATCATTTTATTCAAGAGAGCCCACAGTATTTTTTGTCCAAAACACATCTCGATAGCTACTAATGTAAAAAAACAAAGCAATCGCGAAGTTGCGAATTTGAATTTTTCTTACATTTTTTCTCAAAATTGAGTTTTTCAAAAACTGTGCGTTCTAGTAAAAAATGGTTGACCAATTCGTATTTGCTCAAAAGTGTGTACATGAATCACTTGTTGAAGGTTGCAAAACTAAATGCGTGTTCAAGAGCGCAATCCGTATTGAATGTAGATCGGTCTTTCAATTAGACCGTCGTTAAAGTCTGATGGCAGTCAGCCTCCTCACGGTGCGACGACTGGATTGCTCAGTATTGATACTTTTCTATAATAGGGTTCGGCTTTGTATAATTTTTGACAACCGCTGATATATGTAAGACTTGTGCGTTCAAAATGTTTTTTTACGTTTTCGAGGTAGTTAGAATAGTAGTTAGGTAAGATAAGTATTAAACAGTTCGCCCGTTATAGAGATTATTTGCAGGTCGCAGCGATGTGTTTATAGACACACAACAGTAAATGTGTGGTCACACCATGCCTTATAAGTCAGATTCAACATAGTAGTAGCAGCAGCTTTCTCTAAATATTTCGGAAACTAAGTGAGTTTACCCCCTATAGGAAAAATGTTGAGTTTCACAACATACTCAAGCTTCATTAAAATGGGAATAGTAGCCCCTTTTATGTATAATTACTAAGATTAAATATAAAGTATGATATAACAAAATCCTTATAAATTGCATATGTAAATACAAAATATCTAAAATGCTTCATAAATTCAGTAAATTATACAAACCTCTCCATTATTTTATAATATTCCGGTCTTTGATTTCGAAATTGTAAAGCAAACAAACATGAGCATTCAATCATGGATGACAAATAGCACAGGAATGGCTCTCTTCCTTGGTGTGCAGCAACCAGTTCCTTTAAGTGAGGTGGTGGTATAAGAGCAACAAAAGTTCTTGGTAAATTGTCTCTTAATATTCTAAGAGTATGAATTAAATCTATTTTGTGATCATTTAACATAGACCATGGAGATGTTGCACACGTATTAATGCAAAAATCATTACTTCCAATCATCAACGAAATCAACTGGAAAACATAAAAATGTAGATACTATTGCTTAAACGATTAAATATTAAATGAAATTATAAATTTTGATTAAAGAAAGAAAAAATTTGTCCAATTTCATACTGGCATTTATATATATGTATATAATTATTTTGTCTACGAACATACGAACCTTCCAATGTTTGTTGATATCTATCCTCGGGTCATCTTTTATTTTATTGACCAGATATGTCGCCATGAAAGTCATATCTTTAGACATAGCTCCAGCTTCGGCGACGTTTAACTGCGCAGCTGGATCAGTACTTATAGCGTCCCCAAGTGAATATCCTATTAATTTAGGATTGAATTCCTGCATATAGAAAAATCGGACTATGAAAGATTTCAGTATTCGCATTTATGGCGATAACACAAATCATGTGCGTAAACAATGCAGATGTAAAAAAAGAACATACTTTAAGAATATTAGGGAGAGTCAGGTACTCTCGCCAAGTTCCTTGACCGCCGATACTACCCACTATGCCTCTATTTTCAATGTTCACTTCGAACGTATAAATCGAAGTAACTCCAGCGCCGATTGTCAAGGAATCACCCATTGCAGCAATGACATCTATGTCTCCTGGTTTTAAATGGTGAACCGACTCGGGAACTTTTGGAGACCTGCCGGCTAAACAAATTAAAGTAAATACATTAGAATACATATGAACTTCAAAAGATAAGCATCAATTTTACTATTCTTAAACTACAGTGTGGTGAGGAACTTGTAATGTTACATATGTATCTTAAAAAATGATATTAATAGGACAAAACTATGAATGAACTCAAAATCACATTGAAATTCTTGTATCCACTACAAGTTGTAGTTTGCTGCCACAGAAATTTACTGATTGTCTCTAGGATAAATTGTAAAAATTATTGGAAATAAAAGAAATCTGCGATTTAAAATGAATAATGATTTTAAGGAATAAATACGACGATGTGATATTTACAAGTGATACCATGAAGTATTTGATAACAATAATCATAAATTTGGTTAACTACCTGTAACGTTGCAAGGAAAAGGGACGTGTATTGGAATTTCCTTTTGAAAATTATTTTTATTCCGTAGTTGAGACATTCGATCCTCATTTGTTGTGCCTACAAAATAGTCATTTTAAAACAACTTACAAAAATACTTCATCTGTGATGTAACGTTACACGCGATATGTTAAAACTCCGATCAAGTAATTACAACGAATGATTTCAAAACTTCTACAAACGTTATCGGATTCGTTCTAAATTTTAGATATACAGATGTGTAATCTTGGTACTTGTACCTTATAGTAATAAGAGCATTGTTTTCATTTCTTAAATTTAACGTGCATATTTTAATTGTCTAGAGTTTTAATAGTATGTGAAAACTTTCGTGAGCTACTGTATATTTTCAAGATTTATGCTATAAAGTAAAGGCGTTCAGTGGCGAGGTATCAACTTTTCCCGCGCACCCCGTCCCTAACCTAACTAAAACCCAATTTGCATCTGAAATCACAATCAGGTTGCTGCCTCTTATACTTGTATAACAAGGCCGACCAGTATTTTAAGAACAAATGGAAATGGTATACGGACACCTTTTGATTTCACTTGTACCTAACAGCTCGTCACTTTTAATACACTTCAGGACTGCTGTTTAGTTTCGTTACGAATTTCGAAATAAGTACTGTTTGCAAAATTCTTCATCTCAAGAACCAGAAGAGGGTACCACAGAATTCATAGCGCATGTTACTTGAAAATATAATCTCTAGAATATTTATATGTTAAAAGAAAAATTATCCGTGCTGTGCAAGCTTTTGTCTACTTTTACCGAAAAAAATTTCGTCAACTTATCATTTTATCGCGAAAATATATATATTCACAATGAAACATTAGTCTATGAAAAATAAGATTCACAATAATTCAATTTTCCTCCAAAAAGCATCTCTCTAACCAAAAGAAAATGATATTACTGCATAAAGACGTAACACGAAATAAACTAAAACAGACGTACCGTAGGATTGCGTTAACCAATTACGATATCCACGGTAGATGAAATTAAGAATCGACGTATCCAAGGCAGTTCTTTGCGACATGGTCAGCACGCATAATTCCAATACAAAGTACAGATACAGCTTCTTCATCGTAAGTTTTGTTGCACAATCAAATGGTCACTTTTAAGTTTCCACAGTGATATTTTATTTTTGTTGATTACAAAGACAAAAAAATATAAATTCTTGTGATGACTGCTAACTGTTGCGCGTATTATCGAGGGCCTCGATAGCGTCGCATCCAGTCTTAGCTGTTGCTAGTTAGCGATCGTTACAAACACTGTTCGCACTCGTAAAAGATTTGAATCTGTTATGTTACATGATCATAATGTGAGATAAAATATATACTTTAATTCAGATACTCCTATCTCAATTATTTTTCTTGCTTATGTATTTGCATTTACGTTGTCAACAAGGTCAGGAAAATTAATAAGTACGGATAGGCAAAGCCTGGGCAAATTTATTTACATATTATATAACATGTATAGACTACCGTTATTTCTTATTGTACTTTAAGCATACTATAAAAATTGTATAACAAAAAAAAAGATTTGAAAGAAAAATTTTTCTCAAGAAAAATGTTACAGATGTTGCTTTCCTTGACTGCATACGTTAAATATGATAAATTCAAGTTAAAATATCTGCTAAATTAATATAGTTTTGGATAAAAATAGGTTAATACTCTTTTATAGAGAATGCCGAACTGGATTAACGTATTAAAAGGCATATGATTTTATTTGAAAAACCAAAACTGACTTTTGCATTTTCTCTAAATCTTATTACCACATTTTTTAGTCCTTTAAATCCTAGAATCCTTATGCGAAACATTTTCCCGTATTCTCTGAAAGGAAAATAATTAAATGAACGGAGTTAATACGGAAGATGTTAGTTTTTAGTTCGTTACTGGTTGCTAATTACATGTTTATTCGTTGATTGCTTTGCCGAGAATTTTTTTATTTTTTTAACGTAACTTATTTTCTAAAAGGGAACGTCATCATTAGACTAATTTATAATAGAAAAATATAATTTTATCATCAATCATTACAGGGTATGGTTTTACGTGAAAAATAATCATTTACGTACACTATTCGCATATAACAAATATTACAAATATAATTATTACTAAAATTGACTTATGTGCAGCGATTTTCCATGGACTCCAAATCTCTACAGGACAATTACGGACACAGTATTACTCTAAATCAAACATCAAGCATACCATTCGTTATGAGCTAACAATTTATGTCTATTTAACAAGTCAATGGAAAGAATAAGATATCATAAAAGTCATTGCATCTACAAAGAGTCTACAGCTCTGCTTTCTGCCGAAAATAGCATCTACGTGATCCAATTTCAACGCTTAATTTTCTATTTAAATATTCTCAATATTCTCTACCTATACCATGAGTTTGCACTGCTTGCGATTTAATTATTTAATGTAATTGTATTTTAAATGTGTTTTAGAGGCATTAAATGTTTTGTTAAACTGGTTAGTTAAATTAATACAAAGTGTCTAAAATTCATTTACATGTTTATTTATCGTTACAATTTCGTGTCATTTATTTTCATTTAATGCAAAAATTAGGAATATTCATTAATCTTTAATACAATTTATCATCGGTACGCGACTAATTAATTTTATCACGGTTACAGAAAAGAGTATCCTCGTATATACAGACACTCTTATAAAATTCAAATTATACTTAATAAAATTTGCAATTCAGATAGTTCACGCGACAGCGCTCGACGTGGCCTAGACCTTCGTAATTTAGACATAGACGAGGTTATGTCATGACGAAACCGCAAAAACCCATCTCGACGTAATAGGTAAACGTGCCAAGGTAAACTATACAAATGAGGATTGAGAACACAGACTGTAAGAATTCAAAACCAGCGAAGAAATATGTCGCATAAATGTACTTGTATTTGGTGACATCATATAGCTATCCCCGGTAAAAGAACGTTGTTGTTTTGTACAACTACAGTGGCGTGATTATTACAATCACATTGCAGATATTAATTCTTGGTACCAATTTTCAATCTCCGAACTCGTCACGAATATAGGGCAGAAGGACGATACAGAGTTTATCGACCTATTAAATAATTTACGATTTGGCGACATAGCAATTCCTCAATAAGAAATACTATGCGAGCGAAGCAGAATTCCTCTATTCTGAGAGTTTGTAGTTGGTGCAGCATTAAGAATATTCCCGACAGCAAAATTAATGGACGAAAATGATACAAAAATGAGATAGCATAATCACATTGTATATACATTACTTAGTAAGACGAGTTTCGCTAGGTATGGAAAAAAATCATCCAAGAATGTTACTTCTGCAAATGTAAATAAATGCAGCGGAATCTTGCATACAATAGCATTAACTGAGAGATTACGAATTATGTTACGACGAAACATGTCAATTCTGGTGGTTTGATGAACGGCGCAACGGGAATGGTAAAAAAATTTACATCGTCAACACTTTGAAGAAATGAGCTGGAAGACGGGGATTTCCCGGACTGAGTGCTTATAAAATTTAACGACGAATCCATTGAAAGCAAATTCAAAGACATCGATGGCTAGATTCCGATATCTCTAATAGTGCAACATTTCAGGCGATGAAAGGTTATGAAATTAACGTTAAACGCAGAATGTTATCCCTTATCCTAAGCTGTAGTGACTGTACATAAATTACGAGAAACTACACCAAACAGGGCTGTAATTGGTGTTGGCAAAAAGAATTTTTCAAACGACCAAATCTACTTTGCTCTAAGTCGTGTTAAAACGTTAGACGGCCTAGCTACATCTGATTTAAAGCCTAAGACATTTATTAATGAATCCTATGACGAAAAGGTATTTGCAGAAATGCAAAGATTATCAGGACTTTCTTCGCCAAAAAAACAGCTGAAGCCTACTTTCTACGACCAATATGTCAAGAAACGACCCAAATATCTTTGAAACGAGGAGTTAGTAATAAAATATACGAAACAAGTCAGCATTGAATGGCAAACCTATATTTAGAACCGGGCGATGTACTCTCCCAATGAAAATTTTGTAAAACAACCGCCCAATTTCATCACTTCCAGCAACTAGTTTGTGAGAAACGGTGGGATACAACCGAATGAAACGACGAATAAGACAGTTCATTTGCAATAACGATAAGAATAAAGAAATTGAACAAATTTCACAAGAGAGACCAATCATTAGACTATCTCTACAAGATGCAGGATGTTTTATCCCAACAGGTTGATCCTGCACAGAGCGATCGATACGCATATATAAAAATGGTCATGACTGCTTGACTGACTACTTGACAATAATCATGCGTGAAAAATTCTTTAATGGGATCAACGGAAGACATACCCTACGCGAAGCATCTTAATATCAGTTCAACGATTGCAGAGCAATCACTGAAAAATTAACGCAAAAAGATTATATCACGAGACCAACAGGAGAATATGCTCTATGAGATGCAACAGGAACCGTTTTGGTTCATCAAGCCGTTCCATGGAAATCGATAGACATACACGAAATCGGTATATCATTCATCGGTGAAATTAATGTTTTAAAACAGAACATAGTTTAGAATAAACAAATCGGAAAAGTTTTCTTAACAAGATTAACGAAAGAGTATATCCTACAAGATGCACGAAAAAAAAGGAAAGAAAAAGATATACTCACTGAATTAGAAGTCCCCTCTCTCGAAGTCGATATAATATAAATATCACTTAATCGGATAAAGGTTTATCCCAATTAAAATATTTGTAATTGTTATATTTATATATTATAACTATATTATAATTATATCATGTTGCAGATAAAGGAACATGTTTAATATACTGAATATAAAGTATTTTTTTCACACTTTCTTGTACACTTCTTTTTATATTGGCCTTTACAATGAACTTTCTTTCAAACGTTAAATATAAAATTTTGTTATTCTTTGGTAATTTTATCATTAACGCATAACTGAACAATCTCTCCACGGATACAGAAGAAGACATTGGTGTGTTATATCAAAGAAAATATACGTCGAATCAATGGATAATCCTTTAACATATGCAAATCACGACTTTCGTGGAAGAAAATTTTGTGATTTCTAATTCTGTATTAATAGAAACTCAATTATAGATTTCAGATTGTGACGATCCAAAGTCGAAAAGGTCATCATGTGTGGTATCAATATCCTCTGACGGTCCCTAAGGAACATAAAAAGGAGAAGACAAGTTACGTAAAAAATAATACTGCATACGTTATCGCAATAATAATAAGGAAATTATTTTATCTATACGTACTTGTCAGCAACAACCGTTTCAAGTTCTGCATGTAATTGTGGATGGTGACTCGTTTCGATGTAATTCGGCCATCGAGATTTGAATTATAAAAACGAGAACGCTATAACTGCAGTTTACTTAGCCTCAATCGTGGCAAAATAAAGAGATGATACCAATCTTGTATAGGAACTCTTCAATAATCCTTTAACTAATGGCGTACAGAACTTGTATTACCTTTTATTAATGTTTCTAACCTTTTTCTAAACACAAAACCGAAAACGCAATGCCATAATGTGGCCCTTTTTCTCTCTGGATGACATCTAAAACTTTTACTAGTGGTGTTTGCAACGAGATCGCATAGGAAATTCCATCTTGCTATTCCCGTTCTGTTCAAAGTATAACTTTATGTATTTTGCATAATTTCGGCAAATTTAGGACGTGCGGTACATTTCCGTAATGCATTGCATTTGGACATAACGTTGTTGTTAATTAAGTTGTTAATCACATTTTTCACACATTACCGTCACGCAATCAATTGTAGTACATAGACTTAAAGACATGTGTGCATGTGTAAAATGTTGTGATAAACACGGTCTGATATCCAAGGTGAAAGATGCATCGTCTTCAACATCAGTTAGATAATTTTCATCTTCATGATTCCTGATGCAGATGTTGCCGATAATCTCTCAATGTATTTATCACATTGAAAAGTATCTACACCAATGCTAAATGATATGCTAAACAAACGAAATGCATTTACGGAGCTACCAGCATTGTCTATAATTACTGTCTGTATCATACTAGAACAGTGGCAACACTTGGCAACATTGTATACCGCTGAAGCAAAGTGCCTAATGAACCATCTATATCCCAGCGGTCCTTCCGCCGAACGTTGGAGAAGAACGCGCGGCAACGGTCTCGAACGCCTAACAAACGCGTGGATAGTGGGGATATTGAGGGGCGACAAAAAGAAAAGATTCGAATCCGATCGACGGTTAGGTCTGAACCAGGAAGTGAAAAGGTCGCGTTGTAACCACGCAGCGAGACTGAGTAGCGAAACCGAGAGCGATACGCGACGCGATCAAAAGAAGACACTTGTTAATAAATATGTCGGAGATGAAAGAACACCGGAGCCTTTGGAATTTTGGATAATCCCGCAACATTGTAACCTAGAGTCTACTATAGCTGTAATTGAACAATTGTAGTTATTCAATCCGATTGTAATTGTTCGAGAGTTGTGATAATGAGCTTGGGCTCGAGGCGACAGTCAGTCGCCGAACGTAGCCGCGGTCACGGGATGAACGCTTTGTCTAACAAAGGTATGGAGTAATTCTATAGCTCTCCTTAAAAGAAATATTCGTGGCGACACGCGACAGTAAATATTCCAACGGTTTCTGTCCCGTGGCTCGCCACACGCAGACCCTATTCTTCGAGTAAGATGATTGTCAGATGTCGATGCGTCTCCGCAGTACATGTTCGGCTAGCCCGAGGGCCCGTTATAAATCTTAAGGTTTAGTTAACTAAAGTCCTTCAAACAGACAAACAGTCTTTGTCCCAACTACGGGAAGATAGGGGAGACATATTTTTCAACGAGCGGCGTCTCCCACTAGCAACTTTCCCTCGAGGGCGGCTAGCATCTTTTTCTAACCACCGATATGGAGATTGACCAATTAGCAGCAACGCCAATTTCCCTTACTTTCTGAACGAAGGCTTTTCTCGACGAATCCGATGATCTCGTGTCCTTAGACACACCCCATTATAGTTTTCCTCTGTGGCATGATCGGGACGGGAAAGGCATTCTCGCTCGCGATCTCATTGATGAAAGGAGTAATTCTTTACGATCAGTGAATATTACGCGTCCGACTTAGATTTTGTGAGTACGTTCATCTATCATCTCGTCGACCGCGGATTCGTTATTGAACCTAGGATCATTGTCATTAGTTTCTCGAGTACCTAACTACCGCGGTTACTTGTCCGGTTCTATAATAATCGTATTTGCACTAGTCAATGTCTTCTCTATTGCATAACGACAACGTGTAACCCAAACGAAGATTCGTTTCACGCTCCTAACCCTAATTCTAATGTAAACCCGACATCAGAAGTGGGATCAGTGCCGGTTATAACAGTGCAAGAGCTTACGACCATCGTGCGCGAGTTAATTCCGTCGCTAGTGCAAAAATCGAGTGTGGAACCTAACAATTTTTCGACTCCGCTGCCTGGTGCGCAGCTACCAATCTGATTATGGAGAAAGATCCTTTACAAAGCAGTGCCCTGAATATAATTTCAATACCGAGTGTCGAATTGACTTCTACGTAGTGGAGGCGCTAACTGGTGGATCAAGCCATCCGGGTGAGTCGTTTCCATTTTACCCCGATTTCGGAGCCGAGTGTTCGCTAATTAAAGAATCCGTAGTCTTGAGAATTTCTGGCAAAAGAACGATTGATATAGTAATAATGCGAGGAATAAGAAATATTGGTACTAAACGTATCGCTCAAATCTTGTCCGTTGCAGGTGTCGGTGGTTAGAGATAAACCTTTCATGTTCTCGCTGATAGTTATTTAACAATACGATATCGCGATTACTCGTTAAATTTTAAGCCAAGATTTTGACGTAATATTACACAAAATAGCCTCGCTATGTGTAAAACAAAAATAATTAATGCCTGTAATAAAACCGCTGAAAACGAGATCGATGTTAATGAAGTTGACAATGAGGTACGTGGTAGCGATAAAAGTCGATTAATCTTTCTTTTCGAAAATTCAGAGATTCATCCGTTACGGGTTCCCTACGTACTCGTACAAAAAATACAGGCCAGTTAGAAGTACAATTAATTGATCCTAACATCGCCGTACAAGGAGTCCTAATAGACTTCGCGAGCGCAGAATAGTACGTGATAGAACAAGCGACTTAATTACAGCCAAAAATCATAAAGCCTAGTAATTCACCGTTCGCGAGCCCTGTGTTACTCGTAAAGACGAACAATGGTTCAGATAGATGATAGGTAGATTTTCGAGAACTAAATAAATATACGGTCGCGGATCGGTATCCTTTACCCCTCATTGCGGATCAAGTCGCGAGATTGCAAAAGCGAGATATTTTATTATTCTGGACATGGCCGGTGGGTTTCTCCAAATCCCAATTCATCCTAATTCTAGGAAGTATACAGCATTGATTACTCTCGATGAACAATTTGGATAATAAGTTGTTGTTTTCTTCGAATTCTTTTGTGCCTTTGTTCGATCCATTCGATGTCCTTTATTTGCATAACATAAGTGCGTGCGCGTTTAATGTTTCTTCCGGAAGTCATTTTCGGGACGGCGATACTATGCTGACCCCGTCGAAAATGGGGATTCTTATACTTTCGGACAACCCTAATAATTGTGCAGCTCATACTTGCCTAAATATTCTAATATTTGTGTTCTTCCTTGCTACAATTTTGTAAACCATTAAAGCGTTTAGTACGGAAATCCTCAGGAGTAGTCGCGTGCCAAGTCTTCTGTAGCATTTGACCCTTTTTAATTGCGGTGACATAAGAAATCATTTGGTCGGAGTGATCTGTACTACACTTTCCTTCGTTCCATTCAGCAGCGGCTGCTGATTTCGAGGTTGCGAACAAACGAAACGAGAGATCATTCTTGAGATTCCTTTGAAAACACGTATAACAGCCAACATGCCATTCTTACGTTGTCGTCTATTTGGATGATCCCCTAATTATTGCCGACTCGATAGATCAAGCTCTAAAAGTATTGCACACCGTACTAGATACCCTTGTAAAAGCCGGATTCTCCTTTAACTTTTCAAAATGTTCTTTTCTAAAGGCATCGGTACTCTATTTGGAATATGTAATTTACGACGGAGAAGTTCGTTCCAATCCGGGTAAAATGCACGCCTTGAGTTCTTTACCTGCGTCAACGACCGTCACACAGCTCAGGCAGTTCATAGGTTTAGCCCTTTATTTCCGAAAATTCGTCCCTAAATTTTCACGGGTAATGAAACCCTTGTATGCGCTTACTTCCGATAATAAAAACATGACTTGGACAGATAGGCATGGAAAAATAAGGCAAAAGGTAATTTCCGCCCTGACCGACGCGCCGGTGTTAATGGTATTTGACCCGAACTATCCGATAGAACTTCGTATCGACGCTAGTTCGGATGGATATGAGGTTATTTTAATGCACAAGATTGAAGGTAAAAAGTAGAGTAATAGAATATTACAGTATAAGAAGTAACCCTGCGGAATCTAGGTATCATTCCTACGAACTAGAAACGTTAGCAGTTGTGAACGCCGTCAAGCATTTCCGTCATTATCTCCACGGACGAGAATTTCTTGTCGTCTCCGATTGTAATCCTTTAAAGGCATCCAGTAGTAAGGTAAATTTAAATGACAGGGTTTACAGGTGGTGGGCTTACTTACAAACTTTTAATTTGACATTCTGTACCGGGAAGGTAAACGAATGGCCCACGTAAATTTTGTCTCGCGAAATCCCGTAGACTTGGATCACCTTACGATCAACGAAGTCATAGAGAAGGAAATCAATCTGACCGAAATCTCCGAAGACTAGCTATTAGTGGAATAACGTCGCGACTCCCAAATTTCTGGGATCGTCAATAAATTACAGAACGAAGAGCTCGCGGAAGACGTCGCGAATACGTATGAGTTACGGTCCGGTACCCTTCATCGTAAAATACAGAGAAAAGGCAGAACTCTCTGCTTGTCCATTGTCCCCAGAGGTTTTAGATGATCTGTTATTAACCATGTGCAACAGTCAATTATGCACTTAGGTTGGGATAAAACGCTTGAGAAACTGTGCGAGTGTTACTGGTTCGAAGGAATGGCGGAGTATGTTCGCCAATTCGTAGAGAACTGTCACGCTTGTCAAGTTTCGAAGGCCAGTTCAGGTAAAATACAAGCTGAATTACATCCTATACCTAAGACCAGCATACCTTGGCATACAGTTCACGTGGACATAACGGGCAAACTAAGCGGTAAAAGTGGTTCGAAAGAGTATGTCATTGTTTTGGTCGACGTCTTCACTAAATTCGCATATCTGCATCATACTCGTAAAGTAGATTTCCTTAGTACCGTTAAAGCACTTAAGTACTATATTTTTATTCGGCAGTCCCTGCCGGATAATAGCTGATCAGGGAAGATGTTTTACGGGCAAAGAATTTCCAGACTTTTGTCAAGATAAATACATTAAACTCCATTTAATTGCGACCGGAGCTAGTAGGGCCAACGGACAGGTAGAGCGTATTATGAGTACGCTAAAAAAACGCAACAATAGAAACCAACTGGCTGTCCTGGCAAGACGCCATCGGGGAAATACAACTGGCCTTAAATTGTACCACCAACCGCGTGACTAAGTCAAGCCCGTTGGAACTACTAATCGGTAAAACAGCGAGACCCTACGGCTTATCCCTACCCGACAATATCGAAGAAAGAGAAGTAAATATCTCCCATATAAGACAGCAGGCGATAAAGAATATAGAAGCAAGCGCCAAATACGATAAGGACAGGTTCGACAAAAACAAAGCTAAAATAGTTAGGTTCAACCTTGGCGATTTCGTGTTACGTAAAAACGAGGAAAGAAACCAGACGAAGTTAGATCCGAAATTCAGGGGTCCATTCGTAATAGCCGAGATTTTGGAAGGAGATAGATATACCCTAAAAACCTTAGACGGCAAACGATCATATAAGGACAGACACGACAGACTGAGAAAAATGCCAGAAGGTTGCGTCCCTGCTGAGTTAGACGTCTGCGGTGATGACAACGGCGGTGATAATAACGATGCAAGTACACTGACCTCAGAGGATCATTAACACTGCGTTGTGGTCATAGTAATACACCGAGTGGTTTTATGTGCTTTTTGTTGTAACCCGTTGAGTAGGTTGATGTGCTTTTGTTGTAACCCGTTCAGTGGGTTGATATGCTTTTTGTTGTAACCCGTTGAGTGGGTTGATGTGCTTTTTGTTGTAACCCGTTGAGTGGGTTGATATGCTTTTTGTTGTAACCCGTTGAGTGGGTTGATGTGCTTTTGGTTGTAACCCGTTGAGTGGGTTGATATGCTTTTTGTTGTAACCCGTTGAGTGGGTTGATATGCTTTTTGTTGTAACCCGTTGAGTGGGGTTACGTGCTTTTTGTTGTAACCCGCTGAGTGGGTTTATGTGCTTTCTGGGTGTAATGCACCCAACGTGGCAATATGATCCAACAAACTGAGGTTCACCAGTGTACGAAATCGAAAATGATCTGTTGTGTCATTACGGTCTGACTGGCGACTCACAGAACGCACCTAACACTTTGAATACAAATTATAACATTACAAATTCCTATTCTCTTTTATTTTTCTGTTGTCAAACCTCCGAACGAAACTTTGTTGTTGCACTGGACCCTTGACTTACTTGGACATTTAGTTAAATCGTAAATAATGTCAGTTGAATCTAATGTAAGAAAACACGATATTTTAGTTACACACAAGGACGTGTGATAGTCAGGAAGGCCGTGTCGGAGATGAAAGAACACCGGAGCCTTTGGAATTTTGGATAATCCCGCAACATTGTAACCTAGAGTCTACTATAGCTATAATTGAACAATTGTAGTTATTCAATCCGATTGTAATTGTTCGAGAGTTGTGATAATGAGCTTGGGCTCGAGGCGACAGTCAGTCGCAGAACGTAGCCGTGGTCACGGGATGAACGCTTTGTCTAACAAAGGCGGAGTAATTCTATAGCTCTCCTTAAAAGAAATATTCGTGGCGACACGCGACAGTAAACATTCCAACGGTTTCTGTCCCGTGGCTCGCCACACGCAGACCCTATTCTTCGAGTAAGATGATTGTCAGATGTCGATGCGTCTCCGCAGTACATGTTCGGCTAGCCCGAGGGCCCGTTATAAATCTTAAGGTTTAGTTAACTAAAGTCCTTCAAACAGACAAACAGTCTTTGTCCCAACTACGGGAAGATAGGGGAGACATATTTTTCAACGAGCGGCGTCTCCCACTAGCAACTTTCCCTCGAGGGCGGCTAGCATCTTTTTCTAACCACCGATATGGAGATTGACCAATTAGCAGCAACGCCGATTTCCCTTACTTTCTGAACGAAGGCTTTTCTCGACGAATCCGATGATCTCGTGTCCTTAGACACACCCCATTATAGTTTTCCTCTGTGGCATCATCGGGACGGGAAAGGCATTCTCGCTCGCGATCTCATTGATGAAAGGAGTAATTCTTTACGATCAGTGAATATTACGCGTCCGACTTAGATTTTGTGAGTACGTTCATCTATCATCCCGTCGACCGCGGATTCGTTATTGAACCTAGGATCATTGTCATTAGTTTCTCGAGTACCTAACTACCGCGGTTACTTGTCCGGTTCTATAATAATCGTATTTGCACTAGTCAATGTCTTCTCTATTGCATAACGACAACGTGTAACCCAAACGAAGATTCGTTTCACGCCCCTAACCCTAATTCTAATGTAAACCCGACAAATATATTGTTGATCTAAACACCAAGTGATTATTTGACGCGCTACACCCAATATCATCTCAGAACTTTAATCGAATTCTAAGTGAATTTGACGAAGAATATCAGCAATCTTATTAAAACTGTGTACGCCTTTGAACTTCATACATGCCAAAGCTGCTGGCTGCCGCTCGAATGCAATTCAACCTAAGCAACGTACAATGACACCGAGGAAACTCCTTCTTCTATTAGACCACGCATTGGCTGTAATGCATACATACCGTATTTCATGTAATTGTTGCTTTAACTGAGTAACCGTGTTCAGATACATCTCACTTCGTTCGACCATTCGCGAAGAGACGCGATCGCGAGGAAGCGCGCCAACGGGAATCGTAAATTCCCGTTTCGATTATGGAATCGATGCCATGAAATGATCGATCCTCTATTTCGGTCAGGATGATGGAGGTGGTTGAATTGATTATAACACTAAGGTAACAGGTTACAATTCAAGGCTTTATTCCAACAACTTGTAGACATAGGCAGTGACGCTCGTATGTGCGTATAGATATAAGTTAAACAGATGACTGATTTAAAGATGCAAAACCTGTGCTGAGATGTTGACTGATCTAACGATGAGAAACCAGTGCTGATGTGTTGACCGATCTGTAGATGATAAACCAGTGAAGTTCGGTGACGATGCTGTCGCAAAGGAAAACTCTTGCTGGGTGTTGGTCGCCCCACCACTGGTCGCTTATGGGTAAAAATCTCGGGAAAAATGGGAAAGCCCCGTTTCCCTACTTTTTTACCTGATGGAGCAATAACCATGAGGAACCTCTTGACTTGAAGGTGTTTTATACCAATTAACGGGCTTAAGCGTAAAATCGAAAAGCTTAGATTTATGACAGTTCCTTATGATTATTGCGGTCCGACTAATTATATTTGCGCAGCTAGTGGCCGCATCGACCGAGGAATGGATTCCGTGTTACGCAAAGAGTCATCGGACTTAACAGTAGCATATCGCTGTATTTGGTCTTATTTTGATCAAAATTTCACAAGTACGTTAGTGAAAATTTAATTTCAAAAAATTCTAAACAGTAAAAAGATTTCTCTGTTTCATTAGTATTGTCTCGTCCAATGTCTTGATGATTCTTGACTGAAATTCGTGATCTAAATTCCGCAATTAGATAGTAAACTAGAAGTAGAAACGATTCTATTCCTAAAGCTAGTGACAATGAAGTGTTACACGTGGCGAACGTAGAAAAGAATAATGCGATTGAAAAGGAAAGAGAAACAGGGACTGAGAGTCGAAGTATTCGGCGACGTATAAAATATGAAGCTGCGTAATAAGCTGAGACCTTCTTCAGCTGAAAAATCAAATTTTCTTATTTTTAATATCCAATGAATAGAACTTTTACCAACTGTTTGTTAGATGTTTCCGATTAAAATGGCAAAAAGCATGATACAATCCGTAGCATATTTGCTTATGCTGAATGTTATTAAATGCATATTGGTAAATCAATATAATTCGTATTGCACTGTGTTTAGTCTCATTTTAATCAAAAAGATTTTACAAATACGTTGGTAGAAGCTTAATTTAGAAAAAATTGAAAAGAAAACATACGTTATCTCGATAATATCTGACATGAAGTAAAATGCTACAACTGCAATGGAAAGCACCCAGCTAGCTACAAGGGCTGTGTAGTCAGAAAACAATTGCAACGTAAGCTGTTTCCGCCGCTTCGAAACAGGACGCACAACAACTTTTACGGGCAACAGGATAGCACAGAAACTGAGACAACAACAAATTTACAGCATGTAATGAATAATAACCACAGTAACACCAACACCGTTGGTAGCCGAAGCTACGCGGAAGTAGTCAACCAATCGCCACTCTTAGACAACCAAAATCAGAACAATAACAACAACGACACTACAGAAATCAAGGAACTGCTGAAATAATCCATAAAAAACACGGAAATGCTAACAAAAATGATAAGCGAACAAAACAAAGTCATGTTACAACATCTTAGAGACATGCTAAGCAAAAATGAAACACGGACACGATGAAAATAGCAGCCTGGAACTTAAACGGCCTACATCAACGGGCCCTAGAAACTAAAACATTCCTGTATAACAACAATATAGACATATTACTTGTTTCAGAAACACACTTCACTCCAAAAAGCTACATAAAAATACCATACTACACCCCTGGTACTATGATACCAAACACCCCTCAGGAAAAGCACACGGAGAAAAGAATTAAAGAATTAAGAACTATTCTCAGGAAAAGAATTAAATACAAAAAAAAAAAGATGTGCGGAAGAGACCCATAGGAGCAGAACTAGAGCCATACAAAAGATTAACGGACAATATGAAAATTTATGCTACTTGAATCGCGAACACAAGATTTACATTACTGTACCTAGAACGTGACTGTATGTAGATTCATCTAAGACGTATAAAGCAACATTAGATGTATCACTATAGCGTGTTACGCTTCTTTTAAAAAATCTATTTAAAAATGATGTGTTCGTTTTATTTAATACTATTTAAAATTGGAGTAAATAGTCTGGATGGTGCAAAAGCAATCGCAAAGCTTAGAATCTTGCTGCGACTGTAAAACTATGTCATACAGAAAATATAATTCTAAGGAACTACGTACAAGAAGGAAGAAATGTAAAAAAGCAACTTTCCTTTCATTCGTTATACAGAAATATACTGTATTGATACACACAAATTGCTCGTTCCTTTAACTGAATGACAAGGCTATAATACATCTTCCACTTACAGAAATTGTTCAAAATTTCTCTAACCATCCTTAAGTTTCGTTGTTCTGTGAATTTTCATACGTCATCAAGAACGGTCTTTCCGAAGTAGGACACAGAAATTTTTCAAATAACGGAGTGAGAACCCTACTCTTGTTCCCAACTGGTTCCAACAAATTGTTCCACAAATTATTCGCATCTTGGGAAATACAAAACATTTCTGATTATCAACGTAACACTCATTAAATAATTATATAGTTTCATCTGTTATACTCACATAGTGCATTTAATTTTTGACTCCAATGAAAGCAATCAACATTGAGATATGACAAATCGGAAAATCCATCCTCGGCAAGAGGTAATTTTGCATGTTCCAAAGTCGGTAAAATTACTACGGTGAAGTCATTTCTATGAAATTCTGGATAATTAGCGACTTCTTCGTCAATCTCTTGCCACCTAAAAAATGAAACAAATTTGCATATTCTTCATATGCATTTTAAAATAGATATCAAACGGTACTTGAAATGTGTTAGGGAAATAATATCGCATAAACGTGAAATAATAAAAATAAGCTGATTGCGGTGCGAAATGTCGCACCTTTGCTAGTTACCAAGATTTCGCATTTTTTCAGTATCTGTATATCACATTTTGGCTTCGTAACTACACTGCGTGATCATTTGGATTATCATAGTAACTAAAATTTCGTAATTTTTTACAAATTATGTGGAATAATCCACTGCCAAAATTAACGATTTCCGATACACGGTATGGTAATGGAAAGGTGTAACACTTTTTCAAGATAATTAGGGTAAATGCCGCATTCCTAATAGGGATAGACGCCATATTGATTTAGTAAAGGCTAGAGGTGAATTTAAACTGTTTCGCACTGAAGGAGAATTGTCGATGATTCATTTACGGAAAAAAAGAAGGAGGAAAGTTGGGGTATTTACACCATATGGATAATTTTCCAATAATTTTTGTGTTCACGCGTCATTCGAGTGAGGGTCTCGCCGATTTTTGTGATAAGAGAAACGAAATGTTAGAGGTTCTGCGTAACACCAAGCTTCCGGTTGATCAGTGGGGGGACCTTGTCATGTTTATTGCTACGCGTAAACTCGATCGGCAAACTCGCGCGGGTCACGAGATCTCACTAGGCGCATCCTGCGCGTATTTCATTCTGTCTACTCGAAAATTTAATGAGACGATTTTCGAGTTGCTGTTATGGATTTGAATGAGTAAGCAGATTTGATGTCTAACCTATGATTTTATTACAAGGATGCCATAATCTTCTTCTCTACGACTTGTACGAGGTAAGTTGCGGATCTACATTCGTTCGTGTAAAAAACAAAGCGCAATTCTTTTGCTCTCGATTTTCATCTTATTTTAGCTTTAATAATCTGTACCGAAACTTACCTGCGGTATCAGACGAGTATCGATACGTTTATGGTGTTTCAAGTACAGAAACTAATACCTTTACCTTACAAACAATACCTAAACAATAAAAAACCTAACAATAACTAATACCTTTGCCTTTGATATTAATCGATAACAGGTTGAAATTCATAGATCGCTGACGATAACATCGATACCGCATCGATCACATCACTACATATGTGTTATAGAAATACGAACTCGTCGTCTGAATACACACTCATAATATACACTATAAATATACTTATCAGTGTTTTTTCATCCAAAGTCGAGCCCGACATTGCCCGAGTCGTCAATAAGATCTTAATGTGAATTGAATTCAAAGATGATCAATCTATACCGTTCTCTAATAACTCTTTTCAATAAAGTTATTCACCAACATATAACGAGAATGAAATACGCTTAAATATAAAATAAAAGTTAAGGTAATTGGGCACAAAAGCGGCTGCTCCTCCGATTTTGATGATATTTAACTATAATGTAAAACTCATCATTCAAAACAACATTATGCTATAAACATTATACCATTACCCGACTTTAGTTTCCGAGATATTTGCAAAAATCTGCGGCTAATGCTACATTAAATCTTATCTATACATGCACGTCCATGGCAACGTATGCGTCAGAGTGGTGCGATCGCTTATCCACTGTTTCTATAAACACATCATAGCTGGTGTGAAACGATCTGTATAGCGGATGAACTCCTGGAAAAGCGAAAAAGTTTGACAAAATACAGGACGAAGGCAATGCTAGTCCATGTCGACGGCTAATAGCCTCACGCGTTCTGCGGTTCCATTATACTGAGCGACAGGTGAGACACTGGGTAACACTGAGTACCATTGCCGTCACCGCGTGTTTTGTCAAACTTCTTCGCATTTACATTAAAAACAAAACATGATTTTCTGGCTTTATTGAAGCTGTCCTTAGCAAAAATGTTTGTTCTATCGCGTGCTAGTGTTAGATTCTCTTGTAGACCTTTAATTTTTGAAATAAGTTGGAAAATCTAAGCAAAAAAATGACACGTTCTAAGCGTTCTTCTCGCTTTAATCATTATTTACACATATTTAAATGTCTATAATACAATAACAGTACATATCATTTTATTCAAGAGAGCCCACAGTATTTTTTGTCCAAAACACATCTCGATAGCTACTAATGTAAAAAAACAAAGCAATCGCGAAGTTGCGAATTTGAATTTTTCTTACATTTTTTCTCAAAATTGAGTTTTTCAAAAACTGTGCGTTCTAGTAAAAAATGGTTGACCAATTCGTATTTGCTCAAAAGTGTGTACATGAATCACTTGTTGAAGGTTGCAAAACTAAATGCGTGTTCAAGAGCGCAATCCGTATTGAATGTAGATCGGTCTTTCAATTAGACCGTCGTTAAAGTCTGATGGCAGTCAGCCTCCTCACGGTGCGACGACTGGATTGCTCAGTATTGATACTTTTCTATAATAGGGTTCGGCTTTGTATAATTTTTGACAACCGCTGATATATGTAAGACTTGTGCGTTCAAAATGTTTTTTTACGTTTTCGAGGTAGTTAGAATAGTAGTTAGGTAGGATAAGTATTAAACAGTTCGCCCGTTATAGAGATTATTTGCAGGTCGCAGCGATGTGTTTATAGACACACAACAGTAAATGTGTGGTCACACCATGCCTTATAAGTCAGATTCAACATAGTAGTAGCAGCAGCTTTCTCTAAATATTTCGGAAACTAAGTGAGTTTACCCCCTATAGGAAAAATGTTGAGTTTCACAACATACTCAAGCTTCATTAAAATGGGAATAGTAGCCCCTTTTATGTATAATTACTAAGATTAAATATAAAGTATGATATAACAAAATCCTTATAAATTGCATATGTAAATACAAAATATCTAAAATGCTTCATAAATTCAGTAAATTATACAAACCTCTCCATTATTTTATAATATTCCAGTCTTTGATTTCTAAATTGTAAAGCAAACAAACATGGGCATCCAACTATGGATGACACATAGCACCGCAATGACTCTCTTCCTTTGTGTGCAGTAACCAGTTCCTTTAAGTGAGGTGGTGGTATAAGAGCAACAAAAGTTCTTGGTAAGTTGTCTCTTAATATTCTAAGAGTATTAATTAAATCCATTTTGTGATCATTTAACATAGTCCATGGAGAAGTTACACACGTATTAGAGCAAAAATCATTACTTCCAATCATCAACGAAATCAACTGTAAAACATAAAAATGTAGATACTATTGCGTAAACGATTAAATATTAAATGCAATTATAATTTTTAATTAAAGAAAGAAAAAGTTGTCCAATTTCATACTGGCATCTAATCTTTTTAATTGCAGTTATAATTTTTAATTACATTTGAAGTGTGTTTTTAGTAAATAAAAGGTAATGTAATTAACTCTTAAAAATAGCTCACCAGAACTGCATAGAAATACTTTTCTAATTATAATGTCAATAATTTCATTATGACCTTTCTTCCTTAGTAATGAATATATAAAGGCCTTGAGTAATTTCTATTTGAATATTTGAATACAAATAGTAAATGTAACATTGCTAATAATAGTAGATTATATTTAGTAACGCAAGAAATAACGTTGCTAATAATTTAGATTTTATGTTAATTTATAATCTACTAATCGGTTGTTAATTTCAATGATCATATGCATATGAAAACACCACTTCCCATATAGTAAATATGTATTGTATATAATTACTTTGTCTACCAACATACGAACCTTCCAATGTTTGTTTATATCTACTTTCGGGTCATGTTTTATTTTATTGACCAGATATGTCGCCATGAAAGTTATATCATTAGACATAGCTCCGCCTTCAGCGACGTTTAACTGCGCAGCTGGATTAGTGCTTATAGCGTCCCCAAGTGAATAACCTACTAATTTAGGATTGAATTCCTGCGTATAGAAAGATCGGACTATGAAAGATTTCAGTATTCGCATTTGTGGTATGCGTAAACAATGCAGATGTAAGAAATGAACAAACTTTAAGAATATTGGGGAGAGTCAGGTACTGTCGCCAAGTTCCTTGACCGCCGATACTGCCTGCTATGCCTCTATCTTCAATGTTCGCTTCCGCTATAGTAAACGAAGTAACTCCAGCGCCGATTGTCAAAGAATCGCCCATTGCAGCAATGACATCTATGTCTCCTGGTCTTAAATGGTGAACCGACTCGGGAACTTTCGAAGACCTGCCAGCTAAACAAATTAAAGTAAAGACATTAGAATACATATGAACTTCAAAAAATAAGCATCAATTTTAATATTCTTAAATTACAGTAGGGTGAAGAGCCTGTAATGTTACATATCTATCTTAAAAAATGATATTAATAGGACAAGACTATGAATGAACTCAAAATCACATTGAAATTCTTGTAGCCACTACAAATTGTGAAGAACAGCGTTCTTCACTGTAGTTTGCTGCCACAGAAATTTACCAATTGTTCCCTAAGACAAATTGTAAAAATTACAGGAAATAAAAAAAATCTGTGGTTTAAATTGAGTAATAATTTTAAAGAATAAATATCATAATATAATATTTACGAGTGATTTCATAAAATATTTGACAACAATAACCATAAATTTTGTTAACTACCTGTTACGCTGCAAGGAAAAGAGACGTCTATTGAAACTTCATCTTGAAATTTATTTTTATTCCGTAATTTAGACACTCGTTCCTCATTTCTTGTACCTGCAATATAGTCCTTTTAAAATATTTTACAAAAATACTTCATCTGTGATATAACGTTGCACGCGATATGTCAAAATTCCGATCAAATAATGCAAAAGGTATATCGAAATCTCAACCGCTCGCCTATCAGAGAAAGTTCAATCCATGTGAATTAGTGTCAGCGTCAGGGTAACCATTTCTAATATTGTGTAAATTAGAAAGAAAAATAAATGGGTTATGGGTTGGGTCAGAGTAGTGGAATAATGCTATCGTGAAATAATTTTCGGCGAATCTATTGCTATACGAAATGTTGCACTATGTCTCACCTGTCTGTTCGTCATGTACATACTTGATAGCGACAATGCACCTTCTCACCGTTACAAATACAGATAGCCCGCCGCTATTTAGTCTTACGATAATTTCTGACTGGACCGAAGACTCTGTAAGAACCTCGGTAGGGTGCTTGAGCTAATATTTGGACAGCCGATGCTAGGCGAATCGAAGTAACTGAACTATGAGGTATCGATGGCAAGACTGTTTCGGGAAATATGTAAAACAGTTTGACGAAGGATAAGTTGATAGACAAATAAATCAATGGCAAGCGATCCGACACTGTATTGTCAAAGAATAAAGAATAGAGCGCAGGGATATTGTTTAAAGGATCTGGCCACTGTGTGGGAAAGGCAGTGATGCTTTTTGCTAAGCGGATTGTCAGAAACCGGACGGCACTTAACTCAGAATTTTGTAGTCACAAAGTACTGATAAATCGAATTCGCGATACGTTTACAAAATCGTATGAAAGAAAAATTAAGTCATGCCTAATATTAGGATATTAATCCAATCCAATCTATAACCCACTGATTTTTACAGATTTTTATTTATGTTAAAGACGATTAACGTCAATGAGATAAATTTAGGTTGAGTTTGTGGCGACACTCGGCAACAATGTATATCGCCTAATGAGTCATCAATGTCCCAACAGTCCTTTCGCCGAATGTTGGAGAAGAAGGCGTGCGTGGCAAAGGTCGCGGACGCCTAACAAACGCGTGGATAGTGGGGATATTGAGGGGCGACAATTCATAACAATTCATGAAATCAAATTTTAATTATTTCTGCATTAATCAAATTTATTCCAATTTATTTTTTCTCATCCATAATCTATTTTACTCCAAAATTTATTATTATGCTATTTAAAAATAATACATTTATTGCTTTATACACAAACTTAAATTTTTCTATTAAAAATTATTTGGATGTTCATCAATTTTTAACTCATTATTTTCCATTTTCATTTTACATACAAATAAAAATTTATTTATTCTATTAATATTTATTTATTTATTTATATTTTCAACCAATATATTTTTTTGAATTTTTTAATGTAAGTGATCCAAATTTTAGAAATTTTTCATCATATTCATATTATTTAATAATTATTTTATTATTTATATATTCATCGTTCCCATTATATACAGCATTTATATTTAAACGAGAATTTATTTATAATTTAAACTTAAACTTTAGAAATAATTTAATTATTTTATTATTATTATCAAGAATAATTATATTATGAAACTATTTTATTCTACTTAAATACCTTATCTTAAAATTTAAATTGAATAAAGTGATAACAAATATTGAAATTTTTTATATAAGAACTTTTATTTCAATTATAACTCTTTTTTATTCTTTTATATTTATATTATTTAATTTAATTTAATATAAATTTTATACTTAATCTTTAAATTTGCAATTTAATATTTTATTTTAAACTATATTATTAAATTAAATTTAATTATAAATTAATAGTGTTAAAAAATTTTTAATTTTCATTGATAAATTTACAATTTATTTCTTTTTCAGACATAATACTTGTTTTATTTTAAATTCATTAATTTATTTAATTATGTGAATTACATTATTTAATACAATTTAATTCATAATAATAATAATAATAATAAATTCAATATATTTATATATATATGTCGGAGATGAAGGGACACCGGAGCCTCTCCCCCCTGAAACCTCAGGAAAATCCGTACAATTGTAATTAAAATTTACAGTGGTAATTAAACAATTTGCCGTCATTCTACCCAATCATACTTGTTTGCGATTTGCGATAATAAACTTGGGCTCAAGGCGACCATCCGTCGCCGAACGTAGCCACGGTCAACGGGACGGGCGCTCCGTCTAACAAAGGTGTGGAGTGATGTTATGACCCTCATTAAGAGAAATACCCATAGAGGTACCTGACAGTAAAACATGCCAACGGTTCCTTCGGACAATGAATACCTGATGTTGAGGCACGTACACAGCACAAGTCCAGTTAGCCCGAGGACCCGCTATAAAACCTGGATTTTTTCGGCAATTAAGATTTTTGCAAACGGACAGGCAGCCTTTGTCCGAAATTGATCAATCGACAGCGACGTCAATCCGAGGATCTTTCCTCGGTGGCGTCGTTGGGACGAAAATTCATTCTTTACTGAGATCTCATCGAAGAAGGAAGTAGCGCCTTAGATCAGTACACGTTTGAGTTAGAGCAAGTCTATCTATCTTCCCGTTGACCGTGGATTCGTTATCGAGCCTAAGACCAACGTCACGAGTTTCGCGAGTGCCCAACCACCGCTGTTGATTGTCGCGTCGGTAGTGTTCATTCTCGTGTTAGTAGACCGTACACGTGTGACACCGCAACGATGGCCAATTTCAAGGAAGATCTACCAAACGCCCACAATCCTCCTTGTGATCCTTCTCCGACATATAAATATTAAGATTTTAAGTTAATTAAAAACTACTAATCTTCCAAATTAAATATATAATATCAAATTTATAAATCTTAATAAAAAGATGATTAATATCTACTAATGATAAAAATATTGGAATAATATACCTTATTTTTGCTATATGATCAGGAATAATTGGGTCATCAATAAGATTATTAATTCGAATAGAATTATGTCATCCTGGTATATGAATTAATAATGATCAAATTTATAATTCATTAGTTACAAGTCATGCATTGTTAATAATTTTTATTATAGTTATACCATTCATAATTGGAGGATTTGGTAATTACTTAATTCTTTTAATACTAGGATCACCTGATATAGCTTTTCCACGAATAAATAATATTAGATTTTGACTACTTCCTCCATCTCTTCTAATATTACTTTTAAGAAATTTATTTACACCAAATGTTAGTACAGGATGAACTGTATATCCTCCTCTATCATCTTATACAGGGTGATTGGTAAGTGGTGGTACAAGCGGAAAGGGGGTGATTCTACGCGAAAAAAGAAGTCGAAAATATAGAATAAAATTTAAAAAAAATTTCTTTTTTAATTTTTTCATCGAGACAACGATCTGCAGTGAGATCCGTTATAACGTACCGCACGCGTACCGAGCGAAAATTCAAAGTCAATTTTCTCTAAAATAAAGCCTCAAACGAAAAATTTTTATTCTATATTTTCGACTTCTTTTTTCGCGTAGAATCACCCCCTTTCCGCTTGTACCACCAGTTACCAACCACCCTGTATATATAAACTTTAAATTTATTTTTTTTTTTAATATTTAAAAATTGATTTAATTTCCCTAATATTTTCAATATTATGCTCTAAACTGTAAGCCATTTAAATTAAATAAATTTATTTAATATTTTATTTATAAATTTATTTTATTTATTTATTTATTTAATTATAAATAATATATATATAAATACAACTATAATTAAATCATTATTATTAATATCAATAAATAAATATATATTAACAATAAATAAGAAATTTTATATCGGTAATGTGTTTCTAATAAATAACAAATCATGAAATCAAATAACATCGAGTCCTAACTGGACAGCGAGATTGATAAACGAAACCGAGAGCGATACGCGACGCGATCAAAAGAAGACACTGGTTAATAAATATATTGTTGACCTAAGCACCGAGTGATTATTTAATACACTACACCCAATATCACCTCAAGTTACATAAAGATACCGCAATAAATTAAGCCAGAACGAGCAGTAGTGGGAAATGAATTTAATTAAAATTCCTTCCTAATATCTCGGGAACGAAGGCCGTGCGGTGGCTACATGACTATAGGAGAAAGTTGATCAGAAAGTTGACCTTGACAACATATTCCAAATTTATTGAAAGATGTGCCCTTCTCAATGTAATGACCGAAGAGCTTTAAACAAACAAACGATAGATTGCATCTGTTCAACAGTTACAATCGAAACCTGCCCTCAGGTCACCATCAACAATGCAACAGTTCCTAGCAGGGACTCAGACCGATACCTGGGCATGACCCTGGACAGGAGACTAACGTGGAAAAAACACATCTCAGATAAAACGAAGCAACTAAAGGACAAACTAAAAAAATTCTATTGGCTCACGGGCCGACGCTCCAAACTAAACATACAGAATAAAATTACCCTCTACAAGACCGTAATAAAACCTGTCTGGACCTACGGAATCCAACTATGGGGAACAGCAAGTAACTCCAACATTGAAATACTCCAACGCTTCCAATCGAAAACGCTAAGATCCTTAATAGACGCGCCTTGGTATGTTACCAACGAAACAATCCATCGCGACCTCAAGATACCCACAGTCAAAGAGGAAGTAGCAAAATATAGCGACAGATATAGCAAAAGAGTCAACAAACACCGAAACCCCCTAATCACTGGATTACTTGATACGACGGACCAGATTCGCAGGCTGAAGAGGCACTACCCGCTAGACCTAAACGCTAGATTCATTTAGTTATCCAAATTAGGCATATTCACTTACTTATAATACCTATAAATTATACTTATCTATAATAAGAATCAACTTATTATAAATAAACAGCCATGTCACTGCGCCACGCCAGAAAAATTACTGAAAATTCTCAACGCGAGAATTGATTGTAATTTCAACAAATAAATAAAAAAAAAAAAGAAAAAAGGTTGCATCTGTTTCTTTTTTTCTTCGTCACCCCTCAATATCCCCACTATCCGCGACCGTTGCCACACGCGCCTTCTTCTAGAACATTCGGCGAAAGGACCGTTGGGATATCGATGACTCATTAGGCACTTCGACAATATACATTGTCGCCGAGTGCCGCCACATCTTTATCTCCATCATCAGTCCATCGGGCTTGAAGTGTGCCGGTCGTGACAAGCACGTGTTGTCACAATCGCACATAAAAAATTGGATATATGTATTGATTTTTTATTAATACACAAATTATATGTTCATAACCGGTGAAAATATGGCGATGCGTGTGGTTCGCGATAAAAATAATACTAATAAAATTTATGTTTATTTGCTATAGATGATGTACTGATCTACAATATTGATTCTGTAATATTTCGTTATCAAATTATTACTGAAGCATAGAAAATAAATTAAAAATATACAAAACAAAATAAAAATATCCAATTGAATGGCACGCACATAATACAAACAAGGCAAGCTAAATACCTAGGTCTCCACTTAGACACACAACTTACATGGAAACAACATACTAAATCAATTATAGGCAAAATACGAATAAAAAGAAGACAGATAAACTGGATAATTAGTCGAAACTCCAAACTTGAGCATGGAAAATAAACTAAAAAACGATAATAAAACCAATCTGGACGTATGGAATACCACTATGGGGGACAGCGGCAATGAGTTATATAAACAAAATAGAAACAAAATGGAACAATAGTAAACGTCCCATGGTACGTTAGAAACGAGGACATACCTGGGAATACCAACGGTCAAAGAGGAAATTAGCAGATACGCAGAATAATCACACCCAAACCGGCTAGCTGAGGAAACGATCAACACCTCAAACATGGAAAGAAGACTGAAAAGGAAACTCCCAGCAGACCTCACAAAGGACACAATTTAACAAACACGAAGATGGTATCCCGCTGGGGATAGCCATTCACATGATAATCAAACAGCTAAAAAATTCTACCAAATGTCCAAATTGGACAAATTGTGAATGAAATGAATTAAATAAAAAAAAAAAAAACAAAATTACTACTGATGGCCGGTAAGAACGATACTAATGTACAGGAATAATTAAGGTTTTGTAAGCTACACAAAAAGTTATGTAACCTGTCTTAATTGAATTCATACATAATGATAAATATGTCTGTATAAAAAAAAGTTATAAATTGTAAAGAAAAATTCATGAAATATTCACATTAAAGTTGTGTTATTTATTATACCGACTTTGGAAAAAAAGGAGGTGTCTTAATTTAAGTAAATAATTGCAATATAATATAGCATAATGGATATGAAAATAAGCAATAAAGTTTATGAAGGGTGATGTTGATGAAACCGGTAAGAATTATTCTTTCTTCCGTGGTATATATCGACAATAGGTAAGATTTAATAGAAATGTCATCGTCCCTTAATCACAGTTTTAAATTTAATGATAATTGTTTGCTAGTTCGATTTCTACTGTTATTTAACGAGCAGAGGAACTAGAATTTCATTCAACCGTTTGTCACAAGATTAGATCCCGCAGAATATTTAATTATTTTATGTAGTTTTCACACTTTTTGATGAAATGTTCAATTTTACTATCATCTAATATTTTTCTACCGTACATGGTATTATTTGCGAACAGATCAATAAATCTTATGAAGTTTAGAAGAATCAACAATATGACGGCAGACAAATGAAACCAAACTATGTTCTTATCAGGTGTGTATTACTATAGTAACGTCACTACCGATCAATTGTATTAAACATTATATCGCTCTGACGACTTGACAGGCTGTTGCTAATAAATTTCTGTTTTATAGTTGCATAAATAGTTACTATTATTCGATCGTTCGGCAAAAGGGTAAAAGTTGATAAAAACACTTAAAAAAGCACGGACCGTTTTTTTTTTTTTGGCATATATCTTAGGCGATTTATTTTTAAGTAGGAAACGTTTTCAACTTTGATGTTATCTCTTGTGATTCTTGAAATACGCGATTTTGAAGTATTATAAACATAGTTTTCTTAGAAAGAGAAATTTAATCTCGATGACCTTAACCTTGGCATGCGGTAGTTCACGAAAGAATTCGAATTAAAATGTACACGTTAAAGATAAGATCTGAAAATGATATTATAACTACCATAAGATACAAGTATCAGGACTTTATATCTAAAGTTTCGTTCGAATCTGGTAACGTTTGTAAAAGTTATGAAACGTTCATAGAAATGAATAGGCAGAATGATACATAAATAGTACTGCAACAAAATTCCACATAAACATTCTTACTGACGCACTTGGCAATTGTTTGTGTGACTTTTTATTTCACTCATTAAATTACAATAATTTGTCCTTCTCTACTAATTAGTTTCCTTGGTCTGCCTGTTGGATGTGTCTGTGACTGTTTCTTCGATTTCTGACTTTGTGATAATATAACATATCATAGGTAACATATCTATCTCAGATTCTAGCGATCTGCTGTTATAATTTTCATCTTTATGTCCTTTTCATATCAATTTCCTTTCGAATATCTATATTTCTGATTATTTGGCACTTATTATCATTACAGAGATTAATATTATTCACAGCGAAGCACAAAACTCACTGCGCAATTTAATTCTACATCAACTGTGTCTGCCAACGTTTTCTTGCCACTTTGTATACGAAAGTATTGTTTAACATCGCTTAACATCTAAACGTTCGATTACTTTTGCGACCCTGTTTCTGTACATCCTTGCAATGAAAGATTTCATAATTTCTACAAACGTTATCGGATTTGTTCCAAATTTTAAATATACAGATAATCTTGGTACTTGTATCTTATAGTAACAAGAGCATTGTTTTCACTTCTTAAATTTAACGTGCGTATTTTAATTGTCTAGAGTTTTAATAGTACGTGAAAACTTTCATGAGCTACTGTATATTTTCAAGATTTTTATTATAAAGTAAATACGTTCGGCGACGGGGGGTAACAACACCACCCCTTGCAACCCGTCGCTAATCTAACTAAAACCCAATTTCCATCTGAAATCACAATCAGGTTGCTGCCTCTTATACTCGTAGAACAAGACTGACCAGTATTTTAAGAACAAATGGAAATGCTATACAGACATCTTTAGATTTCACATTTACCTAACAGTTCGTCACTTTTAATACACTTCAGGACTGCTGTTTAGTTTCGTTACGAATTTCGAAATAAGTACTGTTTACAAAATTCCCCATCTCAAGAACCAGAAGAGGGTGCCACAGAATTCATAGCGCATGTTACTTGAAAATATAATCTCTACAATATTTATATGTTAAAAGAAAAATGATCCGTGCTGTGCAAGTTTTTGTCTACTTTTACCGAAAAGAATTTCGACAACTTATCATTTTATCACAAAAATATATATATTCGCAATAAAACATTAGTATATGAAAAATAAGATACACAATATTTCAATTCCTCCAAAAAGCATCTCTCTAACCAAAAGAAAGTGATATTATTGCATAAAGACGTAACACGAAATAAACTAAAACAGACGTACCGTAGGATTGCGTTAACCAATTACGATATCCACGGTAGATGAAATTAAGAATCGACGTATCCAAGGCAGTTCTTTGCGACATGGTCAGCACGCATAATTCCAATACAAAGTACAGATACAGCTTCTTCATCGTAAGTTTTGTTGCACAATCAAATGGTCACTTTTAAGTTTCCACAGTGATATTTTATTTTTGTTGATTACAAAGACAAAAAAATATAAATTCTTGTGATGACTGCTAACTGTTGCGCGTATTATCGAGGGCCTCGATAGCGTCGCATCCAGTCTTAGCTGTTGCTAGTTAGCGATCGTTACAAACACTGTTCGCACTCGTAAAAGATTTGAAACTGCTGTGATACATGATCATAATAAGAGACAAAATATATACTTTGATTCAGATACTTCCATCTCAATTATCATTTTTTACATATTTATTAGCATTTACATGGTCAACAAGGTCAAGAAAACTAATGAATACGAATAGGCAACGCTTACGCAATGTATTCTCGACCAATCGCGGGGAGACACAATCGCGAGGAGAGACCTCAACGGGAGTCGTAAATTCCTGTTACGATTATAATAATCGACACCACGAATTGATCGATCCCCTGATTTTGGTTAAGATAATAGGGGCGATTCAGTTAGTATAACACTGTGATTCACGGAATTATAAATTATATATTTCCAACACTTAAGTTACACTGTTGAGTAGATATAAATCGTAGATAACAACTTGTCGCACGAATATAAGATAGATATACACAATAGAGCAAGGCTCTTATAATTGAACTTAGTATGTTAGTGGACGTAGCACTAGAGGATACTTAATAGAGGAGGTGAATGTTCGACAATACCGAGAACCGACTTAGTTGATGTGAGTTATACTCCTCTAGCGTTATGCTTAGACTTAGACGTTAGGCGTTAAATTGTGTACTTAGTTGTTGACTTTTCTAGCGGTGTAGAAGAAGTAAAGTAGAGTGACGGTGCTGTGTCGGAGGAAAGCTATCGATGGGTGTGTCTAGCGCACGGGACCATCGGATTTGTTCATGACATTTTTGGTCAGGAAAGTGAGGGCAGTATACATTGCTTCTGATTGGATAAACGAAGGTTGGTGGACTAGGACTTTCCCGTGTCAAGCCGTAGTAGATAATACTCTTAAAAGAAGCGATTTAGAAAAAAGATGTTTGTTGGGTCTGAAGGACCTTAGCTAGAAAATTTCCTAGATTTACGATGGGTCCTTAAGACTATTGAGGGTACGCAGCAAGGATGAGCGGAAATCTGGTTCCCGTCTGGCCCGCGGTGTATGGCCTGGTCTAGGTAGAGGGTCGCCCGACGTAACACGCAATATGATTTACATATTGTATAATGTGTATATACTACTGTTATTTCTAATTGTACTTTAAGCATACTATAGAAATTGTATAACAAGAAAAATATCTGAAAAAATTTTTTCCCAAGAAAAATATTACCGACTTTCAAATGCGTTCAAAATTGAAAAATAACTTTTATTGTATTTACACAAATTAAGTGCGCTAAAGATATGAAATAACTTCTATTTTCAGAAAAAAAGGAAGCACCTTAATTTGACATGTATTTTTCCTTTTCCCTTATGCATGTCCGCCGATTTCTTTGAAATGACTTGACTAAACGGAACTTTATTCATCGTATAGGGAATGTTCTCCCTTTGGTCCAGTTAGAAAATTTTTTTGCATTTGTGTTTTGTAAATTATTTTTCTTTGTAAAAATTCAATTTTTACGTATCTTTGTCGGTTACTAAAGAATAAATTAAGCTATCGGAATAAAATCTTATGCATCTTCTGGGACTACTATTCTTATCGCAAAGTTCATTGTTAACTATTACAATTGTAATTTGTTTTTACCAATTTCATTTACATATGTTTAGTAATTGCTCCGCAATTATTAGACGGATATCGAGGTGACACCAAAACAGCAGCCTGACCTATAACGAAAAATGATTGCCTAAGAAATATCAGGTGAACCATAAACAATGTTGCGAGAAAGCCTAATTGCCGACAGGCCAAAAGGGTCTGGAAACTTCAACGGGCCGAGCGGCCCATCCCATGTCCTTGATCCGCCAGTCGAATAGTTATATGAAAGAAGGCCATGGCCACAGACGGTTATGAAACACGTACGTGGTGGGGCTATGAGAAAAGATAAAAAGATGCAAATTTTGTCATTACCACTTAATCAATCAGTAGTTAGCCAACCCAATATTTGTCGATCGCTTCGATTCTCAGTTCCTCCTTCCCTTTTACTCGCATTGTCGATATCGACGAGGCAACAATGCAACAATAAAACTTTTTGTTAAAGTAATAATATATAACGTTTTATTAAATACAAAATTTATATATAACAGAATAACTGTTTTATATGTAAGATAATAGCTTAAAATATTAATGAACACCGCTATATTCTCTTATACATCTCAAACAAGAATGAATTAGTTTTATTACATATTCATACTGTACAGCCTTCTTCATGGAAATTGAGAAAGCATTTGACAAAGTGAATCATGAAAGCCTCTTGCAAACAATCAAAAGATACTTCCCGGAACAAATTTACCACTTACTCAAATCATACCTGGGCAATAGAACCTTTGTAGTAAAAATAAAGAATGTATATTCTAAAGTAAAAGACATCAAGACAGGGGTACTACAAGAAAGCGTCTCAGGCCCAATATTATACACATTATACACGGCCGACATACCAACCTCTACCAACAGCAAAATACTGACATTCGCGGACGACACAGCTGTACTAATCAGACACACTAATCCAGAAACAGCAGCCACATTACTACAAGAGCACATCACAAAAATTTGAGGTGTTGTTGGATGCAAGTGCCCAAGAAATACCCTCGAAGTTCAACAATAAAGTTTATTTAACAATTAACAGTCAACAATCAACAATCAATAATCATGCTTCTCGAATGCATTTGCTTTGCTGTTACACTAGACCCTTCGCACTTCACTGTTCGAAACGGAATGGATCTTCTGTTCAAAACCTGACGAATTATTTCTTTGTTACCCCCCGATATCCCCACTACGCACGCGCTTGTTAGACGTCCGCGACCGTTGCCGCGAATGCATTCTTCTGAATATTCGACGCTAGGACTGTAGGGATATGGATGGTACATTAGGAATATCGGCCTTACACTTTGATGGTATAGCGCTTTGTGTCGCGAAGCCGTCGGAAAGTTCCGTCGTCGAATGCCGCCATAAATAGAAAAATGACTACAAGATAAAGAAATAAAAGCAAAGCTCAATAAATGCAACCATATTACATTTACATTAAGAAAACGGAAACCATCAAATATCCAATTGAATGGCACATAATACAAACAAGGCAAACTAAATATCTAGGACTCCACTTAGACACACAACTTACATGGAAACAACATACTAAATCAATTATAGGCAAAATACGAATAAAAAGAAGACAGATGAACTAGCTAATTAGTCGAAACTCCAAACTTGAGCATGGAAAATAAACTAAAAAAAGGTAATAAAACCAATTTGGACGTACGGAATACCGCTATGGTGGATAGCAGCAATGAGCCACATAAATAAACTAGAGTCGCTAGAATCGAAGATACTGAGAACAATAGCCAACGCCCCATGGTATGTCAGAAACGAGGATATACGCAAAGACTTAAGGGGGGGGGGGGGGGGGGGGGGGGTAAGGTTTAAAAATTTTTTTTGGCATTTTCTTTTATTTTTTTTAATTGAATGCATAACATCTTACGAATATTGTGTCAAAATTTCAAGTCGATTGAAGCAAAATTGACGAAGTTACGAATATTTTTATACATGTCGAATGATATTACCTACCCGACCCGAGCGTGCTATTGTTACATCGCAGACAATTTTTTTTCTATATAATACCTAATCTTACCCCCAGATCTATTTATAGTACTTAACGACTTAAGTACAAACCTCCTTATACCTGTACTGTATATTTTGTCAGTGTAGAGTAAAAAATTTAGTGTAGGAGTAAATATTCCATTTTCATTAAGTTTTGTGTTAAATTATTACTAAAATGCCTAAAAAAGTTACTAGATCTGATAGACAATCAACTGGTTCGAGATTATATCGACCTAGAAAAATTGTACCTCCGCATAAACGTAAATACGAAGGCACTTCAACAAGTAGCGCGTCAACGAAAAAAATAAAAATGACCGTTGAAGATCAAGTTACGAAGGATCGTGAAAAATATTGTAGGATAATTTACTTTTTATTAGTTTTTTCAACAATTGCTACGCTAGTGAAGAGGTAAGCCGATAAAATTTGCTTATGAACGTTGTATACCAAATTTTTTAGTGTTCAAAACTTTAAAGCGTTTTCCCCACAACTCACGTTTTCAAAGTCGGTGCCCCCGATTACTTCAAAACTACTCCACTGATCCTTTTGAAATTTTGAAGACTATTTCTGTACATAATTGTTTTTATTTTAAAATAACAAATTAGCCGCAAATTTTCGCACAAAATCGCGTTTTTCCCTTCAAAGTGTTCCAAAAAAGTGGAAAATCGAAATTTCGAAAAAACCTTCGCAGCGTTACCTGGGAAAAACTGTTACCTAACGAATGAACTTGAACTGTTTGATTTCTGATGATCCAGCACCAAGTTCTGAGGGGCACCGCAATTATACTTTTTTCCGAGACACGTCCGAATAATTGCTGCCATTGCCGTATTTTTTAATATTTCTCCGTGAAAATTTTATACAATATTCTTCGAATGTCATACTTTAATGTACTATTGGTTTTAAAAAAGAAATTTTAATTGTATCGTCAGAAAAAATTCACAAAAACATGTCTTTTTTTGTACGAATTAACCTTACCCCTCCCTTAAACACACCAATGATCAAAGAAGAGATCGGCAGGTACGCAGAAAAATCTATAGGATGACCGAGGTGCTCACAGGACATGGCGTGTTCGGCGAGTACCTAAGGAAAATCGAACGGGTGACGACGGACATCTACCACCACTGCGGGGAGTGCAGGGACACGGCGCAGCACACTCTGGAGCTTTGTTCGGCGTGGAAGCTGTCCTGCTATACCCTGCAGCATGTCATAGGCGAAAGATTGTCCCCTTCGGCGATTGTAGAAGCGATGTTGAGCGAGCCACAGGAATACGAAGCTGTCCGCCTCTTCTGCGAGCGAGTTATGCTTGCAAAGGAACGAACAGAAAGGGAGAGAAAGACAAACTCTCACCGTTGTAGGATAAGACGATGGAGGAGGATGGCAGTCAGGCGGCCTAGAGCCGCTTCATCACCGTCCCAACGGACCACGACTAGAAGGGGGGAGGAGGATAGCGCTAGAGGCAATGGCCCCCCCTAACGCCAAATTCAACAGTCAGAGAATTATTAGGACTGGCTCGAACAACAGGACGCGGGAAGAGGGTGCAACAGAAGATAATTCATAAGAGGTACCTGGAGCACTCCTGTCAAACGCGTAGGATGGTCATCGTGGAGTTTTAGTCGGTAGGAGTCCGACTCCTCCACTACTCTGCTGTTACCGATTATTAGCAGCAGCGGAGTGTCCATGAGGATTTCTCCACGTGCGAAAAAGAAGGGTACGGAGAAAAATACAAGGAAAGAACGGCAATACATCCAAACCAGCTGGCTGCTGAAGCGAGCAAAACTCTCATAGAAAGTAGACCAAAAAGAAAACACCCCACTGAAAGAAATAAAATAGTCAAATTCGAAGATGGTATCCCGCTGAGGGTAGGCATCCACATGTTATGAGGTGGTTGTTGATGAAGGTGCCCACAAGAAATACTCTTGATGTTCAACAAAAAAGGTTATTAAACTATTAACCATCAGCAGTCAACAAACCGTAGGGATATACATTAGACATATCGGCCTTACGCTTTGAAGGTATAGCGCTTTGTGTCGCGAAGCCGTTGCAACGTTCCGTGGTCGAGTGCCGCCACAGTTATTTAGCAATTAAGTTAGAAAAATTTATCGCCTGGGTCTCCGTGTGGCGTTGGCGAAACGCGCTGGGCCCGCCGCCTCCCTCCCCCCCTTCCCCCCCTGTGGGGTTCGAGCTTGGGCGCTTGGCGGCCCAGCGCCTCGGGGCCGCCAAGTAGTCCGGTAGGGGAACCGGACTGCCTGGCACGGCGGCTCCGGCGACGAGGCGCGGTGTGACAATGGTCACACACAGCTCCAACAGCGGTGGTATTAGGCGCGTGGGGGAGGCCCCGTGCGACGCTCACAGCGGTTCCCGGGCCTCTCGATCGCAGCCGGGAGGGTTATCGTGGAGGTTTTAGTCGGTTGGAGTCCGACACTACCACGCCGCTTTTCTCAGAAGCGGCCTGGCGTCCGTGCGGATTTCCTCCACGTAAAATATAAAAAAAAAGTTAGAAAAGTTTACCAAATGTCCAGCTGGACAAACTGTAAAATGCAAATTAAATAATAGAAAAGGAAAAAAATTCTAGCGGTGGTTTCCCGCTGGTTCCGTCAGAGTTCGACGGTTCAAGGTCATAGTAACAGCTCGCCGCATTGTCAAGACAATCAACGACGATCGGTTATTATTTTTCGTCTCGCAGCCACCGTTGGCATTTTCAAATTCGAACACCGAGGTAGTTTCAGCCGCTAAATTTTCAAAAATCTAGTTTCTTCAATGAGATGAGATGACAGTAGGCAGTGCTATAAATTGATGAGCCGCTGTCAGCTCGCGCACTTACAATCGCGAGGTCGCTGTGTACATACAAACCTGCCGTTAAGTACTATCTTTGGTGCGATGACGTAAATCTAGCCTAAAAACTTTTTAATTGTATGCGCTCGGCTTTTAATTAGCATAGGTTATTTTTAAATGAACTCTGGTCCCACATGCTGGACCGCGCGCCTATATTTTACCAAGTGTATTGTATAGCGATTACCTGCTTTGTATATTCTTTTCATCGGTTGTTATCTGTTCTTTGTGTCCATTTTCCTGTAATGTCTGTTTCTTTATTTCTAATCCCTGTGAACTCTGTGTAGGGCATTAATCTTGAGTGATGATTGCTTCGAAAATTCTGCTATTACGATTAAATTTTAATTTTGGTAGCTAAATGCATTAAAGATAGTTATGCGTAAAAGAGGCTAAGCGTTCAACGTCGATCAAATTTAAATATGTTGTGAAAATCATTATGAAGAACACTTTTTTTATGCACACGTCGCTCGACCTTAGTTTCCGAGATATAGGAAACGTAGAAAAACAGAGACTGAATATCGAAACATTCAGTAAATATTAATTAAATGCCCGCGATAACCTGAGTTCTTTAATTAAAAGATCAAACTTTCTTATTTTTTATTCGTGATGGTTGAAACTTTTACCAATATATATTTTTCCTCCTTATATTTTTATGATTAAAATGACACCAAAGACGATATAATTTGAAACATATTAGCTTACATAATAAATAATAATTAAATACATATCAATAAGTAACTATAATTCAAATTATATCATGTTTGGTCTCATATTAATCAGAAATGTCACACAAATACGTTAGTAGGAGTTTCATTTTTAAAAAGTCAACAATAAAAAAAAGTTTTGCTTTTGTATTAGTACTTCAGTACATTGTGACATCTGTCATTAACATCAGTATCTGACATTGGAGCATGTTACGCTACTCGATCGCGGCGGGATTTCGAGTTTTCCTGTGCGTCATAGAGCTAGCCCCCCCCCTCCCTCGGAATGCAGATAATAACACAGCAATTACCAAATGTCTCCTGTACTTGCAACAAATTACTACTACTGATACTATATCGAATCCTGTCTATACTTGCACGTTCATGGCAACGTTTGCGTCGGCATAGTGCAACCGCTTATCTATTGTTTCTATAAACACATCGCGATCGCCGGAAAACTGTCTGTATAACAAGTTAATTCGTCCACAAGGTACTTCAAAAAGATAGACTAGAAATACTTTTTAAAGGGCAATGATTGCAGTTAGGAATAAGAAGTTATCAAATGTGGATTAGTTCAAAAGTCGTGGAGAGATACTTTGTTTGAATACGCAAAGCTCATGTTACGTAGGAGACACAAGAAATCGCGAAATTAACAGATCACCGGTGATCTGCTCGCGTCTTAGTTCGAACGTTTCACAAGTAAGGTAAAAAATTTGAACTTCAGATATGGTAGTAAAATTTATTGCACGAATACAACAGAGTGACGGTTCAGAGTGTTATAACAAAAAAAGTGCTGAGTGCTGATTTGGGAGGGTTCTTATACTAAGGTTTGGTCCCTCTGAAGGAATTATCGTCGGGTGTATATCAGACACGGCTATTCTGTTACTATTTGGTTATTGTTTCGATGGTGTGGCATGCAGGATGTTTTGTCTGCCCTGTTACTGTTTCTGAGCGTGTGACACTCACAGAGGTTGACGCCCGCTATTTCAATCTACATAAGCCTAAACCTTGTTACAAGAAAATGAAAATATTTATTATCTGTATTGGATATGGATTATTTTTTTTACAATTCGACTGTCTTAGTGAACAAAATGATATTAATGTCCGGTGATAGCCAACTTCCTCACGACAGCCGGATTGGTCAGTATTTTTCATTTTTCTTTTGTTTACCATTTAATAGCGGCTGTCAACACATGTCAGATCTATGCGTCTAAAAGATCCTTTTTCCATTTTCAAAGTAGTTTCAGGTTAGTAAAAGAAAGAAAAAAATATTGAAATGTTTGTGCGCTATAGGAGTTGTTTGCAGGCTGCAGCGATGTGTTTTTAGAAGCAATAGTTAAGTAGACGTAGAATGCGAACACGTACGTTGCCATGGGCATGCATATATGGGCAAGGTTCAATGTGATAGTAGCAACAATCTTTTGCAAATATCTCGAAAACTAAGGCCGAGCGACGGTTATGTATAGGGAACAGTTCAGAATGTTGAACTTTTCAACAAATTTAGATTTCACTAAAATCTGACGTACAGCCTCATTTATGAATAATTACAGAATATCATTGTATCCTAAAAATTCTTCTAATTAATTTGCGTAAGCAATACCATACGTCATTCTTCATTTTATATTTCATTATTTATTATATGTTATTATTTATTATAATTCAACAATATCAAAAATATATTCTCAGCCGGGGAACCATTTCCATACTTTACTTTACTACGTATCGCATAATAATTGTGGCATAAATTATCGATACTTATACCAATTTATACTTACAGGTATAGGATAAATTATTCCGTTCTAGACTCAATTATGTTTTTGTCTTCCTTATTAACATCATAAATGTTAGTAATGAAAGAAGGTAATATAGATATTTATATCATTAATTTGCGCATACACATATCATGTAGCTAACATTAGATCACATTTATATTTATACATGTATTACTTTTTATATTTTATCAATTACATTGCAATTTACATTTATGTCATAGAAGTATAGTAGCATTCCGTGTAGAAATCTAAGTACTAAGTAAGTTTGTGTTACAATAGAATTAAATTCTAATTTTATTAAAGGACACATACATTGTACTTGCAACGCTTTGAGATGGATGCAAGCCTAGAATGAAAAAATTAACTTTCAAAATGGTATTCACGGTCATAATATATGAGTGTTTATTTGTTCTATGTATAAGTATTAGTAATGGTTCAATTAATTACATTCCTGTAGCTCGTGTAGGCTCTATACATTTCTCCATGCTGAAAATACAAAGAAAAATCATTTTATTTAGCAAATTTGTCAATTATTGATATTAATTATTGAATTATTGCTACTAGTACTGCATTCATTCTATCTAAAATTTCTTTTTTCACCAGTGAAAACAGTCCCAATACAATTACAACTAATGTAATTAACACATCGATAGAAAGTGAGTGATACATCTTCTGAGCAATCTACCCGAGAATCACAAAGGTTTATTCTAATAAGGTGTAACAGGTGTAACTCTTGGGGGGGGGGGGGGGGGGGGGGTAAGGTTAATTCATACAAAAAAAGACATGTTTTTGTGAATTTTTTCTGACGATACAATTAAAATTTCTTTTTTAAAACCAATAGTACATTAAAGTATGACATTAGAAGAATATTGTATAAAATTTTCACGGAGAAATATTAAAAAATACAGCAATGGCAGCAATTATTTGGACGTGTCTCGGAAAAAAGTATAATTGCGGTGCCCCTCAGAACTTGGTGCTGGATCATCAGAAATCAAAAAGTTCAAGTTCATTCGTTAGGCAATAGTTTTCCCCTATTAAACTACTACTGTAGTATCGGGTGAAGGGCCTAGGAAACGTCGAGCTAACTACAGACAATGTCGGGAGAGCCGAGGCGCTGTCGGCTCCATCAATGCATTACCGGGTCCTTCAGGTAAATAGCTTTACCGAAAAGACCTACGTGACCCTGGCTACGAGCGTCTGTAGAACACGTGTGCGGTGGGCCCAGGAAAAGACAATAGAGTGCTAAAACGGCCAGAGAGTCAGTCGAGGAGCAGAGTGCGAGTCGAGGAGCCGAGTGCGAGTTGAGCGGAAGCAGAGTTTGCGAGTGGCGTTGCCGAGAGAGTGTTGATTGCGTTTTGTAAAAGTCGAGTCGTTATCCAGTTATTTAGTTGCGCTGTTTTCTGTACGTTTGGTGTGAATAGTTCAGGTTGAACAACAATCGTCTTTTTCTGTCCGATTAACATCTCTAGTGTCCATTCCTTCTAAATACATTATATCACGATATTACACTACTGTACTACTTCTGTACATAAACTACTTCTGTACATAATTTGCGAGGTAACGCTGCGAAGGTTTTTTCGAAATTTCGATTTTCCACTTTTTTGGAACACTTTGAAGGGAAAAAACGCGATTTTGTGCGAAAATTTGTTATCTTAAAATAAAAATAATTAACAAATTTGAAAAAACTCTACAGCGTTACCTCGCAAATTATGTACAGAAGTAGTTTTCAAAATTTCAAAAGGATCGGTGCAGTAGTTTTGAAGTAATTGGGGGCATTGTGAATTGTGGGGAAAACGCTTTAAAGTTTTGAACACTAAAAAATCTGGTATACAACGTTCATAAGCAAATTTTATCGGCTTACCTCTTCACTAGCGTAGCAATTGTTGAAAAAACTAATAAAAAGTAAATTATCCTACAATATTTTTCACGATCCTTCGTAACTTGATCTTCAACGGTCATTTTTATTTTCTTCGTTGACGCGCTACTTGTTGAAGTGCCTTCGTATTTACGTTTATGCGGAGGTACAATTTTTCTAGGTCGATATAATCTCGAACCAGTTGATTGTCTATCAGATCTAGTAACTTTTTTAGGCATTTTAGTAATAATTTAACACAAAACTTAATGAAAATGGAATATTTACTCCTACACTAAATTTTTTACTCTACACTGACAAAATATACAGTACAGGTATAAGGAGGTTTGTACTTAAGTCGTTAAGTACTATAAATAGATCTGGGGGTAAGATTAGGTATTATATAGAAAAAAAAATTGTCTGCGATGTAACAATAGCACGCTCGGGTCGGGTAGGTAATATCATCCGACATGTATAAAAATATTCGTAACTTCGTCAATTTTGCTTCAATCGACTTGAAATTTTGACACAATATTCGTAAGATGTTATGCATTCAATTAAAAAAAATAAAAAAAAATGCCAAAAAAATTTTAAAACCTTACCCCCCCCCCCCTTAAGCTACTGCTGCTTTCTTCTCATTTATGAGCCATGGAAAAAAAATAGAACTACGGGCGCCGGGATTCGAACCCGGGTCACGAACGTTCGTAACCTAAGGTACTACCCACTGCACCTGTTATTCTCAGATAATTGTCTCAGATGAAAAGAAAAAATAAAATATAAAAAAATAAGTCTCAGATAAGTCTGTTAGATAATTGAAAGCTAATTACTTTCTATCATTGCAACAAATCTCTCATCAAGGATAAAGTAAATGTAAAACGTGATATTCCAATTGTACGAGGCATTGCTACATTGCTGTTGCATTCACCTGCGACTTAGACCAACTATCATAGACCAAATATTTGGTATTGTACCAAAGCTATCCGATAGCTAAACGAACCGATATTTATCCCGTTGAATAGCTCTTTGAAGTTTTTGCTAAAATTAGGAAATGCTGGCCAATGCAGGGAGGATACATTTTTCTTATTAGATTACAAATAAATCACGTTTTGTTATGTAAAATTAGAAGATATAAATAGACGAGCAACGACAAGAAAACGAAAGAATTGATTGCAATTCTTGTATTATCTATTACTATCTTAGTATTGACTAAGCTCAATATCCGGATGTATTTCTTAAAAGCGCAAAAAGTGTAATGGTTTGAATCTTTTCTCAATTTGTAATTAGTTAATAAGATAGAGTTACTTGTTTGGAAATTTATTTCGTTAAAATTTAAGGTAATATTGGGTGTAGTTCGTTAAATAATCACTCGGTGTTTAGGTCCACAATATATTTATTAATAAGTGCCTTCTTTTCACCGCGTATCGCTCTCGGTTTCGCTAGTCAATCTCGCTGCGCGGTTACAACACGACTTTCTCACTTCCTGGTTCGAACTCGACTGTCGATCAGATTCGATTCCTTTCTTTCTCTCGCCCTTCAATATCCCCACTATCCACGCGTTTGTTGCCACTGTCACGTCCGGCACACTTCAAGCCCGATGGAATGATGATGGAGATAAAGATGTGGCGGCACTCGGCGAAAATGTACATCGTCGAAGTGCCTAATGAGTCATCGATATCCCAACGGTCCTTCCGCCGAATGTTCTGGAAGAAGGCGTGCGTGGCAACGGTCGCGGATAGTGGGGATATTGAGGGGTGACGAAGAAAAAAAGAAACAGATGCAATCGAAAGTCAAATTGTAAGAGCTTCATCTTGGAAAGTCACGACTGAAGTTCAGAGCCAAATCGTAATTAGCGTAAACCAAGTGTTTAAAAATAAATTCTCTTTTTATTTTTTTATATTTTATTTTTTCTTTTCATCTGAGATTTTCTTTTTTTTTTATTTTACGTGACACCACGCACGCCTTCTTCTCGAACATTCGACGGAAAGACCGTTGGGATATTGATGGCTCATTAGGCATTTTGCTTCGGCGATATACATTGTTGTCGAGTGTCGCCACAAGTTTGTGTTCATTTGTAAATTATTCGTTGGTTATCAAGTTTGTTTAATGTAAATTTACAAGCACGAGCACAGTGTTTCATTATTTCACGGCAGTGTTGGTCAGAAGTTTATTTACATACGAAATAATAAATAAGTATACAATTTCACTTATAATAAGGGTAAAATTTTGTGTTTAAATAAAAGTCATTTAAACGATTGCAGAAATACATTGTTTCTTATTCTTCCCCATTTGCAAATTTTCTATTATTTGGGTTAAATTGGCAGACAAATAATAAACTTTCTTCTTGATTTTTAAAAACGAACAGTAAGCCTAAGGAATGCTTTAAGGAACACTTGTAATAAAAGATATTTGTTTAGTCTGAAGGACCTTAACTATGAAAATGTCAAGATTAGTCTATCCTTAAGACTATTGAGGCTACAAAGTAAAGGTTTTTTTTTTTTTTTTAATTATTTACATTTTACAATTTGTCCAGTAGGACATACAAAGTAAAGGTGTGTGGACATCTGGTGGCAATCTTAGCCGTTGAAAGGGGTCTAGGTAGAAAATCACCGAACGTAACATAATAAATAGACAGAAATAAATTGTTAATAACTACAAAAACAATTTTACTGTTTAGTTGGCTCTGTAATATTGATCGCTTCACGAACAAATGTGAAATAAAAGATTTTTTGTCAAGAAAGTATGACCGATTTGAAAGCGCCAAAAATTATGAAATAATTTTCATCCTATTTGCATTTTATTTAGGCACGTATGCAATAAAGTTTATATTAACCATTTATTTACGAAATAACATACTAAACACATCGCAACTTTCTCCAAAGTGGTGCAAAATTAAAAATACTACAAATATATTGCCTATTTCCATTTCTAATTTAATATTAATAACTGTAACGATTGTAGCGTGAGTTAACGACAATCTTGCTGCTATCGCCGGCCACTTAATAGCATTTTGTATATTATGGCTTGCAGCAGAAATGAAAAAATTAATTCAAGCGCAATACAGACGCACAATTGCAATTATAATTTACTGGAGTGGCGAAGACATTTTTTTCTGAATATCTGAATAGCCAGAAAATTAATTACGGATAAAAAACACCTATCTAACGCTTTTTCTTATTACTAGGTCTTTCAGGGTCGTTGTTAGGCAACACAGAGATTGTACAGGTTCTACGGGAAGATGTATCCGAGGTCACTCGTTTGGGACGTTGATAGCCTTGTTCTCCTTGGCCAGTTCCATCAGCTTCTCCAGAGAAAACTGGCGCGCTCTACCTCCTTGTATTTCACCGTTTGCTAACATCTTAAAAAGAAAATAATGCTTCACTAAGAATTGGATGGATGGAGAATTGATTGATGGAAATAGAGATCACGATCCATCAGTTAAGAATTCCGATTTTAGAAATTACAATTAAAAGTGGCTCAGTTATTTGCTTACGTCTGGTATTTTCACCATCTGGTCTATCCGATGTTCTGAACACCGTCGAATTAGCATAAGGATCACAGTCGATCAGAGAAAATATCGTCAAGATCTCATCTCACGCAAAATGTAGTCTACCGACACGGCCAGTGCCTCCAGGTTCACCAGTTTCACGATTTGGTCCAGCGATTTCTTCACTTTACACTCCAAAGATACGATAGTCCTTGATTGCTTCATTTTCGTGTCTCGTGTTTGCCATTTGAACAGCGGCATCGTGTCCTATAAAATTCTAATATTTCTTGGATTAAATTGAATATGTATATGTATATATCAATATGCTTACTTGCTCAATGGCACGCCACGTGCTTTCATAATTCATCGTGATGAATTACATCGTGTTCCAAGGTACATCTAATAGAAAGTTTGGAATTTTCTTCGTCCATTCACGCGGATGTATCAGCGGTTACCTGCCCAGTCAATTTTTTTACACTAGTGTAGAAAAATGATATAGAGCTAGTAGGTTTGATAACGGTATGATTGTTACAATATCGTTTGAAGCTCCGTCAATCTATGTTTATGCAATCACTATTTGTCACTAACTGACTTCGTTACAACGGTTCTTTTTTTAAATACGCTGAAAATACTCTATGACAACGTTGACAACACACACCCGATATCCCCCAAACAATCCGTCCACTATACTACACTATATTCCTACACTAGTTACGTATTGTGGCTATTGCATGATTCCATTTGATCGACGACTATCAGTATGAGGATAGACGGAATTTTGTTATAGCTACCTGAAAGAAAATCGTCGTCTACGTGGCAGAATACTCCTAATCTATATATTAGCTTGTCCGAAAAATGTCTTTCTTTCGAAAACATGCTTTTTTACAACAATGCACCTTCATACAGACGTGAAGCCAAGTCTGTGAAATGTCACGTTACGTACGTCGTACGTAATTCGACAAAATAATATAAAGCAAAAAACACTGTACGTCTATCTTCTCCTCATAAAACGAAAGAAACTTAACCTAATATTAGGTTGCCCGGAAAATGTCTTTCTTTCGCAAACGTGTTGTCTACGACAATGCACATTCATACAGACGTGAAGCCTAACAATAAGGAAATCTACAATATCAGTCGCCTAATGAACGCGATAGTAAAATTCGAACCACCGCTTGTGAAAAAGAAATAGTGCAATGCAAGAGATGCCAAAGGTACGGTCATACGCAGAAATACTACAACCATACTTTCCGCTGCGTTAAATGTGCAGGCACTCACTCCACTGACCAGTGCGCTAAATCATCGGGATCCCCAGCGAAATGCATCCACTGTCAAGGTGACCATCCTGCCAACTATAAAGGCTGATCAGCCTATAAAACTCTATACACAAACAGGTACCCTAAACTCAGAGCAAAAGAGGTAACCAACCAAACACCCAGCCCGCCGAAATTCACGACTACCCCAATCCCCTCAACCAACCAAACACCCAGTCCTACCAAATTCATTACCACCTCAACCTCCTATGCCCAAGCAGTACAAGGCATCCAAAATAATCCGAATAGCCAAAGGGATCTTTCTAAAAATAGCGTCCCCAATTCACCTAACACAGACAACGTCTCTAGGCGTGAAAAGCTAATAGAGAAACGAATCGGAGCAAATAAATAATTTACTATCGCTACTAACACTCATCATGGATAAATTAATACGCCCCGACGCAAAATAAAAATAAGGCGCATAGCTCTTTGGAATGCCAACGGTCTAGCGCAACACAAATTTGAACTCTTCCTAAAACACCAGCAAATCAACGTAATGCTGGTATCGGAAACCCACTTCACCGACAAAAACGAGTTCTGCTCGAGCAGTCGAGCTATGCGGACGTGAAATCTAGTGACTCCGACATTGTGCGACAAGAGTAGAGCAACAGAACCAATCAAGGATGGAAAAAATACCATCGATAGGAATACTAAACAAAGGAGAAACATACGCTATAAACAGGGCAGTAGACCAACAGAGCCCAAATAAAACGACAAGTGAAGTACAGGACTGCTCAAATACAAAAGAAACAGAGATGGAAATAATACAAAAAGACGACGTAAAGAGCAATACCAACAAGGATCTACCACAACATAACGAAAGCTGGAAGACTGTAACTCCCAGCAAAAAAAGAAAAATAAACACAAACACAAACGATAGGAGGACCACAGAAACAGAAAGACAACAATGGCTACAAGAAATTCCTACACAAAACTCCTTCAGCTCACTGACAGAAGAGATGGACACAGACCCTACAGAAAAACCAAGAACACACACTCCCAAGCCACCACCAATCTACATAGACGCTAAAATAATAGACCCCCTCATTGATCTGCTAAACAGCACGGCAGGAAAAGAAAACTATACTATCAAACAGCTCAAACTGGATCAGGTGAAAATACAAACTAATAACCCAGAAATCCACAGGAAAGTAACAAAAGCGCTAAAGGGAAAAAACGCTGGGTATCACACTTACCAACCCAAATCCGACAAAAGCTACAAAGCAGTAATCAGAGGTCTACACCCTAAAACAAATACAAACAAAATATGCGAGGAATTGGCCAAGATCGGACATCAGGTAAGAACGATCAACAATATAACCAGATTTGACACTAAGCAACCACTACCGCTATTCCTAATAGAGCTAGAACCTAAAAGTAACAACAAAGAAATATTTGCAATTAAAAAAATCTCAAAACAATAATCACAGTTGAGCCACCCAGACATAAAAAAGACATACCACAATGCTTGCGGTGTCAACAATATGGACACACAAAAAACTACTGCAACAGAAACCCGGCGTGGGTCAAATGCGCAGGAAAGCACCTAACAGTAAACTGCCCACACACGGGGAAAATAAATGACGTAAAATGTCACAATTGCGGTGGAAATCACCCAGCCGGCTACAAAGGCTGCGTAGTCAGAAAACAACTACAAAGCAAACTTTTCCCGCCGATTCGAAACAGGACACGCAACAATTTCCACACGCAACAGGACAACACAGAATCTATGTCAACACCAAATACACAGCATGTAATGAACAATAACCACACTAACATCAACACCGTTAGAAATCGAAGCTACGCGCAAGTAGTCAACCGGTCGTCACCCTTAGACAGTCAAGAACAGAACAACCACAGCAACGGTACAGAAATCAAAGAGTTAATAAAACATTCCATAAAAAACACCGAAATACTCATAAAAATTATAAGCGAACAAAACGAACTCCTCAGACAGCAAACAGCAGATAACAGTCGTGTTACAATTACTTACTAACATGATGGGCAAAAAATAAAAATAGACACGCTTAAAATAGCAGCCTGGAACTCTAATGGCCTACAACAAAGGACCCTAGAAACTAAAACATTCCTGTATCGCAATAACATCGATATACTACTCGTTTCAGAAACACACCTCACAATAAAAAGCTATATAAAAATACCGCACTACACCATATACGACACCAAGCATCCCTCAGGGAAAGCACATGGAGGGACGGCAGTAGTAATAAAAAACGACATTAAACATCGCCTACACAGCCAGGTCAGTAAGGAACATATACAAGCACCCACCGTTACTGTACAGACTAGCAGCAACCAACTGCAGTTGTCAGCAGTATACGTACCGCCGCGACACAAAATTACATCGCAAATGTGGGAAGAGTACTTTCCACACTTAGGTGACAAGTGCAGCTGGAGACTATAACTCAAAGCACACACTATGGGCATCAAGAATCATCACACCTCGAGGCAGAACCTTGGAAAAATACATTAGAAATAATAACCTCAATATATTATCCACAGGAAGACCGACATACTGGCCGACAGACCTGAGCAAAATACCTGACCTGCTAGATTTTGCAGTTACAAAGGGACTAAACGCAAATAAACTAAACATAGCACCCAGCCTCGAGCTTACCTCCGACCATACGCTCATAATAATTACATACGGAAACAAACCATTACAGCAGCACAGAGACGCGATGCAATAAAACCACTAAATGGCAAATATTCAAAGAAATAATAGAGAGCAAAATCAGCTGCAACATCTCACTGAAAACACCTGAAAACATCGATCAAGCAGTAACAACATTCACAGAAACTATCCAAGAAGCAGCAAGGGCAACCACTATACCTGAAACAACCAACAGACAAACAAAAACAGTTCCACTAGACATCCTCAAAAGAATTAGAGAAAAAAGAAAAGCGAAAGCAAAATGGCAAAGACACAGAACAAAAGAAAACAAAAAACACCTAAACAAACTCGCAAAAGAAATAAAAAAACAAAATAAAAGAGCACAACAACAACGAGTTCACAAAGTTCATCGAGTCACTATCTCCTCACGAAAACTACAACTACTCCCTATGGAAAGCCACATAAAAAATAAAGAAGACAATAAAAATGGTACCAGCAATCAGAAGAGCAGATAACACATGGGCAAGAAGCAACGAAGAGCAAGCTGAAGAATTTTCCAACCACCTATGCAACACATTTACCCCACATAACATCAACAACAGCAACCACAATAGTCATACGGACGAGGATGCGCTAACCACTAGTACACCAACTGACAATCACTACACCATACCCGAAGTAACAGCACAAGAAATCAGAAACATAATTGAGAAAACAAAAAATAATAAAGCACCAGGAATCAGCTTAATTAACGGCAAAATCTTGAAAAACCTTCCGCCAAAAGCGATAAGACAAATCACAATAATAGTTAACGCAATACTAAGAATACAATACTTTCCAAAAACTTGGAAACTGGCACAAATCATAATGATACCCAAACCAGGCAAGGACCTACACGAGATCAAATCCTACCGACCAATCTCATTACTTCCGGTGTTCTCTAAGATACTAGAGAAAGTAATTTACGACCGAATAAAATCTATAACACAAACGAATCAACTAATACCGGATCACCAATTCGGATTCAGAAACAAACACTCCATAACAGAACAAACGCACAGACTCGTCAATGAAATCATACAGGAGCTGCAAACAAAACAATACTGCACGGCACTCTTTATGGACATCGAAAAAGCATTCGATAAAATAAACCACACTAGCCTACTCCAATCAATCAGGAAACAGTTCCCGGAGCAGATATACCAATTAATCAAATCATACTTAAGCAGCAGCACCTTCATAGTAAAAATCAAAGACATATACTCTGAAGTTAAAGAAATCAAGGCAGGAGTTCCGCAAGGAAGCGTCCTAGAATAAAAAGAAGACTAAAAAGGAAACACCCAACAGATCTCACAAAGGACATAACCTAACAAACACGTACTATCAGAGATGATTAAAGAAATAAATCAATCAAATTCGAAGATGGTATCCCACAGGGGGTAGCCACCCACATGTTATAATACTATATCACTAAGCTATAATATTTTACCAAATGTCCCACTGGACAAATTGTAAAATCAAAATAAATAAATAAAAAAAAAAAAAAAAGAAAAAAACCTTCTTTGCCAACGAAGATATAATTAAAACAGAAATTAAAGCGGAGCTGGTTAAAATCTGATAAGTTTTGATTCACGTTGAGGCACGCTAATTTTCTGAAGGAAACCTTGGTTCTTTCATACCAGGAAGTTCGGTTTCATATTTTTATACAGCGTTGATAAACGATAGCTTCTCGTATAAGAGCGACGAGGATAGACGATAATTTTTTCTTTGCTTCGCTGTTGACACTTACAAATTACAGACGATAGTAATTGGTCAATGAATGTTGGGAAATTCTGTGAAGATGAAATACTCAAATTATACTTATATGGAGAAAGGTGCAGCAAAATGGCGCCTATATAACTCAAGAAACACATGTAAGAAACGAACATAAAATGAAATATTAATCGAAACGAGCTGTTCAATTCAATTCCTGAATTGAGACAATTCAGATCCTGTTGTTGTTTTGCTTCGGAGTATCAAGACCGTTAGGTCACAAGTATTGCAAGGAGTAACGAACTCCGAGTAAAACAATGTCGCCGCTACTTACAGCCGTCAAACGCAGTCGAGTTATAAATAAACAGTAGAAATAAACAGACGCAATCACGAGCGATGGAGTTCATCGAACAGAGTCGAAGCATTTTGACGCATAAACAAGCATCGCAGTGATCTACGAAGTTTCTCTGAGTGTCTAACGAGCATTTATTCCGTGGCTTAAAATTGTACCAGCGGACTCGCAATTTATCCGTAATTAATTATTCAATTGAAAATATATTTAACGGATTGTCTTCGTTATTTCGCTACATCAGAAACAGACTTATCCTCCACAGAACTTACCAGGCGACCCAGTATACCGTCTGTTTGTGAAGAGCTGTCGATTTCGAATAGGACAGAATTTTTGATAAGATATATTCGAAGGATGTGTTGGAAGGAGACGTCAATTTCTCCCTTGAAAATATGGAGAATAAAAGCCACGAGGAGATTAGAATTTAGCTCGAGAATAAATCAAATCGCAGCTTAGCTTGTAATACAAATAATTGTTCACAGCAGCGGCTGAATGCCTTTTGTACTTTAAATTTGAATAGAAATGAAATAAAATAAAAAAAGGTATTTCAATACTTAACGACCTCATAACGAGATTGCAACGTAAAAATTGTTGGTGGCAGAAAGTAGAATTCCCACATCTCACGAGAATTCTCTGGCCGGCTAGCGATCCAACGGCAACTTCACGATTACTGTTTCTCTTGGGGACGGGCCGACGTTCACCAGACATCCTGCCCGCCTCAATATAATCCGCTGGGCGACACGATGTCTCAGCAATTGGTCCACTAGGTCGCGCACGCCTGGCAGACGGGCCTTTCTGGCAAACATCTTCGCAAACTTTCGTGGCATCAACCGAATCGAACTGAGTAGATCTGATGCTTTTCTATCCTTCAGTCGGTTAAAAAGACGTTGTAACCTATTGCGTTTTGTTGCAAAAGAATGTCTCTGTCTCAAAAACTAGTATTTTCGAAATGTGTTAGCACAGCGATGAGCATATCTGGTGTTAGATTTTTGACCTTCGGATGGCACGCCATGGGCTGCGCAAACATCTCCCAACTGAGCGTTTTACATTCTTTAAAACGAAAGATGAAATCTTTGGAAAAGGGAATATAATAAAATATCTGCTTCTAAAGCGTGTAGGCCAAATAATAGGGAATTTTTGTTTTCAGATTTATTCTTTTAGATGTTTTTCTCAGATTAGATTTGGTCGATTTGGAAAATCATTTATCATGAGGAGAGGGGGAGGCTGATTGAAAAAGGTTTGATATAACAAAAAGGAATTATGCGTATCCCAATAAATATATTTTAGATAACAATTAGGCACCCTTGACTATAATAATTAGAATTTAGGATCTAACTTTTTAATAACGGATGTAACCTTTTTAATAGCTAACATCAAATCATCGTCTGTAATTTCGAAAGAAAATACAAACCTGATAAGTGAATCGGTCAATCCCAAACACTTGACGACAACGTGTTCGTTCTCGGCATCATCAAATTCTAGCAAACAATGAATGAACTTCGTTGTGTCAATGGTATCAGATTCGATGTTCAGGAAAACAATATTTGTCTGTACAGTACTCAAATCAATCGAAAATATAGACGACTGGATTTCATTTAGCGCAGATGCAAAAGCGTAAGCCCTTCTATGATCGTGAACTAATTTGGGGATATTTTCAAGAGCTACAAGCCCAGCTGCAGCAAGAATACCAACTTGTCTCATGTCCCCACCAAGTACTTTCCTGATTCTCCTTGCACTAGTGATAAAATCTTTAGTTCCACACAGAAGAGAACCTACAGGAGCACCTGAATTAAAATAAATATGTTTTAAATTAAAAATAGCTTTACGATTTTGTTTATAATTCAAATTTTGCTTATCTTAATGCAATAATATATAATATAATTTCATTATAATATGATATAATATAATATAATATAACCTCAATTTTCGTTTGTGATATGTGATGTATTTCATGGAAACGCGTTTTATACTACACTACATATAGTGATTTGATTTATTTAACACTTTGAATGCCATGCCAGTTTTACAAGAGTTTGGCCGTGGCGCCACGATGAATATTTTATTATCCGATACATATAATGCTGAAATATTACCTACAAGAGGTATGTTATGATGTATAATCATCATTAATGTAGTATCGTGGACGAAAAGCCTAAGAGATATCGGGCGAACTATAAACAATGTCGCGAGAAAGTCGAAGTACCGACAGGCCCAACGATGTATCGTCGGTCCTTCGATCGAATAGTTATGCCGAAAAGGCCTACATGACTCTGGCCACGAGCGGTTGCGGAGCACGTGCGTGGTGGGTCTAAGAAAATAGACAAAGGGACGCTAAGGGAAAAAGACGAATTAACAATGAGTGTTGGTCGAGAAGCAGAGTTTGCGAGTGGCGTTGCCGAGAAAGTGTTGATTGCATTTTGTGAAAGTCGAGTCGTTATCTAATTATTTAGTTGTGCTGTTTTCTGTACGTTTGGTGTGAATAGTTCAGGTTGAACAACAATTAACATCCGATTAACATCTGTATCATCCATTCCTTGTAAATATATTATATCACGATACTACATTAATGAATTTATCTCACTGAACCCACTGCGTCGACATCTCGCGACCACGGCCGTTCGAGGGTGGACCACCAGGCCCCCGGACGCGTTTCCACGCCTGGCGATGGTACAGGAGACAGGAGAAGAACAACAGGAGGACAACAGGAGGACAACCGGAGGACAGCAGGATGGAGACCGCGGAGGAGTCTCCGAGGAGGGTGACGAGACGTTCGCTGAGAGCCGCGGACAGGTCGGAGTGCGTCTTTCTCGCACCGGCCATGTTGGACGATGGCACGTCACCGATGGCGGGGGGATCGCGGGCGCGAGAGAGGTCCGACGACGAGGAGTCGGTCGCCTCGATCACCTCGCGCTCGGCTTCGGCGGCATCCAGGGGGAAGAAGAGGAGAATAGCAGTCACAACCCCGGAGGTGTCCGAAGAGTTAGAGGCGCAGATGAGGACGAGCTCCCCGGCGGACATCAGCGCGGGCCTGACGATGCACGCGTCCGAGATAATGCACGTTGCGACAACGTCGTCAAACCTCAAGGGGACCTACATCAGATCCCTGAAGAACGCGGCGAGTTACATCACCACCGCCTGGAACACGGAATCCTCGAGGAGGACGAGGCCAGCGCGAGACACCGACAACGTAGACACGAGACTGTCCGTGCTGGAAGAGGAGAACGCAGCCCTCCGCCAGGAACTGAGGAGACTGGCTGCTCGCGACCACGAGTGCCCGCGATGCACCGACGCGACGCCCGAATACGACCGTCCTCCGCGGGAAGGCAGAAACGACAGGACGCGTCTAGACGCCCTGGAAAGAGTAGTCCGAGAACTAGGACCCTCCATTCTCAGGACCGTAGAGGAACGATTCGGGGGCACACGATGGCAACACACTCCCGAAGCACGACCACAATAGTAAGTGTATAGCACAATAGTAAGTGTATAATAAATGGATTTCCCTATTTGGGAAAAGATGAGAAGAGAGAAAATTCAATTCCATTTGGAGAATTCGTTGCTCTGAAGCTGATGGAACCATTCAGGATGTGGAAGGAACCTAACAACAGATAATTTTTTTACGAGTGCATCACTGGCTACAAAGCTACTCGCAAAAAAAACTACAATCGTTGGAACAATCCGTGAAAATAAACGGGAACTGCCAAAGATAGTCAAAGATCGAAAGGACAAAATGTTTTCAAGCAAATGTTATATTTCGAATCAAATTTCCTTTGCGGTGTATAAATGCAAACCAACAAAAAAAGTGTTTATGCTGAATTCCATGCATAAAGCGATAGAAATTGAAAAAAAGCAATAAACGTATACCGGAAACGATTAGATTTTATAATGATACAAAATTTGGAATGGAAGTTGTAAACCAGATGGCAAGGAAACACATCGTGAAGTCAAAATCTTGTAGGTGGCCCCTCCAAGTATTTTTTAACATTTTGGACCTACCTGGAATAAATGCCTGGATTTTGTATAAAGAAACAACAGGTGAAAATATTTCAAGACAGGAAGTTTTATTCCAATTAGCTACAGAGCTCGCTGTTGAGTATACAGAATCGTGGGAAGAAAATCATGCTATAAAACTATCAACAAGTTCAGATACATTATCACGAAAAACTTGACAAGTGAGAAATTGTAAAGGTTACAAAACTACGAAAATCTGTCCAACATGCGGGAAATATGTATGTGACAAATGTACATTTGATAATAAGATAATTTGTTAAAAAATGCAGCGAAGTTGAATAAGATATCTCTATATAAATTAAAGTGTAATTTTATTTAAGCCTAGAATTGAAATTAATTAAAAGTAAATTTGGACGAAATTTCCTGACAGATCATCATTTTATATAGGAATAGGTAATACGAAATGTTGGTAGGTTTAGTGTTAACATGTCAATGTAAAAAGAAGGTAATCGTAGGAGCATTACGAAGCATTGATTGAAAACGAAAACAGTAAAATAACTTCATTACACTTCACAGATTTTCCATCTTTCAAACAATTAAAATCTCTTTACCGGGTTCCTATTCTTAGATCAGTCGCCTCCTTAATCAATATAAAGTTGTCAGAGTAAAATGTAATTAGTACGTGTTAATTCAGTGCATACCCAAGTATGACTATTAAGTGCATAATACACTGTAATAAAAAGAAAGTTAATAGTTCTGTTACGTCTCAAACTTCCTGTTTTCCCTATAATCTGAGTTGTGACTTGTGAATTTACGTGACACTGCCGTCGTCCGGTAATAGTTGCTGTCCAATGCATCCACCGGTAGAATCGCGATGAGATTGAGCAAAAATGAGACGAGTGAATGGAAAGGGTTCATGCACGATGCAAACATGTAGATGTATCGAACTCGATGACTTGTGCATATTATGCAGAAGTAAGTTACCAAACAAAAGCTGAACCCGCAGTCCGACGACGAAAAAAGGGCTAGGACTATAAATCGCTGAAGAACTGATGAACGCCATGAAAAGGATTGACTCAAGGAAAGAAGATAGCGTCATCTGGTGACCCTGATATACTACGAAGGTCCTAGCGGAGCAGCGACCCAGACAGCACTATCCAATAAAATCAATAGATCTGGAAATCTTCCGGCCGTATGGAAGGTGGCAAGGGTGGTCTACTAGCGGAACCGGGAAAGAATCCGTTACTTCCGTCATCCTACAGACCCATTAGTATCTTACCAGCATTGAGCAAGATGTGGAAACACACCTTTATGATGCCCATCGAAAGGAACAGGGAGAGACGTATCTAGCGACTCCTACCATGTGGAACAGTTTGGATACAGAGAAAAGAGGAGCACGATTGAGACGTCCTTGGTAGAGTTTTGTTGGATTGCGGATTCATGTTGGAAACGGAGCCTGATGTGCGTTCTTGTCGCCTAGGACGTCTGAAACGCCTTCTACACTTTAAGATGAAAGAAGATTATATAAGTAATCGATGCATTTTATTACATGACTACCTTCGGACAGAAGAATTTTAGCTTATTGCGGCGACAGTATAGTCAGAACACATATACACACAGGAGTCCCAAAGGGATCGATCGTACAGGGTCCATTGCTGCTGAATAACTTTTACGACGGCCTGCACCATATAAAGGACTTGGACGGCATAGCTTTCGATGACTTGGCCGTAGTTATTACGATGAGAAAGCTGCAAGACATCGATGATAGGATTTGGGAAGCCACGAAGGTCATCACAGAATGGTGCGCGGACACGGGCCCTTATCGGGCCCAAGGTAATACTGAAATTATACTGTTGACAGGGAAGCGCGTCCCGAGAATGATGAAATAATTTGACGACGCCAAACCAAAAGCGCAGTGAAATATTCTGATATTTCATTGGACAACGCTAGGACGTATCCTCTTCATTCCGGGCAGGTGTGCGGCAAGGCAGAGGCGTTCGTTAGGGTCATTAGAAACCTGTTGTCGAACGTAAACGGTCCCAACAGCTCCATTGGGATGCTGTACTATAGGTGGTATGGAGATGGGAGTCGGTGGTACTTTACGCTGCACCAATATGGGCATCTGCGCTGAGCTATCAAGAAAATAGCTAACATAAAGTGACACACGCGGTCCTATGCGTGGTGACCGACAGTATGCCCATACCTATTAAGGCCAGGCTGCGGGAGAAAAAATAACCATTTAAGGGGGGGGTAAGGTTAATTCGAACAAAAAAAGGCATGTATTTGCGAATTTTTTCTGACGATACAATTAAAATTTCTTTTTTAAAACCAATAGCACATTAAAATGTGCCATACGAGGAATATTGTGTAAAATTTTCACGGAGAAATATTAAAAAATACGGCAATGGCAGCAATTATTCGGACATGTCTCGGAAAAAAGTATAATTGCGGTGCCCCTCAGAACTTGGTGCAGGATTATCAGAAGTCAAAAAGTTAAAGTTCATTCGTTAGGCAATAGTTTTCCCCAGCTAACGCTGCGAAGATTTTTTCGAAATTTCAATCTGTCACTTTTTTGGAACACTTTGAAGGGAAAAACGCGATTTTGTGCGAAAATTTGCGGCTAATTTGTTATTTTAAAATAAAAATAATTAACAAATTTGAAAAACCTCTACAGCGTTACCTTGTAAGTCATGTATAGAAATAGTCTTCAAAATTTCAAAAGGATCAGTGGAGTAGTTTTGAAGTAATCGGGGGCACCAACTTTGAAAACGTGAGTTGTGGGGAAAACGCTTTAAAGTTTTGAACACTAAAAAATTTGGTATACAACGTTCATAAGCAAATTTTATCGGCTTACCTCTTCACTAGTGTAGCAATTGTTGAAAAAACTAATAAAAAGTAAATTATCCTACAATATTTTTCACGATCCTTCGTAACTTGATCTTAAACGGTCATTTTTATTTTTTTCGTTGACGCGCTACTTGTTGAAGTGCCTCCGTATTTACGTTTATGCGGAGGTACAATTTTTCTAGGTCGATATAATCTCGAACCAGTTGATTGTCCATCAGATCTAGTAACTTTTTTAGGCATTTTAGTAATAATTTAACACAAAACGTAATGAAAATGGAATATTTACTCCTACACTAAATTTTTTACTCTACACTGACAAAATGTACAGTACAGGTATAAGGAGATTTGTACTTAAGTCGTTAAGTACTATAAATAGATCTGGGTGTAAGATGAGGTATTATATAGAGAAAAAAATGTCTGCGAAGTAACAATAGCATGCTCGGGTCGGGTAGGTAATATCATCCGACATGTATAAAAATACTCGTAACTTCGTCAATTTTGCTCCAATCGACTTGAAATTATGGCACAGGATTTTTAAGATGTTATGCATTCAATTAAAAAAAAAAATAAAAAAGAATGCAAAAAAGATTTTTAAACCTTACCCCCCCCCCCCCCCCCCTTAAGAAGAGTTTTGCCGCGCACAGGAGACAATATACACAGGGTAAATAAGAAGAATATCTGATCGAAGTCGGCTGTGTTAACTTTAATCAAGAGGCGGGGAATTGGTGGAGAACTGAATGTGCCTTATATAAAATTTCATTTAAATTAACTTCTGTCAAATTTGCACGTCGTTATTCTTGTATTATCTACTGTTGATAAATGATAAATATGCATATGCACACAGTTCGTACATTGTTCGAACGACTTCTCACCCCATTTATAAGGGATTAATGTATGTTCTAGAAATTAATACAAAGCATTCGTAATGCATGCGTTAAAATTAAGGGGAATTAGTAAGTAATTCGTAATAATGTAATGAAGTTAGAATTATAAATAAACACAAGATTGGTATCTGTAAAAAATTCAATGTAGTTCATGTTGGAATATATTCAATTTTCTATACGTGTCAATCTTGCGTTTATAAGAAAGACCAACACCTTGAGTTGGAAGTAATGTAAATTTACAATCAGTATATTTCTACGTTATATCCATGCGAAGAGGTAATAGCTCGCCGCTATTTAGCCTTACAATAATTTATCACTGAGCGTGCGTGTATAAATGTTTGGAAAGTCCATATCAGACTCGAAGTCGCTGAGCTGAAGTAGAAGAAGTTGGAGAGACCGTGGGGAACCGCAAGGGTCGGTCTTAGAACCAGTCTTCTGGAACCTCACGTACGACGTTGTGTTTTGGACAACAAATCGCGCGCAACTGACATGTTACGCAGACGACACGTTGGTGCTGGTCTGAGGCTTGATGTGGGGACCGACTATTTGTTTCCCGAAGGCAACGGTGGCCTGTGTGGATGCCTTCATCATGGGATTAGGAGTGGAGGTGTCCCTTGAGAAGACCGAAACCCTGTGGTTCTTATTGCAGAGCAGATGACGGGAAGACTCCAGCGGGGTACTGTCTGAGGTTCGAGTTAGGTTGAGTCTGAGCCTGGAATATCAGATGCAATATCTGGCTACCATCCTCGACAGCCACTGGGCCTTCTGTGTCCACTGCGACTGTCGAGAACACGGCGAACGCCTTAGGATGTTTGCTTCCTCGGATTGACGAGGCCGGAGGTAGGGGGCACCGGTTGTACGGCGGGGTGGTGCGGTCGAAGTTCCTTTACGGGGCTTCGATCTAAGCAGTGAACTTAACGAATAGTCTTCATATCCTGACTGCGTACCCTCAATATTCTTAAGGAGTCACCATAAATCTTAGCATTTTGATGGTTAAAGTCCTTCAGACCAAAAACAAGCATCTTTCATTTCGAGTGTTATTTCAGGTGTCTCTATTACGAAAAGATAGGGAAAAGTTAGTTTTCTCAAGTTTGGTATCTTCCGTTAGCAACTTTCTCTCAAGGGCGGTTAGCACCCTTCCTCACCCACCAACCTAGAAAATTAGCCAATTGACAGCGAAGTCTATTTCCTTTACTCTCCTAATGAAAATTTGTCCTTAACAAATCAGTTTTATTCCTTTCTTTAGACCCACTCATCAGCCTTTTTTCCGCCACAATATCGTCACTGAACTTGACTGATTTTCCATCTTAGATCAGTCGCCTCCTTAATTTAGATAAAGTTGTCAGAGTAAAGTAATTTGTACGTGTCAGCTCAGTGTATACTCTATTGTGACTATTAGGTGGATAATAATGTGCAACAAAAAGAAAGTTGATAATTGTGTTTCGGCTCAACCTTCTTGTTTTTATATAATCTGAGTTGTGACGTGATTTTATGTGACAGCAGCGGCGGTGCTGGCGGGGTTTCCCCCGTTCGTGCTGTCCTGCGGTGTCATGAGTCTGTTGGGTGCGGTTGACCCTGCAGGTACCGACGTTAGAGTCCGGGCGCGACAGAACCTGCCAGAAAGTTGTTGGGTAAGCCCCAATAAGACAGCGGCCGCGTACGGACATAGAGTTGTCGAGATTATCCTGCCAAACTGGGCGTTTAGTTGCACTTCGTGCCATCGAAGAGAGAGGATTGTCATAGTGCTAGGCGGGGGTGAGGGAAGGCTCGTGAGTATGTTCTCGCGGTTCCAGGGCCGCTCCTGGTGATTCTCACTTGGAACGAGTTGGAGAGCGGACGTATTGACGGCTTGCTTCCGCTAGCTGTGTGTATGTACGAGGACGTAGGAGTGTTTGAGTTTCGGTGTGATTCTAATAGGTTGTAATGGGTTAATGTGACGGGAAGTGTAGACTATGGAACCAGATAATCACAGTCGGAGAACGCTCTACTTCCATTTTATTATTACTTTAATCTTCATTTTTTCAGAATTTCTTGCCTGCAATCACCATACACTTGTATGTGTCTTATCTGTAGCGGCACGCGAGCAGGACAATTCAAATCCTGTTATGGTTTTGTTTCGGAGTATCATGACCGTTAGGTCACAGGTATTGCAAGGAGTAACGAACTCCGAGCAAAACAATGTCGCCGCTACTTTCAACCGTCAAACGCAGTCGAGTTCAAACTTTCCAACTGTACCCCGACCATTATAAATAAACAAACGAAATGACGAGCGACAGAGTGCAGCGATCGCAGCATAAGCATACCGACGCATCATGCGTGTATACGGAGTCTCTTGACACGCGTATTTATTTCGTAAACTTATTATACCTGGACTTGTGCTTTGTGTCAAAGTATTATCTGTAATAAATTGCTCACAAACATACAGACAGTAATTCGTGATATTTGACAAGATACATCTTCTACATTACTTCTACATAAGTGCATTTCAACACGGAGTATGCGAACCGGCTCAAGGAACGGATGGAGAAGGTCAGGTCGCATCAGGCTACGTGTCATGGCGAAAGAAAAATCTTCGTTTTTAAGGAATTGGAAACGTCGCCTTATGTTTTCTTGCGTCATGACGCCATAGGAGGCCCTTTACAGCCTCAGTTCGACGGACCGTACAAGGTCATAAAACACCTAGAGAAAAATTATATTATCAGAATAAACGATCGCGACGTAAAGGTTTCCATAGATCGTTTAAAACCGGCGTTCGGCGTCCCAGATAATATTGAAGAAAAGACCGCCGAACCGCGGGATATACTTACTCCGGTGAAGCAACAGAATGCGCACGAGGAAAACAGCGCAGACAACGACAAAACATAAAAAAGAAGTACAAGAAATAGGTATGTTACGCGGTATGGACGTAGAGTTCGTTTTCCAGACCGGTTCCAAGCAGGTCTTAATATGTCGGATTCAGTTTCTCGGAGATAACGTGTATTTATTCCGTGACAGTGTATTGTACCAGGACTTGCAATTTGTGCGGAACTAATTCTCACATACAAAATATATTTCACGAATTGCATACGACAATAATTCGTCTATATCATTTCGCGATACTGGAATAGACCTATCCTCCACATTGGTGACCCCGACGCGATCGAAGATAGCGAAGCAAAACGTTACACTTATAGCTCCGCAACCAATCCGCGTGTCTCCGATGAAGCCGCAGAAGATATCATTTTGGTTCTCCTTATTGGAGATACAGCTCGAGGTAGCGGAAGTCAAGAAAGAGACAGATAAAGCCACCATTCTGCTCGGGTGCCTCGAACCAGAGTACTTGGAGCGACTGGATAATGTTGATTTGGATTCCTCGGTCGGCAGTCAGTATGACCGGTTAAGGGAGGAGCTGATACGGAGTCTGGCAGAATCCGACAGCGAAAAGGTAAAGAAGCTAGTAAAAAAAGAGCTGATGGATAACAGTAGGCCATCTCAATTGTACCATGATCTGAGGAAGCTGGCCAGTCCCTTGGCCTCGAAGAAGTTCATCCTTACTCTATGGAAAAACCGGAACCCGTATCGCGACATATGGGGCTATCACCTTGTCCCTCGATCTGACCTTGCGTCGAGATTTTAAGTGGCGTTTTCTGATAGTCGACGTGAAAACGCTCATCATCGGTGTCGACTTTTTGGGCCATTACGGGTTACTCGTCGACCCGCGAAACAGGCGACTCCTGGACAAGACTACCCAGCTGTTTACAAGGGGATCCGCAGCTGAGACCGACGTAGGATCCATTAGGACCATCGACAAGGAATCCCCGTACCATCGATTATTAACAGAATTTCCGGCGTTAACTCGACCATCCGTCTTCAGGCGAAGTACGATAAAGCACGGAGTGCAGCATCATATCTGCACGATACCTGGAACCCCCGTCCACGCGAAACCACGCCGCCTAGCCTCCGATCGACTCAAGCAGGCAAAGGCGGAATTCGAAATTCAATTCCTTGGCTATACCGTTACCGCGGAGGGAATAAAAGTTCTGGCTGAACGCGTTGGAGCGATTATGAAAGTACCGCGTCCCACTACTATTAAAGAACTACGAAGATACCTCGGCATGATTAACTTTTATCGACGTTTCATACCGAGGGTCGCGCAAATACTGCAACCGCTCAACGATTTGTTAAAAGGCACTACGAAATACAATGCGACTATTGAGAGATTCGAGCAATCCGAAAAGAGCTTCCACGAGTCGAAGCGCGCCTTAGTTAACGCGACAATGTTAGCGCACTTGACTCCTGGCGCGCCCGTTAGCCTCGTGGTCGATGCTTCCGATTACGCAATAGGAGCGGTACTCCAATAACGCGTCAATGATACCTGGCAGCCTTTAGGTTTCATGACGAAATCCTTATCCCTCGCGCAACGAAAGCAGAGCGCGTATGACCGTGAATTACTCGCGATGTACACGGCGGTAAAGCGACTCAAACACACTGTTGAAGGGAGAGATTTCGCGATTTACACGGATCATACACACCCCTGATATATGCGTTTGAGCAAAATCCTGTCAAATGTTCGCCAAGACAATTCCGTCAGCTCGACTATGTGGGATAATTTACGACAAATATCCGACATATTAAGGGAATTGATAATACGATAGCCGATACCGTATCACGAATGGAGGCGATCGGGAAATCCGTCGATCACCAAACATTAGCAGAAGCGCAAGCGGATACCGCAGAGCCACATCAAATTATTAAGTCAGGCTCTAGTGAGCTGAAATTGAAAAAAATACAATTTCCCGATCAGGACGTCGGAATTTATTGTGATCTTACAAACGAAACCCCGCGACCGTATGTACCGGAGCCGTTGCGTCGCACTGTATTTCAGTCGTTGCATGGTCTTTTCCATCCTGGAATACGTGCTACGCAGAAATTGGTGACAACACGTTTCGTGTGGTCGTCCACCAATAAAGATTATCGAAATTGGACGCGACGGTGTATACCATGTCAACGCTGCAAAGTCACCAGGTACGTATCCTCGCAGGTCGGAACGTTCAAAACGGTAGCGGGCCCGTTCGAGCATATACACTTAGACAATTTCGTCATGCCATATTCACAAGGGTATCGATATTGCCTAACGTGTATCGATCGTTTCACGCGTTGGCCCGAAGCTATTCCCATTGTCGACATGGAAGCGGCAACCGTTGCTTCGGCCCTCCTTAATACTTGGATAGCACGTTTTAGCGTACCTTTAAGAATCACGACCAACCAAGGACGCCAATTTGAATCACGGTTGGTCGAAGAGTTGTGCCAGTTGCTCGGCGCCAAGCATATACGCACGACCGCCTATCATCCCGCGACCAACGGGATGGTAGAGCGGCTACACAGACAGTTAAAAGCGGCGATAAAGTGCCACGGCACGAGCAACTGGGTCGAGGTTCTGCCAATAGTATTGTTAGGCATCCGAACCGCGATAAAGCATAAAGACTTAAACGCAACGGCCGCCGAAATGATCTACGGCACCGACATACGATTGCCGGCGGAATTTTTCAGCGCAACTAAGCAGCAAGCCAATACGGAGTATGCGAAACGGCTTAAAGAACAGATGGGGAAGGTCAGACCACATCCGGCTACGCGTCATGGCGAAAGAAAGATCTTCGTTTTTAAGGAATTAGAATCGTCGCCATATGTTTTCTTGCGTCATGACACCATAGGAAGCAATTTACAGCCTCAGTTCGACGGACCGTACAAGGTTATCAAACGCCTCGAAAAAATCATATTATTAGAATAAACGATCGCGACGTAACGGTTTCCATAGATCGTCTAAAACCGGCATTCGGTGTCCCAGACGATATTGAAGAAAAGACCGCCGAACCTCGCGCTATACTTATTCCGGTGAAGCAAGCGAATGCGCACGATGAAAACAGCGCAGACAGTGGCAAAACAACGCCAAAAAGCACTAGTAATAGGTATGTTACGAGGTATGGACATAGAGTTCGTTTTCCCGACCGGTTCCAGGCAGGTCTCGACTAGACGCCTTAATATGTCGGATAGGTGTAAAGATAGTAAGATAACGACGACAAGACAAACTTCGTAGATATCCTAAAAAAATTTTAACGTAAACGTTATCACTGGAAGGGAGGTAATGTAGCGGCACGCGAGCAGGACAATTCAAATCCTGTTATTGTTTTGTTTCGGAGTATCATGACCGTTAGGTCACGGCTATTGCAAGGAGTAATGAACTCCGAACAAAACAATGTCACCGCTACTTTCAACCGTCAAACGCAGTCGAGTTCAAATTTTCCGACTGTCCCCAGACCAGTATAAGTAAACAGACGAAATCACGAGCGTGAAGTTCATCGATCGCTGCAGAAGCATTATATCGTACCAGGACTTGTAATTTGTGCTGAACTAATTTTCATATACGAAATATATATAACAAATTGCATACGACAGCAGTTTGTCCATTTTATTTCGCGATATTTGAATAGACCTATCCTCCACATATCGACTCAACCGGACCTCGCAGTTTTTAACCATAAAATGCCTTAAAGTCTCAAAGCATAGTCTGTCGATGTTCATCGGTTACATCACATGAGATACCGAGAAACAAGAGATAGTGTTATATTCAACACAATCATTCGATAACTGATGACTGAGTGAAAGGAATGCAACAGCGTCGTTCAACAAGAAGAAGGACAATTCCGAGGTTAGTGAGAAGTCACAAGGAACGTAATGAAACAACTGTAAGGGAGATGGCACAAGCGGCGAGTGGGTCGACTGATGATTTAATTCATCACGAGAGCTCGATTGAAAGCTTGAATCTTTAAAGGGGATCTTACAAATCCCTACAGCGAAGAACACCATCCCACGAGCAAGAATATGTACATTTGCACTGCATAGACAGTACTTCGAAATGAAGAAGAGACAGTGCTAGATCTATACATAAAAAGTGTAGCTGACGTTATAAGACGATACGATATGTAACGAGAAACGTAAATGTACAACAACCCGTTAACATATCCATGTAAAAAGAAGTAATCGTAGCAGCATTATGAAGCATTGATGGAAAACGAAAACAGTAAAATAACTTCACCTAATCGCAATAATTAAGAATACCAAATACAAGTGAGGTGAGGGGCAGGTGGTAATAGGGCTACTGCTGTAGATGGCTCTGAGAGGTACTGCTGCTTTTTCTTCTAACTTAAGAATCGTGGAAAGAAAAATGGGACTACGTGGGCCCACTCCCGCGAAATAACATTTACAAAGGCCTGGACCATGTAAAGGGTTTGGACGCCGTAGCTACCGATGACTTGGCCCGAGTTATTGCGATCAGAAAGCTGCAAGACATCGGCGATAGGGTTGGGGAAGCCACGAAGGTCATCACAGAATGGTGCGTGGACACGGGCCTTCATCTGGCACCAGATAAGACTGAAATGATACTGTTGACGGGGAAGCACGTCTCGAAAATGCTAAAATTGATAGGACGGAAAAACAAACCAAAAGTACAGTGAAATATTTTGATGTTTGATATGATGACGAGGAAGCACGTCCCGAAAATACTGAAATTTATTAGACGGAAAAACAAACCAAAAGTACAGTGAAATATTTTGATGTTTGATATGATAACGAGGAAGCACGTCCCGAAAATACTGAAATTTATTAAACGGAAAAACAAACCAAAAGTACAGTGAAATATTTTGATGTTTGATATGATGACGAGGAAGTACGTCCCGAAAATACTGAAATTTATTAAACGGAAAAACAAACCAAAAGTACAGTGAAATATTTTGATGTTTCATCGGACAACGCTAGGACGTATTCTCCTCATTCCGAACAGGTGTGCGGCAAGGCAGAGGCGTTCGTTAGCGCCATTAGAAACCTGTTGTCGAACGTAAACGGTCCGAACAGCTCCATTAGGATGCTGTACTATGGGTAGTATGGAGATGGGAGTCGGTGGTACTTTACGCTGCACCAATATGGGCATCTGCGCTGAGCTATCAAGAAAATAGCTAAGATAAAGTGACACACGCGGTCCTATGCGTGGTGACCGGCAGTATGCCCATACCTATTAAGGCCACGCTGCGGGAGAAAAAATAATCATTTAAGAAGAGTTTTGCCGCGCTCAGGAATACACACAGGATAAACAAGAAGAATATCTGATCGAGGTCGGCCGGTCAACTTTAATCAAGAGGCGGGGAATCGGAGGAGGATTGAATGTGCCTTCTATAAAATTTCATCCAAATTTACTTTTGTCAAATTTACACGTCGTTATTATTGCATTATCTGCTGTTGATAAATGATAAGTATGCATATGCACACAGTTCGTATATTGTTCTAACGACTTCTCACCCCATTTTTAAGGGGTTAATGTATGCTCTAGAAATTAATACAAAGCATTCGTAATGCATGCGTTAAAATTAAGGGGAATTAGTAAGTAATTCGTAATAATGTAATGAAGTTAGAATTATAAATAAACACAAGATTGGTATCTGTAAAAAATTCAATGTAGTTCATGTTGGAATATATTCAATTTCCTATACGTGTCAATCTTGCGTTTATAAGAAAGAGCAACACCTTGAATTGGAAGTAATGTAAATCTACAATCAGTATATTTCTATGTTGTATCCATGCGAAAAAGCAATGTCTTAGTGGCAACGCATTTTCGTAATGTTATTATGGCGAATAGCTTGCCGCTATTTAGCCTTACAATAATTTATCACTGAGCGTGCGTGTATGAATGTTTGGAAAGTCGGTATCAGACTCGAAGTCGCTAAGCTGAAGTAGAAGAAGTTGGAGAGACCGTGGAGAACCGCAAGGGTCGGTCTTAGAACCAGTCTTCTGGAGCCTCACGTACGACGTTGTATTTTGGACAACAAATCGCGCCCGGAATCGACACTGACGTGACTAGCAAACGACACGTTGGTGCTGGTCTGAGGCTTGATGTGGGGACGGACTATCTGTCACCCGGAAGCGACGGTAGCCTGTTTGGTTGTCTTCATTATGGGATTGGGATTGGAGGTGTCCCTTGAGAAGACCGAAGCCCTGAGGTTCTTGTTTCAGGGCAGATGACGGGACGCCTCCAGCGGGGTACTGTCTGAGGCTGGGGTTAGGTTGGGCCTGAATCAGTAATGTCAGATGAAATATCTGGTTCTCATCCTCGACAGCTATTGGGCCTTCCGTGACCACTTCGTGCGTCTGGTACCGTATATCGAGAACACAGCGAATGCCTTAGGATGTTTGCTGCCACGGATTGGCGAACCCGGAGGCTGGGGGCGCCGGTTGTATGCCGGGATGGTGCGGTTAAACTTCCTTTACGGGGCTCCGATCTGAGTGGTGGACTAGAAGACCAACCGCCGCAGCCTCCTGCTGTGCAGGAAGTTGCATGGGACGATAGTGACGTGATTTTATGTGACAGCAGCGGCGGTGCTGGCGGGGTTTCCCCCGTTCGAGCTGCCCTGCGGTGTCATGAGTCTGTTGGGTGCGGTTGACCCTGCAGGTACCAACGTTAGAGTCCAGGCGCCACAGAACCTGCTAGAAAGTTGGTGGGTAAGGCCCGATAAATCTACTGCAACCTGTTAACCTATCAATGTAAAAAGAAGTAATCGTGGGAGCATTATGAAGCATTGATGGAAAACGAAAACAGTAAAATAACTTCACTTAATCGGAACAATTAAGAATATCAAATACAAGCAACGAAGGAAACGCGATGCTCTATAATCGTGTAAGCTGAAGGAATTGCCTGCGGTATCTACCACTACATTGATTTCAACGTCACAAACACCTACTCTTGGAAGGATTCAATGAATAATGAACTAATGAAATATAAAGTAGACTAAATTTCGTGCTGTGTACTGTCGTTGAGTTTTTGTTTAAGTAAAGTTCAACATTGTTACAATACGCATTGTTAAGTATTCTTCTTTTAGTCTAAACGTCTTGGCGTATCGTGGAGCCTCGACAAAATATCCCTGATGAACAAGGCGTTTGAGAGAGTGATAATGAAAAAGATTGAACGGAAGGTGGAAGGTAGAATTAATGATGCTCAACGTGGATTTCATCGCGATAGTTCGACTGAGAATTCATGGATAAGAGCAAAAGGCTACCTTCGTCTGAGTGAATGCAAGTATGCATTGGGGATTTTTCTTGACTTCAGGAAGACGTTGGCAACCTGGAATTGCCTAGGGTGATTGAGAAATTGAATGAAATAAGGTGCGACGAGATTGCTCTGTGAAAAAGCTACTCTCAGCAGAGGACCTCATGTATGATCAGAATGAGAGGGGCTGTTTGGAAAAAGGTAGAGTGTGGATATCCTCAAGAGTCCATCTGTCATCCATTCATCTGAAACCTGATGATGGATAGGCTACCGTGGAAGATGGAGGACAGCAGGTGGACATACGTTGAAGATTATGCTCAATAACTGACACTCGCTCCTTGGAATCGCATGTGACATAACAAATGATAGTTGCTGTCGAGTGCCGCCACAAGTAGAATCCCGATGAGATTGAGCGAAAATGAGACGAGTGAATGGAAAGGGTTCATGCACGATGCATACATGTAGGTGTCTCGGACTCAATGACTTATGTATACTATGCAGAAGTAGGTTACCACACGAAAGCTAATCTCGCAGACCGACGATGAAGAAAGGGCTAGGACTATAAATCACTGAAGAAGAACTGATGAATGCCATGAGAAGGATTGACTTGAGGAAAACGGTTAGCGTCATCTGGTGACCCTGATACACTACGAAGATCCTAGCGGAGCAGCAACCCAGGCAGCACTATCCAATAAAATCAATAGATCTGGAAATCTTCCGGCCGTATGGAAGGTGGCAAGGGTGGTCTACTAGCGGAACCGGGAAAGAATCCGTTACTTCCGTCATCCTACAGACCCATTAGTATCTTACCAGCATTGTGCAAGATGTGAAAACACACCTTTATGATGCCCATCGAAAGGAAGGGGGCGTCTCTGGAGACTCCTTCCATGTGGAGCAGTTTGGATACAGAGAAAAGAGGAGCACGATTGAGACGTCCTTGGTAGAGTTTTGTTGGATTGGGGATTCATGTAGGAAACGGAGCCTGATGTGCGTTCTTGACGCCATGGACGTCAGAAACGCCTTCAACACTTTAAGATGAAAAAAGATTATATAAGTAATCGATGCATTTTATTACATGACTACCTTCGGACAGAAGAATTTTAGCTTACTGCGGCGACAGTATAGTCAGAACACATATACACACAGGAGTCCCAAAGGGATCGACCGTGAGCCCACTGCTGCTGAATAACTTTTACGACGGCCTGCACCATATAAAGAACTTGGACGGCATAGCTTTCGATGACTTGGCCGTAGTTATTACGACGAGAAAGCTGCAAGACATCGATGATAGGATTTGGGAAGCCGCGAAGGTCATCACAGAATGGTGCGCAGACACGGGCCCTTATCGGGCCCAAGGTAATACTGAAATTATACTGTTGACAGGGAAGCGCGTCCCGAAAATGTGCCTTTAGGTTTATTTTTCCGTTCCTTCAATTTCAGCATTAATACAGTGAAATATTTGGATGTTTTATTGGTCAACGCTAGGAAGTACTCTCCTCATATGGTGCAGGTGTGTGGCAAGGTAAGGGCGTTCGTTGGCCCCATTAGAAACCTGTTACCGAACGTAAACGGACGTAAACGTAAACTCCATTAGGAAGTTGCATTATGGAGTATGAGAGTCGGTGGTGTTTTACGCTGCACCAATATGTGCATCTGCGCTGAGCTATCAAGACAATAGCTAAGATAAAGTGTCACACGCGGCCCTATGTGTTGTGACGGGCAGTATGCCCATATCTATTAAGGCCAGGCTGCGGGAGAAAAAATAATCATTTAAGAAGAGTTTTGACGCGCTCAGGAGACAATACACACAGGATAAACAAGAAGAATATCTGATCGAGGTCGGCCGGTCAACTTTAATCAAGAGGCGGGGAATCGGAGGAGGATTGAATGTGCCTTCTATAAAATTTCATCCAAATTTACTTTTGTCAAATTTACACGTCGTTATTATTGCATTATCTGCTGTTGATAAACGATAAGTATGTATGTGCACACAGTTCGTATATTGTTCGAACGACTTCTCACCCCATTTTTAAGGGGTTAATGTATGCTCTAGAAATTAATACAAAGCATTCATAATGCATGCGTTAAAATTAAGGGGAATTAGTAAGTAATTCGTAATAATGTAATGAAGTTAGAATTATAAATAAACACAAGATTGGTATCTGTAAAAAATTCAATGTAGTTCATGTTGGAATATATTCAATTTTCTATACGTGTCAATCTTGCGTTTATAAGAAAGACCAGCACCTTGAATTGGAAGTAATGTAAATCTACAATCAGTATATTTCTATGTTGTATCCATGCGAAAAAGCAATGTCTTAGTGGCAACGCATTTTCGTAATGTTATTATGGCGAATAGCTTGCCGCTATTTAGCCTTACAATAATTTATCACTGAGCGTGCGTGTATGAATGTTTGGAAAGTCGATATCAGACTCGAAGTCGCCGAGCTGAAGATACCGACAATATGACTGTTCAAGGATACGTGAAATATTGCATTGTTCGGAAAGTAATTTCGTTTCTTCCGTCTGGATGTCGCTAGTCATATCTTTAAGCAGCCAACTTCGTCCTAACCTATAAAATCATTACACGTTTTCACAAATAATACTTCAAACTTCATTTAAAAACAGTATTGATTTTGCGTGTGCCAAGTCGTTTTTGTTTGTTTCGTTGTATTAAAAATGGAAAACCAAAGTGAGCGTTTTCATCGTGTGCTCTTCATTACCGTAAAGACGTAAATGCAGTGCCAATAAGAAAATGCAGAAATTAAAAGGTAATTTCGTCGTTACAAATGTGCCACGTTCTGAAAGGCCGGTTGAGGCTGGTAAAGACCGAATAAATTGTTATAACATTGTGTGCACTATTCTTAAATTGTTAGGTTTTATCGTTCATTTTTCTACTAATTTTAAATACATTGCTGCTATTGAGTCATTGTATTTTTAGCTAGTTCCTTTAATTATAGTATATAATATAGTCAATTAGAGTATGCTTCTCAATTGTTAATGGCTTTCTCAATTGTTAAAACACAACCTGATGATTGAGGGAGTGCAGCATAAATTTCTTAGAAAAATAGCTTTTCGCTTAAACAACTTTATGCTATCTATGCAACTATAAACCATTGTTAAATATGCTTAATTTGATCTCATTACTTGAACGCAGAATTGTCAATGGTCTTCCTTTTTTATTTCAAATTATAAATAGCAAAGTCCCATCTTCTGCAATTATTATAACTAATTTATTTGTATTTTCGTTCAGAAACTTTTAGAAAAAGTCACATATTTTATGCCCACTGCCGTAAAATCTAAATATAGTTCAAATGATCCAATTAATCGAATATTGAAACTAGCCAATACATTTACGAATAAGATCGATTTATTCTGTAATTTACTTATTTTGTGTCAAGACATCTTTATATAGAGCTTTACGTGCTGTTTCAGTCGTGTTTTTAATTATAGAACTTTTATAATTGCATTAAATTTAGCTTTTGTATTGTATATTATGTAACTATTAGTGCTCCTTGTTTCATTTTTCTTTTTGTCGCTCCTATCTTTGTTTACTTGAATACCAACTGAGAATAAGCGTCTAATCCATTTTGGTCAAAACTGAATTAACGACATAGTACGGTTCTGCAGTTGCAGTTTGTTCCAGTACATTCTGCAGTTTGGTAATTTGACAAAATATGATGAAAACGCATGTAAAAAGGAAAGAGAAGAGAGTTAAACAAGAGTACTTAATCAATTTGTAAAAAGCCTCATACGTTTACAATGCTTGGAAAGAAAATATGCGAAATAATTTATCTCATTTGACATATGCGAAATAATTCAACTCACTGAACATAGATCGCGTGCGTGCATCAAATATGATGCATATGCATGTGATCATACATGTACAGTGCACAGAACAGTGAACGTGTTAATACACTGAAAGCAGAAATTAACCCCAAAAACCGATAATGTTTTCATGGTTATAACATATTAATTTATTATTCTACTTTATTTTTATCTGATTAATTATCCATAGTTAATACATTTTAATATGTTAATTGTCCAAGTTATAAAATATTCATTTTTTGCTTCACCTCAAACTTGAAAATAATTTCGTTTTTACTTTACTTTCCCCTGCAATTTAATTAGCGGAGCTATCACAATTCTGCGATTACAATCCGAAATCTCACTGATATAATACTTTATCAATGACTAATATGGATGAGTCATCGTACAATGGGGACAGATATGAAGTGACTCATCTGATGGAGCCTCGGACTCGATTGGATTGGTGGCCGTTTTGTTTTTTTCGTGGAGGAAACCTTCATAGACGCTCTGCGCCCTCCGGGAAGAGGGCGCTGGGTAGTGCCGGCCCTAGAAATGCTCATTAGCATGTCTAGAAATGTCAGATCTTTTCACCTCTATAGCGTATAATTATATACAAATATCTCCCGCGCAGAACAGGGTAATTAAGTTACGAAAAAATGTCACGCGAAACCGCGTTATATGAAACGAAAAATTAATGGAAAAACGGTGGTTAAATTATAGCAGTTAAGAAAAGTACATATGCTGTTTTTTTCGTAATTAACAGAAATATGTTGATTAAAATAATCGATAATTAATTTAAATTATTCGATATTAATATTATTCGCGTTACAAAAATGTCACCAACTTTTTATCTGAAAAGATTGAAGTTGCTACTACCCCACAGCGAAAAAATGATCGAGAGCAAACGATTGATGCCCCAAGAGTTAAAAACGGATACAAAATTTCGATGTTGAAAAATTCCACACGGAAATCTGAAGCGACACATCACGCTGGTCGATTAAGAAATATCGAATGACAAGACTCGCGCATAAAAATTCTTGCTACGTTGCTTTGTGTATGGATTTCTCCAATTTCACCAATTCGTTGTACGGGACTTCCCCAATTCTCACGCTGTTTTAGAACGAATTCGTGTTATATATATGTGCCCTACGACCTGGGAGTATTACACGTTTGAGTCCGCTTGTTGAGCGAGTATATCTAACATCCCGTTGACCGTGGATTCGTTATCGATCCCTGGGGCCATTGTCACTAGTGTCGCGAGTGTGTGACCGCTGTGGGTTTGCGTCAACTTTGTAATCTTTTTATTTGTGTCAATAAAAATCACTCCCGTGCTGTAAGAAAATGGATAGCTTCAGTGAAGAATCATTGCCTATCCCAAGCCCTCACAGTGATAGCGACTCGAGCCCGGACTCGAATCGTGACTCGACATATATATCGCGTACATATAATCCTTTGAAAAATAAATCTCCCAAAGAAGAAGTGGCAGAAGGTATGTTTCTTGCAAATTGTAGAAAATACAGAAGCGTAAAATTAACGATATCGTAGGGTTGAGAAAGGTGTGCAGATTCAAATAGCACACGTTTTGTTCGATTAACATTAAGAGCAAATTAAGATTATGAGTAAACGCGTTTTTACTTCGTCCAAAGAAAATATACATCATTAAATACCAGAACTGAACAATTGAGGAACCACTGGCCCAAATTTGCTTTTTTGCAATGCTAATTGGTCCATAGTTGTTAAGATAATATAGATATACTTTCTTAAGTTATGTTAGTTTTTGTAAAAAAAAAAAAAAATAAGAAAGTAAAATATATCTAAAAAATGTAATCGTATTCCAATCAATTTATGTGAGACATAATTAACATTCAAATTGTTAAAGGATGTTAAATGAAATATGTGAGAAAAGAGAATTGTTGTTAAAGGAACACATAGAAAATATCGTTCTAAACATAGAAATAGTAAAAGAATATATACCTAGGCCTTTGCTGAGACAGAATGTTACTGAATCGAAGCCCGAAACAATTTCCTTCCCGGATATTCCTGATCCCACGCTTGCATTCCATAGCCTGGATCCGTCCATGTGCAACTTCAAGTTATGTTCTTTGCACAGTGATACTAATTCCTTAATCCAGCTTAGAGGAACAATTTTTCCATTAATTGTATTTTCCACAATTACCAGCTTAGAAATGGGCTCGTAATTTCTGTCATGGCGCAGCTTTGATCGCAGTTCAGAAAGATCGAAAGTGCCATCGTCATTGTTACGTAACGATCTAAGACTCACTCCTCCGATTTGAACAGCGCCGCATTGTTCGTGTAACAAAATATGAACAGAATCGCCACAATATGCCTCACATCCACGATCGTTGCAATGGTTCATTACTGAAAATTTAGAAAATAATCAAACAAGTTTTCTTGAAAATTAACATGCAAAGTAAGATTTAAATAAATATGCAACTCTCGAGGCCTAGAACATTACGATAAGTCTAACATTTTGTTTGCTTACAAATTTTCGGTGAAGGATAAAGATATTTGTAGAGACCTTTCAGCAACATCTTGACTCTGTGTTTATATCCTTTTTTTCCTTATATAAAATTTCAAAATAGTGGAATGGTGGCAAATGTGATTGGATTTTGCAAAGTAGAAAGTTTTTATGCCAACTTATACAAAAATAGATTATCTTCGACCGTAGGTACGGTTTTCCGATAATTTTGGAAAATAAGAACATTGAAGGTGCCGTTAAGGACAAGATCTGACTTTCACTGACAAAAGTTAACTTTAAACATTTATAAAAATTCAATTGATTCGGATGTCAACAAAATCGTACGCTACGTTGTAGATAATGTTACAGCGGCCCATGGCCGTAGAGGAAGTTCCAGGGTTGAAGCACATGTGTTGGTCACGTAGCCCGCAAAACGACGTCCTAGGTGTGACCACAACCATATTCAAATCCACGTCATTCCACACTACCTAACAGCGGACCGTTAGGTTTTGACTTGACCTCTGCATATGGCCTAACATTACATTTTAGGATCCGTCCCTTCCCCTCAACGCCTACAAATTCAACCTATAAAAGATGCAAGCATTCGACCAAGAACAGTCTTTTTAGTCTTGAGTCTAATCTTGTGAACAGTTTGGCCGTGATTTGAACTTCATTGTAATATGGTACTTAATAAAAGCCCAGGAAATTATAAAAACACGGTCAAGATAAGTTTATCGTAAATTTTACGTGACATTTTGCTGATCACTGCCCGGACTGCGAAAAGTACTCGTTAGGAAAACGAGATATCCTACGTACGTAGAAAAGGATTCAACTTGGGTTTCGGGTCATCCTCAACGACAAACTCACAACCAGGTAAAGTTTGATTCTTTTGTTCAATATAGACGTTCTAGCTTTGACAGCAAAGACTCAGACGAAGTAGCAATTTTCGAAAGAAAATGTCTAAAGTATCAACAAGTGAAAACAGGGAAATTAGTCTAAAGCAGGTATTAGAAGCGATATAGAAACAAACGAAATTCACGCGAGAACTACCGCCAAAATTCTATAACGAATTCAAATACTAACCAAACAAACAAGCGAAGAGAAAGCCTCGCTAAAGAAATCGAACTACTAAGAAAAACAGTTGCCGAACTAAAGCTAGCTATAGAAAGCCAAGAAACAATTATGACCAAAGATTTTGAATTTGTAACTAACACCACAAAAAAAAATCGCGAAATCAAGAAATAGGGATCGTGTACCTGTAGCAAGCGCAGCCGAAACGATATTTGACCTTGATGCGAATATCAAGACTACAATGAACCGCGATACCAGACTATGTTATCAGCAAAAGATGGCAATTAAGTACATTCCAGTTTTAAACCGTGACGATGAGTTTGGATTAGAAAAGCACATGGCCCGGGCCACGTGGCCCGCGAAACGACGTCCTAGGACAGGACGTAAAAGAATAAATCCTAGGACTCAGTAAAAAAAACCCATGTGCCTTAGAAAGGAAAATTTATCGTTTTATCGCCTACGGATTTTTCCATCCCCACCTCGGATGAAAACTCTCTGTTCCGAGGACCTTGGCATCCTATAAAAAGGGGAATGAGGAACAGCAGGCTTCGATAGTCGGTTTTAGCCCGTCATAGTTGATAGTATATAACAGTTTACAGTAGTTGTTGGTAACTACATTTTTGATTCATCAGGAAGATAGACATAGCGTGTTTGTATCACTTCTGTGTCATGCTCATCCGATCTCAACGCACGTCCGTTACGATCTAAAACGACGCACAATTAACGCCAAAATAAACATTGTTATAGCTCTACACCGGAGTAATTTGATATCACCCAACACGTCCTTACCACCTCAAATTGATGGCCCCGACGTGATCTGAGCGAAAGAGATGAAGGTGTTTGGGTCACATAGACGCCGTATCTGCATATTAAAAATCTACATCATTAGAAACGCTAACAAGGAAGTGCGTGCAACGAACGCCACTGACGGCGAAGATATAGTTAATCAAATCTTCCGCGTACCTCCACTAGAGCCGCAAAAAATATTACTGTGGTTCGTCTAGTCGGAAGGTCAAGCGCTTGAACGCTTCTGATGCGCGCCAACTCGAACTGATCTTCCGACCGGGCAATGCGAAATTTAATACCCTCGCCGCGAACATCGGGTATCAATACGTAAATCTAGTCGGGAACATAGTAGTAAAACCGCGGGCGACAGGACGATATGAGAAGCTGAAAAGTGAAGTAATCAAAAAACTGGCCAATTCGCACAGCACGAGAGATGAGACACCGGAAACCGCCCCGGTTCTAGAAGGACTTGAAGAAACTGATCGCCCCGTCAATATCGAATGACCTCATCCTGATACTGTGGAAAAACCGTGGAACAGAGATAATTGTACAAAGTGTTCAATTACGAAAAACGTAGAAAACCTTCACTAGGCGAAACACCTTTTCGACTCCAAACGCAGTATTGGGCCGAAATACCCAAAGCATATCGATGCGACGCCACGAAAAGAAAACCTAACGCAACAAGGCTGTACAAAGCTTGTCATCAACACAGGCAATTTACCAAATAGACAAATTGTAAAGTATAAATTAAATAATAAAAATGAAAACACAGGCAAAGCCGCCGCTCTTTCTGGCACAACCACGTGACGAAGAAGAACTTCGTGCGAATCTGGACGTCGCTAATTTGAAGCCCATAATGAAGTTGACACCCTGAACTATCAAGATTCATCCGTGAGCCTGAAAAAAACGGACCTATACTATAGGACACTTTTGAGGATTTGAGGCATTGAAAAGATCGGAACGCCATCTACATCACGGCAAAGAAGGTGGGCAGTCAATTGTAGCGAGAATGACTTCGCCCACAAGGGTGCGTGTACCCATCGAGGAATGCAGGACAATGATTCGTTAAGGACGTGTGAATTCAGTTGTACACTTTGAACAAAGTGTAGAGGTACACGGAACAAAACCTCGTGGAAACATATGCAGGAGCATAAAAGGACAAGATTGGAATTCGCACGAGATAGCATGTTTCAGCGTAAGAAATGGAAAAGGTCCATCTAGGCAGATTTAACTATCACTGATACGACATACGCGCAGATAGAATATCAATAGACACAATATCATAAATGGAAATTTCGATGGAAGAAGTTTGATATTATGAGTAGCATTTAGTTGTTTCTTAAAAACACCAATTTGTAACATTTCTACATGAATGCATTCGGAACAATACGCAGACTTATTAGAAGATTACTTCATTACATTTGTCAAAGAAACTCAGAAAGGAAAAGCCATTTATCGACATAACGCGACAATTCACACTTCAAAAAATGACAGTCCCGTGAATTTGACAAAAGCATTTACGATTTATCACCAGTAATGCACGATAAGCAATATTAGAAAGTGCTTGCTATGGGAAGGTGATCGGATAGGCAATAAGAATTGAATGGAGCAAAATCGAGACCAAAAGATTATAGAATTTAATTTATAGTATGGAGAATCGAATATTCAAAGTGATTAAACGTAATGGTAGAACTACATGTTCTTAATATTATAATTTCTACGTTTTTCGTGATAATTTAATATATTATTCCTCCACAAATTCCGCAACTATGCGGATGAAATTGACACCTTGCACTCTGAACTGCACAATGAACAAATTGGACAGTTAATTCCAACGAGTATGACTTCGCTCCTAAGGCACGTTTATCAGATAATGGAGATCTTCGTGCGGGAGCTGTGTACACCTAAAATCGCCTGGGAGCTAACCTCCTCTCCTCCAAGATAGATGAATCTGCCGATAATCAGCCATCCCCTGAACGAACTTGACTGTAAGCATACAACATGCAAAAAAATACAGAATCGCGGATGCCACGGAATAGCCGCACACCGTGGAAGTGTATGTGCAAATCGCCCACACTGATAACCATGTTAACCTTCATCTAGTGTCATCGAGTAATGTGTCACCACAATACAGTCACAGCAGGTATTCCACCTATCAAAATTGAAACAGCACGATCTTTCCTCGTTCGGACTGAACTCCTTTCTTACCGAGCACTTGATGTCCCGCTAATACGCTTCGAGCAGTGTCTCTTGTGTCAATATTCTCACAGAAATGACGTTTAATTTCTTATATATTTTATGCCTAGGTATAGATCGTACGAAGGCTTGAAATGAGCTAGCTCGCTCTTCATGAGCTAGCAAGCAGAAAGGCATGGCAGAGAATCTACCGATTTTCTGACACATAATCTCACGCCATTGAGGCAGGAGTGACTATGAGCAAACAAAATGTAGAGGTGCACTGCGTCGCTGATACATCGGAATAGCCGCATACCGCGATAATATACGTGCAGATCGTCGACAGCTATAACCATGTTAACCTCCATCTGGTGCTATCCAATGAAAAAATTGGGTCGCTGAATGTCGTCACCGCTACCGCGGTTAGAGCTGTACGATCTTCCCACTTTCAGGCTGAACTGTTATCCTCGTGTACAGCTGATGCTACGACAATACACTTGGAACATAATTTTCAGCATCAACATACTCACAGAAATGACGTTTAATTTCTTATCTATTTTATGCCTAGGTATAGATCGTACGAAGGCTTGAAATGAGCTAGCTCTCTCTTCGTGAGCTAGCAAGCAGAAAGGCATGGCGGAGAATCTACCGATTTTCTGACACATAATCTCACGCCATTGAGGCAGGAGTGACTATGAGCAAACAAAATGTAGAGGTGGACAGCTTTGCAGATGCGTTTCCATAGCCGCGGTAATGTATGTGCGAATCGCCACGCCAATAGTTGCTTCAAATGTAATTACCAAACACGTGGAGTCTTCCAGTGGTGGGAAATATATGAAAGAAGTGTGCTATTGTGTTTATTGAGAATGCATCTCAAAAATGTATGAACTCATGTGAAAATGACGGAATATGGCTGAGAGTTGAGACGAATGTTACGTGTACATAGAGGTCTATACAGGCTTATCCACACAACTCGAAACCCGCGCTGGTGAGAACATATGACCTACCATATACTACCACAATCAAACGTTGCTGGCCAACTATGAGCTGTTGCTAGAAATATAGAGCGAGGACATAAAGCAGTTTGATAGTCACCGAATGTTTTACATTGTACGTTACAAGACTGAGAAGACGATGACTGAGAAGGCCAGCTTCGGATTTTCGTGCAACGACTTCATGTTCCTGCGTGCTCCCGAAGCTTCGAAGGAAACAAGCGCAGCCAATTATTCTGTTTCTACATGTAACTTCATTTCCCTTTCTTGAGGTTAGGCCCGCCTAAATGTAATTACTATGTAACTTTTTCTTTATTTAAAATTGTATTCAACTGCCAGTTATCAACGAATTACAATAAAATTGTGCATAATACATAAAAAAATTCTCTTTTTCTATATTTGGTAATTTTCATTTCTAAGGCATTGAATGTTATTTTCTACGTCGTACTTCAAAATGTATAAACGATAACTTTTTGCAAATTGATCGCTATTAGCTGATTTCTATTATCGCTTTGTTGTGAATGCTTCGAATGTAAGAATGAGAAACAAGCAAGACAATTGAAACGAAACAAGACAGACCAGTTTGAAAAAGTAGAAATTAATTTGGCAATACTGCTTTAATTTAGCACTTGCATAGCAATGAATAGCCTGAATCCTATGAGCGTAGTAATAAGCATATGTGTTATACTGTTACCATTCTCATGTTCTCGCGAGCGCGGGTTCAAGATTTTGCGTAAGTTAAGTGGATGACCTTGTATATTGACATTAAGTTGTAATATTATAGCATTAATAAGATATTAAGTAATATATAGAAAAAGTGTCCGAGTTGATTTACCCCGTCACCCTTTCCCACAAAAAACACAGTTAAAATGCACACCAGTCCTCTTTGGGAATGTTAGGGAGAATCATCAAGTTCGCTGGTGTTGGCAACCGTGGTTGTAACGGTGTGCGCTGAAGTGAACGAAAATTGTAATAGTTGCAGGTCTGGAACCTTACGAACACTAAAATCTCTTTGTTGTGGAACAGTTTGTATAAGCAAAGCTTCGTGTCTTCTGATGTCATCTATAGAAAGGTTGCTTGTAGGCTGCGGTCATTTCGTATATTCTATAAGAAGGATGTTATTTACTTAGTTTCGTCTGAACCTCTATGCGACAGACATTCAAGAGAATCGGTATTGTCATTGCTATAATATCGTATTTGTTAACCCTTTACGGACGGGACAATTTGAAGTCGTACTGTGGGGCACTCTGAGATGTCAAATTGTAGACATATGTACATGCACAAATTCTCAACAGAATAAATAAAAGGACACACATGTGAATCTTTTAGTTCTATCAGTTGTTTCCACCGAACGCATATATGAATTCCTCGGCCAAATTGATGGTTTACGCGGTAGTCCGCAAAGGGTTAAATATATACAGTGATATTTAAAATAATTCCTGTGAAACGTAAATATCACAAGACAAAACCTTAACATCAAAAGGACAAGCAAAAATTGCAGCATATCGCGGTGAAGACTTTATCTATCTGAGACATCTCTACATCTACTAATTTATTTATTTAAGAATGCCGGAATAGTAAAAACTATACAGGTGGTAATATTAATTCCACAAGACAGGATCGTTCAGCTGAACTATATAAGGATTAGTGAAGTTTACCCTTACAGTAATAAAAGAGCAAACCATAAAAATGTTTACCCTGGTTTCCATCGTCGATATGACAACAAACAAACATATCTTGATAGATTCAGACATAATTCTTTTTTAAATGAAGCTTGAAATATCAAGTATCAAAGCGTATAACGATTTTATAGACGTGTCATGACTTGTTCAATAACTTTAGCATGAAGATCGCTGCTTAAAGATACGACTAACGACATCTAAATCAAAAAATAACAAAAGTACTTTCCGAACAACCCAATAAGTGGAAATGGTCGATTATTGAGCGCAAATTAAAAAGAATGTGGAAGAGGAAATGTGAATTTGGAATGCAACTCCCCAATCCTTCGCTCGTTTAAAAAAATTAGCAATAGCTATATTATCAATTTTTTTCTCTACATATGTTTGTGTAGAAGTTCAGTATAGAAACACGTGATTAATAGAAAGGCAATTATATTTAGTTAGTTACTCGTTATAATTATGTGTTGGAACAGCCAAGTAGCGAATTTGATAAAATACATAGTACATTAATTGCCATCAAAAAAAGCTTTGAATAGAATCTAAAAATTTTTAAATCGTAAAAATATTACGAAGTTTAGATGCGAATATTTGTCGAATTGAAGCGAAATTGGAACAAAATGAGAATAAACTACTGGATTTAAGCAATGGTTTAGTACATCGTAATGCAACTGAGAAAATATTGTTTTATGTTTCGTCAACGACGGAAAATGTTATATGCGCAAGCCATGAAGAGATTCGCTTATCAAGAGATTAATAAGACAATGGAATATATAAGTCAAGTATATCGGTTTCCATTTACGAAAGATAAAATACAGAAGAATATTTCAAATTGTCTCAAATGCATAACATTTACAACCATGGCGAATCAGGTTAAGAGATAGATATCTCTTTGGTGTACTTCATATCGATTATTGTGGACCGCTGCAACGAATGAAACATCCTCAAAAATATATATTAGAACATCTTTTTATAAATAGAAAAATTACTGGAAACAAAAGTTCGGTGTATTAGAGACTGTTAATTGATATTTCCGTTACATACGTTTGCTTATTAATCGAAATAATTAAATCAAAACGTCGCTGATATTTGAGCGGCGTAGAAACGCGCGTTTCTTAGCCGCCATCTTTGTGACGTCATAGCTCTGTCTCTCCGATGCACAGTGACTTACGAAGATATTCGAACTTCAAAATAGAATAACTGTATTAAAATTAAAATTGGTGCAAACGACTCAAGCTATTTTGACACGTTAGCTGGATCAGTTGGCTAAATGACATGTAAAAAATAATTTTGAAGAAAATGCAACTGATCAGAATCGTCAAGAAAGAAGTAAAGGTCAGTTCTTCCAACTTCGTTCAATTTCACTGAAATCGTTTAACGTTGCTATGAGCCACGAAAGTTGAAAGTGATGAAAATAACAGTTTTCTACGATTTTCTATTTTTTCGTGTCTGTTGTCTGTTTCTGCATCAAATTTCAATGAAATTTTCAGCATGTGTATACCTGGTATAACTTAAAAACATGTTGTTTAAATTTTCATTACAGGCCCAGATAAAAATGTTATAAAACATAAACTTTACCATTTTCTTCGCGATTCCGACCAGCTATAATTAATGCGAAATTTTTTCTACACAATGTCAATAAGTCCTTCTAACTTCTCAAAAAAAGTCAAAATCGCCTGGTCCAGTTTTATAAAAATTATTCTGTTCTGAAGTGTGAATTCCTACGTGATCCACTGTAGATACACGATCGTATTTTGATGTGAACGCGTCGGTTATCGGGTTTATATAGCGAGTTAAGAAAAAGTATGTAGCGCCCTTGCAGACTTGTGACGTCACGTGAACTTCGTGTACATTCGGTGCGCGGTCGGAAACATTCGACTTCTTTCATTTCGAACTGCTCATAACACTTTTATTACTAATATTTAAAAAAAGGAGACGTGTCTATTATTTTTGTTTCCAGAATTCATTTACATAATTAGTAAAAAAATGTTCAAATATCGAATTACTCAAATCAGTGTTGCATCGTCGTTATCATTACCAATTCTTGGAATCATAAAGATTATTACTTTAAAAATTGAACTTTCGTAAAATTAACCGTACGTAATTTTCGTACGTAGTGAATAAAATATGACAAGATCGTTCAGCGATCAAAGAATCGATTTTATGTCAAAGTTAATGCATAACTGATTGAACGGAACTACTCAACACCAAACATGTGTTATTTTTCCCTTATCAGCTTCAAACAAATGGAGAGGTCGCCTAAGGTTACAGCATTAACTAAAACATTACATTAGTGAAAAACAGATGGATTGTGACGAATTCAGGTAATTATCGATATCTCAGCCACTTCACCGATCTTGATGATTTATGATTTCGTTATCCATCGAGCATGCTTTTTATTACACATATAATCGCCACTCGGTCTTAGTTTTTGAGAAAAAACTATCGATGTTACTACAATGAATTCTGCCCATAACACTGTTGTGTTAAAACAAATGCAACAAGTTTGCCACGTGTTCTGTTAAACTATATCGCTTTTACATCAAAATCAAAACATAATTTTCTAGTTTTTCTCGGTATTTCTCAATAAAACTGTCTGCTGTATCGCGTATTATGGTTTTTACTATAGTTTTTGAAACAAACTGGCAGCAACTCGATAGCTGCTACAGTAAAAATCAAAAAACATCTCGAAAGCTGAAAATTTCACATCTTTTTTCAAACTGATTTTTTCAAAAACTGTAGGTTCTAGGAAAGGACGGTTGGCAGATTCGTGCTTAACTCGTAAAATGTTTAGCTCTACAAGAATCGCTCATTGAAAGTTGCAAAATTCTGTACGTGTATGTAACTATGAAATTACATACGAATAAAATTATAGATGAACAGATTATAATTTATTTAGATATTTTCAAGCAAAGAGTTTGAAGAAAACATAGTAAGATAATATGGGCACGTATACTTTATTAAGTAGTAACACAAATTTTTAAAAAATCAATACAATATTGTATGACATACTTTGAAGCAAGGGACTACGCGGAGTCCAACGTCACAACTTTAACATTCGTAGCGTGACCTTCGCCTTATATCGTTTTTTGTGCGTATAACATAATTTCTCAACGTTTTCTTTTTTTTTTTTCTTTTTGTGCATTTATTGTTTTACAAAAAGACAGGAAATGTCTTCCAGCAAAGTTGGCCTGCGATAGATTTATGCCGATTGTTAAAATCGTTATTTTTCTCTCTATACTTCTTTACGATTTCCTTAATTAATTGAAGCTAAAATGTTTTCTTTTTTTTTGTACAAACAAAACGCATTCTGAATGACTGCATCAAGTAGATGGAAAAAATATTTTGTGTACTGCTATATCTACGACGTAATGAATAGGGACAGATTATCTGCCGCACCCATGTTTGCAATATAATTTACTGTGCAAGACGATTTTTGGATAACCTCTTTCGTTCACTAATTTAGTCTTCTTGTATTTATAAAATCCGCAGAGGGACAAGTGAACGGCATATACACTTTGCGTTTGTCTTGCCATTTGACTGCGAACATATTTGGCGAAGATCGAAATACATTTCACATCCAATTAATTTTTCACTCGTGATAGGAATACCTTTCCTCTGACAATTTACCACATGGGGTTTTTTTGGAGATAAGTGCTGGTTGGTAAAGCCAGGTTGGTATACCAAATATCAACAAAGTGTGGCATTTTCCTAATGCTAAATATCATTCTAATAATGGAATTACAATTTCGCCTGATTTTCCCAGAGGCTTCTCATTTATTTTTGTTTCTTGTATACACAAGAAAACGTAATACGCATCCACTTTTACAGTCACACGGTATAAAAGATTTGATGCCAAATCTATTACTCCGTTTGGATGGAATATACTGTTTGAATGATAATCTCGCCTTATGTAATGATAAACCTTCATTTATGCATAAGTTACTAAATGGGCTAAAATAATTTTCAAATGAAAAACGAAACTTACTACAGAATTCTCTTGCTTCTACTAGCCAATCAGAATTAGCTGTCGTAATTTCGTTAAAATAAAGCATTCGTAACAAAAAAAGGATATCTATCTCTATTCATTATGCGTCCGAAAATATCAGTACGCAAAAATTTAACCTTTGTTCGATATTCGGAATAATGTAACTCTTTTATTGGCGACGTAAGTGACTTGATTGCAAAAAAGCAATACATCTCACTCAGAGTTGTTTCTCCTTCGTGAGGTTTTACAAAAGAGCACATAGAATTTTCCCTTTTGTATTTACAATACCGATTTGTTTATTCCACAATAAACGATATTAATACTTCAGAAATAGAATAGTTCAAAGTAATCGTAACGGAGTAGCAAATCGACTAATTTGTATTTTCATCCCAGAATTAATCGAGTTAAATCTACGTATTTGAACTCAGTATCTTTCTTTGCAATTTTCTTACACGTTTCCTATCGTTTATATTTTTGTTCGACGCCTTTCTAAATCCTGAGTCCACTTCGAGACCATCACTAATTGCTCCCTGCTTTCTGTTTTGTATTGATATACTCAAGAATTTAGAGGTTAAGAATTCTACAAAATTATAAATATACGAAGCGGAATGTTAAAAAGGTTATCGACTAATGGTACACATAACAAAATAAAAAAGTAACAGTACTCATAACTGGTGTCTTCAAAAGTAAATACTGTATGGCCTGTTGACATCTCTGGCAGAAGTACTTTTTTACATTCGCTTATATACCGTTAAGAAACGTGTATTGAGCGAAAAAATGCGAAACTAAACAAATAACGGTCGTGCGATAATTTACACATATCTACAGACAGGGTGAGCCACTGTAGTGACGTCTCGTTCAAAAAGATGCCATAAGCGAAAGTCACTATATAGATTGTCGAAAAGATCATCTACACGAAAGGCACTACAGTGGCATTAATAGCTAAGAGATTAATCCAAACCTATTTATTATCTTTCGTTCATAATTTATATAAGTTTGGATATTTTGTCTAATGTTAACCAATACTCCAGCACATGCGCTGTCACAGACGCACCATTACAAGCAGAATTCGGAATTTTATAGCAATACTGACAACTTTTTCTCAATATCTCGGAAACTAATGCCGAACGGTGGTTACACGAATAGGGAAAAGTTGTTGGTAATATAGATTTCTACAACATATTCGAAAATCGTCGATATCGATGAGGTGCATGAGGTAACGATAACTACTAGAATTCATAACCTCTGCGTCGTTAGCCTACGTACGCGTGTTTAAATTGAAATAATCTTAAATATGAAATGCTTTTCGGAACTAAAGCATATCTAGTAATATAATTCAAGGGTCTTACAACAACTTATTATTATGAGGACTATAGAATCAACTTGAAATGGAAACTAAGCTATACGGAAAAAATAGTTAGAGATAACCTAATTCGATTAAAAATTTACTTACAACTAAATCGATGATTTAGTATATATCCTAAACAAACAGAATACGCCGAGATTAAATAAAAATACTACCACCAAACGACAAAGGTTCTTTACAAAATAATCAAAATCAATTCCAATAATACCGCCCAAATTTTGAAGAACGGAAAGTTAACAGCCTATCACGCCAGTTTTCTGAAACCCTTTGTTTTAGGCGACAATAACGAGTAATAGACATTATTAACACAAAGATAATAGATTCCGGTTTGTCCTAATGACATTCGTCTCAACCATCCTTAACCATGCTCATAAAATTATCGAATCCTGTTGCAAAATCTCCCGCTTAAACAATCAAGTAGGATTACATCACAACCAATTAGGCAACGCGAAACTGGAAATTCTACTAACCTACCTCGATCTCACCATCGCAGGCGAAAAACTCGACCGATTATCCAAATGCCACTCAAGATCCGTAAATATGTGTACACACAAGATCGAACATGCGGTATACGGTAACAACGTCTATTTTGGTCAGAGCTGTCTTCGAAATATACAGTCACGCATCTGAACGTTCTCACGCAACTGTGAATAGAATCAAACTTATCAAATACAAGACAGCCACATAAATCGAACAAGGGAAATAAAATAAATAAAAGAGGGCGCGTTTGACGGCGCATCGTACGTTTTGCTTTGGTTATTCCCCCGATACCGAAGACGCTAAATTTCATAAGAAGACGATCGACTCGACTCTCTTCAAAGATAGGAATGTTCAAATACCAATGAGACAACAAATTGCAATCACTAAAGATGCAATTCAAAATTTTAGCTCGCCCATCCGTAGTCTTTGCGAGAGGACGAGGATAAACTTAAGGAAAATATAGAAGCGTGTAATAGTCTTACAAACTCCATTACTGTTACTAACTACCTGAACGAAATCTTCAAACGATATCTTATCTCCGAAGAAGTATTGCCCCTGTCACAGATATTCTCGGAACCAGATAAATACTGTTAATTATATCTTCCATTACTTTGACAAGACTCGCTTCGAACACGCAGATAGTATTTTCCCGAATCCTTTTCAACGACTTAACCGATATCGTTCTCCAGGAGGGGGCTGAGTTGGTCCATTCCATTATCATATTCCGGCATGCACAAATACGATTAAATTGTATAAATTAAACAATCGCCTATAACAACAATGTCCTAATATTCAGCATCGAAATCCCGTTAGTTGAGACCACAATTCAAACTATGCGAAATATTGCCCTTTTCTCTTCGTTTCCCTAAATACCCGCTTCTACATCTAACTCGGTCGTCCTTACATTCTACTGAGTACCAGTAAGGTCTAGGAAAAATAGCTAGAGAATCTGGAGGAAGAAGGCGTAGTGAGTGGATGAAGCGTTGGAAACTGACGTGGCTAGACCAAAAAAATAGCATAGTTGATTAGTAATGTCCTAACTATAAGTATGGTAGAATTAAAACACGGATTGGGATTAGGTGAAGGCAATAAAAGATAGAGGTAGAGATAATGTTTGGTTAATACAGGTTTAGGGTAGGAAATATTATATGTGTGTTTGAGTTATGGCAGTATGTGTACATAGGTTTGAGTCATGGTTGCATATGTATATATTTATTTGTAATATCGTGTGTGATGTGTGTGTGAGAACGGGGCATTCTAATCCTGTTGACACATTGATGAATTCACTGTCTGCTTCGTGGGGCGGCGCTGGGTCACATTAACCTGTCGACACGACTGCAATTTTTCAACCTTGACCTCAATTTATACGACATTTAAGAAAGTTATATGATTCCTGTTGGGTTCATTGAATTCCGTGGACTTCAACTAATACATTAATACACAATAGTTTGTCAATATCAATTTGCATATATCTATAAATGTTAAGTAAAGCTGACGGGACCAGCTTTGGTCCTAATTCTGTACTCTTTCCGAATTTTCTCAAAAAGTAGAGATGTGACGTGAATTCTGACCATCGCACGTAATTCTGTGTACATTTTTCTATAAAAAAACGTTCATTGCGCGAATCAAAAAATTTTTCAATTCCGTACAGGAATAAACAATAGTCATGCATGTCTGTCGAAGAACAACGGCGCGCGTAAGGAACATGAACAACGAAAATAGCGTTAGGTTACGCAAAATGGACTGACAAAAGGCCAGCATGTATGCTAGCTAGTTCCAAAAATCATAGGTGTGTTATTGTTCACGGGAAAAATAGTAAATTAAAGCCAGACACTGTTTTTTTTATAATAATGCTAAAAAGGGGGGGGTTGATCTGTCCGATCAAACGTCATCCTATTATAGTTGTTTGCGCAGAACCATAAAATGGTATAAAAAAATTGTAATAGAATTAATATGTGGGACTTGCCTCATAAATGCGTGGCAATGGTACATAGAAAATGGGATGCTAAAAGTATACAAATTTTAAAATTTCGGAGAAATTATTTATCACCTTTTAAATATAGTGAATCCCCACAAAGAAAAAATGCCAAGTGACAATGAAGTACTGCCAAAAAAACGATCACATTTTCTGCAGTCATACCAAGGGCCTGCGAGCAAAACGAAACGGCGGTGTAAAGAAAGTTGTAAACGCATTTGTAGAATAAAAGGTAGAGAGTATACTGTGAAAGGAATCAAAAAATATATTGTAATCATTGTAAGAGCCAGCCGGTACTCCGCCTAACTTGTTTTAAAAAATTGTATGAAGAAAGGAAGTTATGTAGTTATATTAAGTTTATAATATTGAATTGTTATGTTTTTACTATTGTATGTCTGCTTATAATGATGAGATAAAATAATATAGACAGACACGTGTGACCTGCCGATGGGTCGCACCGGCGTCAACATGTTAAGAAAACCAATAGATACATATTTACTACTGAGGTCTATTATGCACTGTCTTAAAATCTCAAGGTGTCCGACAGTCGATAACAGCGAACACATACATTTAAAGAAGCTATAATTTCGGATATTACGAGACGTTTCAAACTTGAGTGAACAGTAAAAGAAATAATTCGTACAAAAGTCAAACGTTTTCTCCAAAACTCGAATATAATAAACGCAATACACACAGTAAATGTAAGGAAGACGCACGAAAAATCTGCTCTTGAATTTTTATATGACGAAATCAGCGATAAGAATAACGTTTATATTCAAAAAGAAACATATATGACCGAGCCACAGTAACGCTTTGACTTAATTAAATTAAGTTGAATGATGGAAGACTAGCGCAAACAAATACCCAGTAATTTCCGAACTTGCGAATATTTTCATGTGCTGAAAATATTGTAACAAAAAAAATAAACCATTTACTTGCACAAAATGATAATATTTTAGCTTCCTTATCTCGAAGCAGGAAATTAATAAATTAAACTTTATTAACCAAAACCATAATGTTTCTTATTTTTACCTGCAAACCAAAAAATGAAATCTCATAAACAATTTACATATCTAAATATTTTGATATTTAATTATAAAATAAAACATAAAGTATGTGTTAATACACGTGAAACTATACATTTCGATACGTGTATTCGTGAACCTCAGTACATGTACAGCTACATGTATAGATATGATCCGTGCGCTCCTGTATTTTAATACACGTGTACCCGTGTATTGAGAAGTACATGGATTAAAACGCGGATATATTAATTACACGTGTACGCGTATATTTTAGATACACGTGAAATCGTATCAAAACCGTCCAATTCTTCGATCCATACGATCCTGGAATCCAACAAGGATAATAAATATTTTGAAATTTCCGTATGTATAATGCATGGGTATAAATGTGAGGATAATCTATGTATAAGTTTCATTCAAATTGGGAAACGCACATCTAAAATAGAATGATTTATTGCAATTAGTAGCAGAACATCAATCGCAAAAGTGTTGAAAATCTGTATAGGATCTTCATAATAATTTCGTTTCGGTGGGTCAGAGAACGTAAACAAAGGTTGGCTAGTTTACAGACAGCTAGTCTGCAAGAAATACTGCGTAGAATTCACGCTGTAGTTTCCCCAAGATCGAGTGCCCATATAATGAAATTTTAGAAGAAATTGGAAGCGAATAAAACAGAAAGAGAATTATTAGTATAGTGGTACGAGGAAAAAAAATCTACAAGCGAAACTGCAAAGCTCCTAGAGAGGAACATTTCTACAATTTATTATATTCTAGGGAAGAAGGTCGTCCTGGATGATATATATGAATAATTTGCGAAATTCAGAGGTACGAGAATAATACAGAATAATAATAATAATAATACGAGAAGTACGATAAAGAAGTACATACAGAATTGTATCGGAGATTATTAAGAAAACGCGATTTAAATGTACGACTTGCGAAAAAAAGACCGTTTATTAATAATGTTATGTAATGCTGGAAAAAATCGCTAACCTGGAAACACCTTATACCACAGTATCGGCACATTTTTAACCTAGTTCCAAAGCACTGGAGTTAGTAGCGTTCCGCAAGGCTAGCAAAACACCAACTCTGTTACCAGCTGTTGTCCCAAAAACAGATAGCGAACGTTGATATAAAGTTACCACTAGTGAGGTCGCCAGGAGTTCGTTGGTTCGTAAATGCGATAATTCGTTCGTTCATTCATCCGTACCAAGTTTGTTAAGAATACACATTCGAAAACCCAAGTTCTTAACATTTGTTTTCGAAATTCTGAACCACTTTGACCAGAACGGACTCTGTCTCTAAGAAATGTCGTAGATTTCTTACGAAGAATCTTCACATTTTTCAAACTACCTCTGCTGAGAAGCCGCGGCATAACAGTAAGAAGAATAAAATATTACATTTAGAATATGCTAATGAATCTACTAACAAAGATAATCCTCACTGGAATACGGTATTTTTCTCCACAGTATCTGTTGTTGTATGAAAATAAATTTGACATTTTTGAAAGTTACGTTCGTAAATCTGTATAGAGGAATGAAATACAGAATTAAATTCAAAGAATCTATGTGCCACGGTAAAATATGGTGGTAGATCAGCGATGGCATCGGATTACATGGCAGGCGAATAACGTTGGAAATCTCGTATCAATCGATGGGGTTTTGAATAAGATGAAATATTTGAAAACTTTGGAAGAAAGTTTGAAGGACAATGCGAATAAATATTCAGAGCCACAGAAACATTAGAGAATGATCAAGAACTCGTGGCTTTTTGCAGTAACGTTTTTAAAATGAAAAATATAAAACAAAAACAAATATTTGCCAATGTAAAAAAAATTAGTTAAAGCTTTATTATGCCTACCTCATTTATCAGCAGCCACCAGCATCCAGCAATAAAAATAAATAAAACTAAAATAAAAGATCAGTTACAAAATCCGTCGATGAATGGAGTTCCTTTGACAAAAGGAAAATTCACACATTCATCGGCTACACACTTTATTATTTCTAAGAAATTAATTCATTTGGCAAAATCTGTTAAAAATAATGAAGTGTGATGGTTGATTTCAGTGATTTTCTTATGAGTGAGAACCTGTATATATGTAAATAACAATAACTGAAAATTTAAATTTTCTGAATAACTGAAAATTTACTTTTGCTGTATTTTAAAAACTAAAATGAAATTAAAGATCAAATTAATACATATTAAGTGTTAAAATTATAATTATCATTTCTGCTATGAGGATGAACAGCTATAGCTTTTCAATTCATAGATGACTACTTACTTATAATAAAGTGTGCTTTGACAGTTTTCTTTTCGTATTTTCCATACATTTTAGGATATTCAGATGCTTCCAGGAAAAAATCACGTTATACGTAAGTTTTCCAACCCGAATACTCATATACTCGACTATCCGACAAGTAAGTTATTTATCCGAGTTTTAAATTAATTTACTAAATAATAGTAAATAGTAGATAATAGTAAATAAAATTAATCGGATAATTAAATTGAGTACTCGGGTTAATTCGCATATTTTGTAACACAAAAGCTAACATGTTCGTAACATTAACATGAAAATATTGATTATTCGTGAAACAATGATGATATTTCTTTATTTTTTATTTCCTTGAAACCGTACTTTTACCAATGTATATATTAGATTTTTTCAAAATGATAACAATCTTTAAATTTCTAATTCTTTAATTATTGCTACTATGGCATTATGTAAGTAAGTTTATATCATTAAATAAGAAAATATGCTCTTTAATTACATTGTGTTTGGTCTTGTTTTAATCAGAAAAGCTTCATAATTACATTGGTCAAAGTTTTATTCAATAAAACTTGGAAATAAACAAGTTCCGTTGTTGGAAACATTGCTTAGCCGACATGTTTCTTTTCATCAAGCCCATTCCCGAACATTTTTCTCTTTTACTCGCGCTGTATTTTTCTGAGCCCACCAAAACGGCGAACCGTATTTATGCAATTTATGCAATCATACACGATAATCGATTTTTACAACCCCGATTTTCTATCGATTATGCAAAAAATACTGTATTTATGTTTCACTGTAAGAACTTCGACTTTAAAATAGAAATATGTCGATATGAAATACGAGAGAAAGTAAATAAGATGCTACATGATACAGCGACTTCTTCGCAAAATAAAACAAATTTAAGAGAAACAGCTTTAGATTTTATATAGTTACACACATTAATAATGGACACCATACTATTTTTGTAATTATTGCCGTGTGTAAGCGGGAATGATTCAAATATTATATTGTTTATTTTACGAAAGAATAAACTATTGTAGATTAAAAATATATAAACTATTCCAATCTAACAATAACATTTAATTATATATTACTTTTTAAACAATAAAAATTGTCACATTTTCATGTTACATTAATGTTTGTATTGTATGTTGTGTAATCTAGTAGTCCTCAGAAAAAGGTAAAGTGCAAAATAGATTTGTTTTATATACAAACTGCTACAATATAACTCTATCTCAATACAAAGCTATATTTCAGTGCTAATATTCAAAATCTGACACGCTACGAAAAGTACAGAATAGCAGTTTTAATAATAGACAACTTGTTATTTTTCATAGAGAAAAAAGTAAAAGTTATTATGAAATTGCACAATTAGAGCCATCACAAAGAGGTAAGAGATATAAAGAAGAAGACCGTACTGAAGTTAAGAAATAGAAAGAAACAAATCGAATTTTTTATGAAGAGGTGGTAAGAAGAATAATATGGAGAGTTAAATAAAATTCGCATTGTAGCGAAACACAATTGGCCTCAGAAATTTGTCATGGAATTAGGAAAAAGAGTCAGTGCTGAAACAGCACGCGGAATAATCAGATGCAATAGCTTAAATTGTCGTGTAGCAAGAAAAATATGGGGCGGATTTCGAACGCCGGTGTGGCTGAACTGGTGTTTATCCAACATATATTAGATAAGAATAAATATTTAGACCTTCTAAAAAACAATCTGCTAAAAAGTACAAACAATATGAGAATACAAAGTACTTTCAAATTTTATGAGGACAACGATATAAAACATAAAGCGAGAATAGTACAGGAATATTTGTTATACAATTGTCCTAAAGTTTTACATCCACCTCTGTAATCTCCGGACTTGAATCCCATAGAGAATCTATGGGTTTCATTAGACCAGAGGAGAAGCTAGAGAATTTCCAATAAATTCAAAATTTGAATTGCGAACGAGACTAAAAGAAGAATGGGCAACTAGTTCTTCAGAATATCTACAAAAAATTATTTTTAATATGCCCAAATTGTTACTTCAGGTCGTTAAACAAAACGGGCATGCGATAAAATATTAATATCTTAATTTTTCGTAACGTGATCATTGGTAAGCCAACTTTCACTCATCCTTTTTATCAAATACAATATTAATAGCAACCACGCCACCAACAAGATAACCGGTATGTACTTAAGAAAACACATAAGTAGCTGGTGATGATGAAGAAAACAATCTAATGTTGAGATAAAGCAAATTTAATTCCTAAATCCTGTGTATTGCTATTTAGCACATAATAGGAATTCGCTTTATATAGGAGTCTAGTGTATAATATCTAAATTTCCTCTTACAGGCAGCAATAATTATAAATTTTTAATACCTATAATTTTAGATACCTATAATTTTAAAGATAGAAATAATTATAAAGATAGTATAGTAATATGAGTAACTGTATGTCGATATGAAATACGGTAAGAAGTAAATAAAATGCTACATGATACAGCGGTTTCTTCGCGAAATGAAACAAATTTAAGAGAAACAGCTTTAGATTTTGTTACTCAACACTTAACACAGAATACTGAAGATACATCACTTACCGAGTTGGAGATAAATCAGGAATTGGACATAATCTTGACCACGTAAATTGGTAGCAATCGTGACGAAGTAATAACTTTCAAAATTTTCGCAATTAGCCAGAAAGCTTCTAGTTTCTATGTATTCCGGTAACTTCGGCGAGTGCCAATTTTTTACACCAGAAAATATTATAAACGGGAAAAAATCGTGCTCGTTACCGGGAAATATCAACAAAACTATGAAATTAGAAATAATGGTGAATCGAGCAAGACTTACGATTCAAAGTTAAGGTATTATAGAATACAAAAGAATGAAGGCGAACACGCACTTAAATCCTCTTAAGTAAATTTGCGAAAACCGAGTAATTTGCCGAAAGGCTGAGTAATTTAACAATGACGCAGCCGAACGCGGCTCGTCGATTTATACTGCGTGCATCTGTGATTGTTTTGAACACAGAGGTCAAAACCGTTTGAACGGCTAATGTACAGAAGGTTAACGGCGGACATAGAAGCGTAAACAATTAGCAGCCGCCGTTGTTCGCTATGATAGAGAGACGCCCCGTAGAAGAACAATGGCCGTGCGAAGTTTGCCGATTGGGCGATAACACCGCAGTCAACAAAGCCGAAAATTGCCGAACGAAGCCGTTGGCTACCACCAGTATATTAGAAAAACAAACGCAAGAAAAAAAACGAAAACAAAAGAACTGAGGCAAAAACCCCGATATAGTTCTTATATGTAAATTCTTCGAAAATTAGAACGCCTTAACAATTCTTGTCCTAAACAATAAAGTCGAAAATCTAATAGACAAAGAAAGTTCTGATAATTATGCATTACTTTGCTATATAAAACCTGTATTAAACGCAATGCGAAAATTAACCAAATTTTTTTAAAATTTATCAGTTCGACCTGAAATCCTGTTAATACTTCAACAACCACACGTTTCGCGTAGATCTTATTGCCAATCGTCGGCATTTTTCGCTTAGTATATCATTATTATTATTATATTTATTAGTATAATTATGACACTTTTTAAGAAAATTGCATTGAATGCATCATCATTATTGAATTTTTGCCGTGTTGCCCTAATTTATTTTGTGCACTTATGCATATATGAGTTTATTTATTTATGTTCTGATTGATCCATACAGTTACAGATATTATAATCATTTTCTGACTATTCGTTATTACTAGAACATTAGACTCGCAAACTGCCGCTTCTCAGTGCATTTAGAAATCATTTCACTTCAATAGAACACTTTCGAATATAGGAATCATTTGTCTAAGGTGTAAGTATCAATTAAACAAACTAAAAGGATAAAAAACCTGGGGTCACGAAAAGGTAACAGCGACCAACAACAGATGACACAGCGAAGTCACGTATACGGGACAGCGGCCGTCAAACATTTCAAAACATGTTAAAAATGGTAAGACAAAAAGGAAGAAAAAAATTTAAGACTAATTTTAAATGTAAGAACTCGTTGGAATACATTTGCATCAACTATAAATAGATTTTCAAAATTAATTGATTGCATAAATAAAAAATTAATCGATCTTCGTTTGCAATGTTTTGCCAAAAATTACATTACTGTTCTTATTATATTAACTGTAATTATATTGTATGTAGAATCATATATTAATTGTTCTAGAGCCAACAGTGTTAACAGTTCAGGAACTAAGTAAAGAAAGTGCTAATTTAATGACTACAGAAGGAACAATTCTATGTTTTCAGTAAACTAAAATACATAAATACTAAACTGCCACTAAATTTATTAGAAGTAGTAAAAAGTGAAATTGAGAAACGGAGAAATAAAAACATTTTATCATTCTTTGTATTTTTACATTGGTGATTATATCTCCATACAAATGAATTTTGAGTTATTCATCCAAACATGTAGTGAAAAATTGTGCAAAACAGCTATTTAAAAGATTGTTCATTGAGAAAGAAAGAAATGAAGATCAAATTGTTAATTGTGAATCAGAATCAGAGAGTGAAATAAAAACAGATGAAATAAAAGAATATGAAAACTTACAAAACAGCATCAAAAGTTAAAATGAATTAAAACAAATCAAATGCAGAAGATTCGATATAGACAAAGAGTTTTAAAGTGTTGAAGGAAAGGAAGGAAAGAGAAGTAACAATATGGATATTTTATGCAATGCTTTATTGACTATATAGACCAATATCAATATCTTGCAAAAGAGTTTTTCTGTTTTAGGAAACACTATTACAAAAATTTGCAGCCGATTGAGTATTAAGACGTTATTAAGACACTGGTCTTCCTAAAGAATCATTTTACCAAACAAAGTTAAAACCAAGACATTTAAAAATTATGAAGTTATGGATGCATACTACATCATAGAAGTTTTTCTTTTTTAGTAACAAAAACTAAAATTTTATCAAACTCAAGCTCAAAAATGCATACTTTTTTAAAAGGAGGCAAGAGAGCAGGGAAAATCACCAATGTCATTCTCTTCTTCATTGCAAAAGGCAATATGCTTCTATCAAAATTTCGGTAAGTGGAAATCTTCATAGAAGATTTAAATTCTTCCCTTAAGATTAGGATTACCAAGGTTTTACTGTACTAACAAAAAATACAAATATATTTAGGATGTTAGTGATACCGGAGTACCTGAATAAAGAAGTTAGGAGCGAAAGGCCAAAGTTAATAGCGCAGATTAGATGTGGAAACATAGAGAAATGGAACAAATAACGGTAAGACAATAATAAGAAATAATTTGTAGAAAAAGGAAAGAATGAATGGACGAGATATTTGTAACATTGCAAAAAGTATTATAAACCAACTCCTTTCTTGGCTTTGAAGCCGAAATAAAAAAAATATATTATATTCAAATAAAACTGTTCAAATAAAACAACTGATCTTTCACCTTAACTGCAGAAACTCATGTATGATTCATTACATACAGCATTAATTTCTAAATACATCGCATATAAAAACCTATATATTAACAGCATTCTTTTTGAGAATATGTTAATGTTTTTTCTGACTTTTATTATGAAAGATGTTTCACACAAAAGGTGAAGTTTGAGATTGAAAATTTATTTATAATTATTAAATTGCAAAAAATTGTAATCAGTAATTTTAAAAGCATATTTTTGTTAAAAGTATGTTTCTATGATTCATATTTTGAACCTTATAGGGAAAAATGCAAGGCAATACTTTTTATTTATGTGCTTCCTATCTTTCATACACTAAATTTGACAAAATCACAGTTAAGATATTTTTCAAATTAGTAGTAATAATTAAACTATAATCTTGATGTAATTATAAGAATCATGGAACGATTTAAGATTTTAACTGATAATTCTTACATACAGAAGCTATATTTTTTGTCCATGTTGATGATGTCCTAATTGCTTCTTAAGTAGTATTTGCATACCTTTCTGAATCATCAAATAACCAAAAAATTTTACCACTAATTTACAAAATAGCATTTAATTGTGTTGATCACTATTTTATACATTCTCAAGCATATGCAAAAGTCTCAAGCAACATTTTTGTCTGTTTTAAATATTCTTCTGATAAAGCAATGTAAGCGATATACACACGCATTAAATTTAACAACCTAAGGTTAAAATATCTGGTAAACTAATAACTTTTCGATACAAATAGGCTAATACTTTCGTATAGGAAATGACAAGCTGCATATATTAGTGCATTAAAAAAATGCATAATACCATTTAATACGTTGACTCTGCCACGACACCCGTATTCGGGTGTCAGCAAAGTTGTTTTCTTCAAATTCTTTTGTGTCTTTGTTCGGTCCATTCGACGTCTTTTATTTGCATAACATAGTTTGCATGCGCGTCAAATGCTTCTTCCAGAATCATTTTTCCGAACGATATTATGCTGACTCCGTCAAAGACAAGGATTTTTTGTATTTTCAGACAACCCTAATAATTTTGCAACTAACAATTGTCTAAATATTCTAATATTTATATGTTTTCTTGTTGCAATTTTGTAAACCGTCAAAGCGTTTACAACAGAAATTCCCAGAAAGCATTAAATGCCAAGTTTTCTGTACCATTTGATTTTCCTTTTCTAATTGTGGTGGCATAAGAAACCATTTGGTCGGAACAATTTATACCACACTTTCCTTCATTATATTCAACAACAGCTAGTGGTTTTAATATTGCGAACAAATGAAACGAAAGATCATTCTTGAGACCACCACTTGAGCGATTCGCATTACTAAAATATCGATGGGAGCACCTAGCAGAGAACGCTTGGTACTGCTGTACGCGTGGCCTGACGGAGATTTCTTTGAAAACACGCGTGGCAATCAACGTGTTAAAAAATCAAAGTTGTTCTTTATAGGTCCTTAATGCGTCCATCTACAAAAAATCTAATAGTACCAGAATATGTACTCTTCGAAACCATTCAACATCTATCCAAACATTTATCGCTGAAAATAGTGACAATCACGTAAATCGAAGTGGTAATATCTGGTGAATCACCCTGTATATTCAGCCTGTATATATCACACCATCTTGATCACCGACTAAGAACAACTAGACTTACAGTGGCTCATGTAACAATATTCGAACAAGCCTTAAAATAGAATAATCGCTTTAAAATTGGTCTGAACGACTTGAATTTTTCGAAAAGTTCGAAACATTAGATTATTAGATGACATGCAAAAAAATATTGAAAATATTGCAATTGGCATAACTGTCTCGTCCTCAACAAACTTAATCTTCGAATCAACGATGTTTAAGTATTAATCCAATAGCACGTAATTACGTATCGTGCCTTTTTTGTTCACACTATCTGCTTTGACTATGTTTTACTATGAAAAAATTGCATTTCTGAGTCACTACAAACGGCTGTTGATTCATGCTTCATTGCCTTGAATGCTTTACTCGAAGCTTATCGGGTTTCTCATATCATCTTATACTTTATGAAAATATATGCTATCTAGTATAATTTATGGGTTGATCAATACGTGAGTACTCATCAAACCTATTTATATTGCCTCATATATTTTTTCTAAATTAACTATTATATTTATTATGTATCTTTTTGTATTTCTATTATGTTTGTAGTTTTATTTGTATTATAAATATTGCACTTATATTCTATGAAAAATTAACATGAATAAAAGGATAAAGATTCCAATTTCTCTTAAACTCGATTATATATATTAATCAAATATTTAACAACAAAATATTGAGAACGAATTTGGTCATAAGGTAAAAACTGTTTTCCTAAGAAGAACTCTCAAAGTATAGTTTTAACATTTTGATAGAACTGCACAGTAGTATTGATTGAAAAACATTAATTATATCTAGTTTTAGGAATAGATGATAAATAGTTTAAGAGTAAAGTTTCTCCATTTATCTTCTGAAATATAAATCTTTCCCTAAGAACTGTTGTGAGATCAAGTATTACAATGATATCTCATTATTAGAGTTTTTCAAATACTTGTAACAATTATTTGTAATTAACTTCTGCATATTACAATTTAAAAAGTTGTAGTAATCTTCTAATTAATTCTAATTAAGATTCATAATTAAAAAATATACGTTTGGAATAAAAAATTACATATGTATCTAATTACAATATTTCTGATAAAATCTCTAATAAAATAAAAGAAATCTTTACTTATTGTTTATTTATTATCTTTATTATAATTATAAGTATCTTTATTATAATATGTTTATTATATATGTAATTGTCATGAATTATATAACTGATACTAATACCATGTTGTAAAATAAAAAGTGATGATTTTTATATATCAATATGAAAATAGAAAGATTATTTGAATAGTCTTGGAAATATATCATACGTAGCTTAAAAGTAGTGTAAAATATAATGCTTTTTTTGAAAAGAAAAAGTATAATATACAATCCTAGCCCTTTTCTCTTTTCTTCATTCTACCAATATAGCTACATACCAACACCTTTATAAGATATAAATAAAGCATCTTGTATGAAAACAAAAGTATTCATTGCAATTAAAGATAAAAACATTCTTGAAGAAATTACAATTAGATTAAAGTTTAATTAGGCTGTTAATTAAGTGGAGGAAATAATAGATACAACACAGAGACTGAGATGAGTATATAATCTAAATATTAATTTGCATAGAAAATAGTAAGAAATATAGTAGACAATTATTACTATCAACATGATTATAATATACATGCAATGTGTATGTATGTGATATATATTTACCAAAATTAATTTGTTAGCTACTGTTATTAAAGAGAATATTTATGTTGCAATATAAGGAATTCTTTAATTGCTAAACATTGTAGATTCTAACACAGCATGTAGAACATAAATTTCTATTCCTTATATTTGTAAGGTATAAATTATATCTAAAGTTTATACTTAAATTATAATTTTAGCCTTTTATAATACTATATTACTATATAAAAATCAAATAAAATTTCAAACATTCCCAGTGTTTACATGCATATTATATGCATCCATGATCTATAGCTCCATATTCAATGATATACCTATCATTTAAAGAGTTGGAAATATTTATATTTTTACAAATAATCATTAAATATAAAATTGATTTTCTTTATGTTAGATACTTAAGAAAGTACAATTAGATACCACTCAATGTTTCTTATTTATTAATAAAGTTTAAATCTACATTAAAGACATAACAATTTGAATTAACAGTATTGTTTATGAATTAATATCCTTTTAAGCTAAGTAATGAAATTAATAAAACTTGTACTACTTTGAATAAAAGTACAACTTAATGTGCATATAATCTGCTATACCTACTTGCAATTAAATTTGCCATAGTTCCAGAGCATACAAATAATGCATCTTCCATTCCAACCATTTTGGCAGCTGTTTCTTGTAATACTGAAAACCAAAAACTTCTTTACAAAACCTATTTACTGTTAATAATATTGTATGTAATAATTATATTGTTGATATTAATAATTATATCATGTAGGCAAAAAAGTTTATGCCACTTTTAGGTTTATCTCTATTAATTAAAATGGCATAAACTTTCTTGGTTATTTAATGTATTATCTTACAGTTACTTTACAAAGCAATTAAAATATTTAATTTATAAATAAAAAATCATATATATGTGTGTGTATGTGTTAATACTAAACATAATATTTCAGAACAACATTTTCATACCTTTCACTGTTGGATCTTCCTGAAAAGCATCATCACCAACTTCAGCACTGGATAGTGCTTCTCTCATCTTTTGGGTTGGTTTTGTTAAAGTATCACTCCGAAGATCAACAACTACTACCTGGAAAAGATTTGATTATTATATTTTATTAAACAGAAAATTAAAAGAATCGTAGGTTGTTCTTTAGGAGACCAAAAATTATTGACCTCTTTGTCTGCAATCTTATAGTTCTCAATGCATGGAATCTGAAAATGCAAGTCTTAAATTGCAGAATCCACTAGATCAAAAATTATAACTAAAAACTTTTTAGGGTATTTGTTGTAATTAAATTCGCGAAGAATTATTTTGTATTAACGTAACTGGCCGCAATAGTTAGAAAATAGATACTATCGCAAATCATAATCAACCTCACTTACCTATAAATTCCATGGTGTGATTGACTATTCTATATGGAATAAAGAGTAATAAAAAATAAAACAAGAAAAATTTCAAAATGACAGGAAAAAGAAATTAAACCAGATGAAACGTAACAATACAAAAAGAAAAAGTGAATACTTTGGACACATTTAAAAACTATTATGCGCTTGCCTTGAGTCATGTCAGAGCAAAAAACCAAACATATTCAAAATACGTGTAGCCAAACACATATGATTTAACTCAACCATGTTCACTCAGTGCCTTCATAGATTTCACTCATTGGAGAAAACAGATATATAGCTCAATATAGCATCAAAATAACGTTTAAAATAGCCTAAAATACTTAGCTTTATAGACTCCTAGCTTTTGGACCACTTTATTCCATAATTTTAAATCTACATTTCAGTAGATTCTATGCATCAAAAACTATAGGATTGCATATAAAAGAAATCAATAATTTTTGATCCCCTAAAGTTTGGTTCAATTTTATATACATACTTATTCTTACCTTATCTTTGTCATAAGTTTCATATGAATAACCTTTATCATAATACATGTTTCAACTATAAAATTATATACTTTTTCAAATAGATATATATTGCTGTGTAAATTATTATATTGAAGAAATTTTATAAGTTAACACAATTTAATTGCAAATTGCAAATTAGATATGAAAGAAAATTAAATTTACAACAAAAAATACAGAATGATAAAAACCACTATGATATCCTTACTTTAACGTATTACATCTATCGTTGATATTATTAATATCGTTTTATACTAGCCAAAAATTTGATCGTGCACGTTTCACGTTCTATTACACAATGTTTCTGCGTAGAATACTTTATTACACTTTTGGCACTTTACCTTCCTGCTAGAAAAGTTAAAGAATATTTATCACAAGATTACATATTGCATTATGTAAAACATAAAATTAAATATGTTTATTTTTATGACTTCATGAATTCATTTATATTTGACTATTACCGATAACGTTACCCTGAACGCACACAGGCGATATTTTATCGTGCGATCCCATTCCGATCGTGCCTTCCTTTGTATTCCTATTAACATACAAAAAAAAATTAATAAGGAATATTCTACAGTTGCTCCGACCAGACAAGGCAGCAACTATAAACAAAATGTAATTCCTACGGTTGCAACTATTAGTCGCCAACTAGTGACAATCGAGAGTCATCAGTCTGACCAATAGTTGCAGCCGTAGTAATCTCATTTTGTTTACGTTTACTCCCTTGTCTCGTTAGATAAATTATAGGAACTTTTAAATTTAAAAAGTATTATATACCTGTGTTTAATAAACAAATTTTGTTTATTTGTTTATAGTTTCTTTAAATTTATACAAATTATTTGTGTATATATGTATATAATTTATAAACAAAACATGCAAGAAGTCTATCTATTGCAATAAATAAAGTTAGTTACATAATTTATTAATTTAATATATTTCTTCATAAGTCACTTTATAAAGTAGAAATAAAAAGAATATTTACTGTTAATATATTAAAGAAGACTATAAAGAAAAGAAATTCAATCTTAAAAATCGTCATCTCTTTAAATTATTTTTGCTATTAAATATTAAAAATATATGTAAATCATATATCTTTGAAAAATATCTAATTACGGTCTAAATTTCATGGAAAGTAAATAATTTTTCAAAGAATTTTAATAAATTTACATTTTACGTACATATATATATAGGCGTATATAAAAAATGTCAAAAATATATCTACATAATTTTAAATGAACAAGATTCCTTTATACTAAATACGTATAATAGAAAATCCCTAACAATTAAATCAATTATCAACTGATTCTATTAAAATATTACATTGTTTTACTGTAACTTTCGAATAGAAATTTTATATGTAAAAAACAATGTATTGTTTCACCATTATTATTTTTATATTAAATACGGATCTTACATAAAAAGTAAAATATCATTTAATTTGGAAAACACTGTAAATTAATATATAATATGATATAATTAGACGTCTTTATGTTGTAAACTTAAGAAATAAAAATATAATTTAAATAACAAACGAATAGAGAAATTTCTATAAAAACATTTTGGGAATAATTAAATTGTGTATCATCGATATATTTATATTTCATTTCAATTGCGCTACTATGAGTTGTCGGTTAAGAATTGTCAGGTGTATATTTAAAATCAGGACATAGAAAAGAATGAAATAAGGATACCTCACCTATGGTCTAAACCAATACTCTTTTTCATGGTATACGAAATATTTCTGATTGGTTGCTGCGTTAATATATTTACCTGCTAACCAATCAATTTTCTATTGAGACGCGTCATATAGCGACATGAGCGCTACTACGCAGCCTACCTTGAAAACAGAACCCCACCATCATTTTATGGTAAGGAGAAAAGAAGATGGCCGCGAGGAGCGAGAAAGAAAACAATCTCGAAGAGCGTTAAAGGTGGTAGAAGAACACGGTGCCTCGAAGGAGAACGAACTACGAATCGTCCAAAACTCTCCAACTTCAGATTGTCTTAACCACCACTAGACAATAGACACTCGAAAAGTACGGGAAAACGAGTGTTGAATAGTTACATGTGTGTCCTTGTTACGAAGAGGTCAGTCTGTCGAGGATCGTCCTTGGAATCGCTCGTCCCTGAAGCCGGCTCGAGGAGCTAGTGATCTCGAAAACAAAAATGGCGGACGTCGACTCGAGGGTGGATCATTCGGATCCCGAATTGCGGTTCCTTTCCGTTGACAGGAATAATTTCAATGATCCTGCAACTCAGGCGGAATGGACGCAGAAAAAGTTGGTTTGGGTGCCTCACGAAACTCAGGGTTTCGTTGCAGCCGGGATAAAGGGTGAACGGGGTGATGAGGTCGAAGTGGAGATTGCCGAAACTGGAAAACGGGTCCTTGTCGCGAAAGATGATATTCAGAAGATGAATCCACCGAAATTTGATAAAGTTGAAGACATGGCTGAATTAACGTGCCTAAATGAAGCTTCGGTACTGCATAACCTCAAAGACAGATACTACTCCGGCCTCATTTACGTGAGTTTGATAGATTTTATCTTTTTCCATTACTAATACTGTCAAATAAAAGCCAATGATTCATTTTTTGATTAGTTTTCTTGAGGGGAATATAACAAATAGATCATAAAAGATTGATGATAAGCCTTAGTGATAAAGTTTTCTTTCTCATCCTTTTATTTCAAATGGAGCAGAAATTAAGATCAATTACAAAGAAACCAATTCTATAATTATTGATAACATTAATTTTTTACTATTAAACTACTGTGTACTAATTGTAGAGTTACTATAAATGCTATATTTATTTTTTTGCATGCAGTCTGTCAGCGTATAAACGCTTTTAGTAAAATTTTATTTTACCATTATGCAATCTTTATTTGTTTACAAATTATTTATTTAATTTATAAATATATATTTGTTGTTTATAACAATAATATAAAAAGTATAATTATTCTGAATTATATGGTAAGTAACATTCTTTCCAAATGCAAATATGCTTATAATTAATTCTTTATGATTTGTTTCTGATATTAATTAATTTTTATATTTCTTTTTATAAATATCTTATCAATCTACTTGTTCATTAGATTAATATCAATGGGAAAAAAGAAAAATTAATTGTATCAGATATCAAAATTAAGTTATCATTATCTTGATAGTATTCAGTAGATTTTATTTAAATTAAAAAAGTATTTCTTTTTTTATCACTTAGATGGAAAATTATATTGTAAACAAAGAACTGAGCATATATATATATATATACATATGTACACACATATACATGCATACAAAGTATAAAGTTAGCATAATACTTTTAAATTTAAACTAGAAGTGATTTTTGTAAGATTTTTCTGCTTTGATTTAAAAAGATTGAACTGGAATGTACAGCTAAGGCAAATAATAAGAATGCATAATTTTCATTTTGTTTTATATAAGTATATAAATAAATTATAAATATTAATATATTTCACAAACACACACACAAATTTGTGTATGGATTATTGGACAGAAATTTGTAAGACTATGGCCTGTGCAACAGTCATATACATTTAGCATTATCTGATATAAATAACAATCATATTAATTTATGTATTTTCATATGCATAAATTGGGGTTTTTTAATATTAATTCTGTAATTAATTTTAAGGTGTGGCCCAAACTTTTTATGTCATTTATACAGTTGGATATATAGTACTTTATGTCTAAAGTAATTCTAGTCTTCCTTTTGTTTAAATATTATAATATTCTTATATATATGCAAATATTTAGTATATAATATAGGTTGTATGCATTGAACTATAATGAAATATTACCTGGAAACAGTATACTGAATTAATAATATGCAGTCTATACTAAAAATTGTGATTATTTTAATATAAATCATGTAATGCCATTATATGTATACTAATACTACCATAAACAGTTATACAAATATTAATTATATAATTATCAAAATATCAAAATTTAATTTCTTTATACCAAATATTTATTTTTTTACAATATTTTTGTCTTTCGAATTCGAAAAATATCTTTAACAAATATTTATAAGCTATAAATGGCTAAAGCTTCTTTTAATTATGTTTTTGCTATCTAATTTAGTTAGTACAAATCAGTTAACAAATTTCTTGCATGAACCGGAAGAATACGGAAAGTAAATCAATCCAAACATTCATTTTGATTGAAAGTTAACGCGAGCAATTGTTATTATCAAATTTTAATGTTACATTCGATTGTTTTGTTTTTTTGTTGTTGTATTACGAGCTAAACATCCAAAATAAATCAAAAGGATTTGTAAACGTAACACTGACCTAACCCAAGGCTCTCGCTGAATTTGATTATCTCACAGTGTTGTGATCAAGCTTTTTCTCGTACGTTTCTAACAATAAACAAAAGTATTCTATTTCTGAGATTACTCTCATTGAACCGTTGCATTTACTTTTCTCTCATATTTCCTACTCAAAATAATAAACATATATGAATTAACATTACTATTTTAGAAAAACTTAATTGTAAAGGAACACATGATATAAAAACAGAATAATTAAAAAATGGTATTAAGCTGATAATTATCTCCGTCGAAAATCTTTAAACATTATTTCTTTATTCGTAATTAAGTAGTAAATTGAAATGTTTTATAAATATTCCGCTGTATAAATGATTGCATAATTTACTTTTCAAGAGAGTGAACTTTACCGAAAAGTATTTGTGTGAGAATATTTAACACAATAAAATCTTTTATGAAAGTAAATCAGAAGAAATTATAAACAGTATAATTAAAGATACATTTACTTATTTAATAACTTATTATCGTTTTCTGGTAAAACATACCGTCGTTTCGTACATTATATCATTTATAATATAAAATGGACGATATTCTAATACATAAAAAATTAGAAGAATAATCGTTTTATTTTACATTGAATTTTATCCATATATGATTAACGTTTATTGAACCAGTGTAAATAATATTTCTTTATTTACTGTCATTATCAAATTATTAATATGGAAGAAAAAATAATCCCTATACGTGGTTTTATTCATTTTGGTATTATATAGAAATAAAGAATAAACTCAGTAAAATTGGAAAACAATAATTTAATCGACATAGAGAGAGCTATAGGATCTCGAAACTTCAAAGAAGGCTGGAACTCCAATGTTAATAGATAGCACAACTGTAGTTCATTCTTGACTCTTATCTGAAGCTGATAACAGCCATACCTCATTTCCACGTACGTGTGGCACATTGACTCACCGTAATTTTTAGCATACTTTGAAGGTTGCGTTCAAAATTTTGTGAAACCAAGTTGTAAAATCAAAACAAGAAAAATGTGGACCGATTCATACAAATTAATAGATAATATGATCTTTTAATTTTATGTTACGAATGTTTTCGCTTGCTAAGATGTAACATTAATTACTTGTCATTCGCGGTATTGACAAATAGGAAATTTTCGAATAATTAGAACAAAAAAATGAAGCAAAAGACAAGAAACATTTTGCGTTTTATATTTCAATAAAAATTCGGCAAGTAAATTTCAAAAATTGTTTCCCCATAGATGACATAGACGTAAACGTATGAAAATTGTAGGCATTTTCGCTCAAATTTTCTCTTCGTTAATAATTCGATAAACAGTTCAACGGAATCGTAACTGAAGATCGTGCTGGCTTTTATCGGTCGATATTAATTAAAAGAATTGCGGTTTTTATTGGGCCTTACGATATAGAAATATCTGCTTACGTATGGCAAGCATTCTAGGACACGAGAGAATGACGTCATGCATGTGCCTCGTACGTGCTGATTTTTCTTCTTTCAATCCGCGGTATATTACATTCCGTGCAACGTTCCGAAAATCATCAAAATCTTTCAGCTCACAATCGATCGTAATCGTCGTACTGCTACTAAAACAAGAAATTCTATTCCTTGCGCAATAAATAAAATCTGTTATCAACATCTATGGTATATTATAAGAATTCGAATGAATCCATATATCAAACTGAGCCGTAATTTCGTCTGGTTCTTAAATACTTGTTAGTGCTATTGCAAACATTCGTTCGCTGTTGGAACGTTCGATCCTGTTTATATGTGCTTTGGTTATATTTTCATGCAATTGCCATAAAAGGATAGTAAATTGAAGTATACCGTGATAAAAGCTATTAACATAGGACCGAGCGAGAAAGGAAATTTATATATGAAGCATTGGCGTTTCTTCTCTATCGAATTTAGGAAAGGAGAAAAGAGAAAGAGAACGATCAGGGAGGAGTCCTTATAAGGACGAGTGTCCTTAACCTGCTTCCTCGCGGTACCGTAAACGTCCCGATGTAATATACCAGTGACGAGTTAAAGAGGAAAAGAGAAAGAGCCAGTTTCGCTGAAGATTTCGTGCCTTTTATAGTCAAGACGCAGTTTCGGTCTTCTTAGGAAAGAAACCGAACTCTGATGAAACCGTACAGATTCCGGGATTGATTAAACATGTCGCTTCGTCATATACCCTTGTCCTCCTCTCTTCCTTCTCCTCCTCCTCCTCCTCCTCTTTCTCCTTCTCCTTCTCCTTCTCCTTCTCTTCCTCCTGCTCTTTCTCCTTCTTCTTTTTTATGACCGCGCTCCTTTATATCTTTCTTTCCCTCTCTCTGATTTTCGTCTGTTTCCCTCTTCTTTTTCACTCTCTTCTACTCGAATATAAATCGGAAAGTCATACCAAAAAAATGCCTACGTGTCTACTAATTCGGGGCGTATTGAAAACCGGGATACTTTATTTTCATACAGACAACTTTGTATAATGGAAGTTCGTATAATGTAACATTAAATTGATTTTTATTTTATTTCACGTGAACAGTATCGTTTCTTCTATTTTCTTTCTTTTTTATTTTTTATTTTTATCTGAACTTTAACTCCAATTCTTTCTTCTATTCTGAACTCTAACGGGTTTAAAGCGAAGAATGGTTGGAAATATTGTTTTGAAATATGTACGAGTCTGATTTTAATACCCGATTTTCGTACGACTGGGTATGAAACATATTATGTATTGTTATTATGCGTCATTATAATTATAAGCATAAATGCTTATTGTGCGTTACAGTTCTGCGAAGCTTTAGGAAATAGAAAGTACATGATATGTTCGTCGATGATTCTGATAGTAAAAGTGACACGTAACAGCGAAAATATAATAAATACGTTTCTTTTTCTCGTGGCAATCTGTATACGCGTATAATAGCATCGTGTCGTGATCTTGATGCGTGTGTCTAAAACTCGTGATAAATTGTGCAGAAAACGGCGCACTTTAATATGCTTCAATTACTACAGATTTCTGCACGCGCAACCAATTTTAATAGTCAACAACTTGAGAGCTTGATGACTATTAATTATATGAAAACACAGCACTATTATGTTTTCTTATATGCATCAACAAAATGAATGCAGAATTATTTCCATGATATATGCCTTTTGTATTTTTATAAACATGTTCGTTTACAAATATCGTAATAATTATAATTAAATAATATATATACCGCGCATGAAAGAGCATAACAAAGAACATTCCCTTTTTATTAGTCGTGCAATTATCGTGATTTTTTCAGTCTTCATATTTGTTTGGTTTTTTGCTCTTTATTTTCTTTTTTGTCAAATTTTTTTTATTAAAAACGAGAAAAGTAAAAAAGTCAGCTATTAAACGAAAGACAAAGTGAAACAGCGTGATCACCTTGTGCTGCTTCAAAGAAGATCAATGTGAATGATTCATTTCTTCTGAATTGATATGAAAACTGATGTTAGCTTTATCCTACGTCACCAAGTCAAGAAAGACATGCAATTTTCCTTTAGAGGGAGTTAGAGTCAGTGGTTGTTAGTGAGCGATAACCAGGAATGTTAGGCAGGTCGACGACACGACACTCTCAAAGACCGGTTTTGGAGACCTTCGAGGAGAGAGTTCTGTTTAAAAAAAAAAGGGAACAAAATAGCCGTGGATCCTTACTTTGCATTGAGACTTTGTTCATCTTTCTTTAGTTTAGATTCATCTGTCTTGAAAAAAAGGGAAGACTAAATGTTTTTCTGCAATTGACCTTAACGAACAATATAAATATGAAGGTGCAACTTGTAGACTGCGAAATTGTTATAAAAAATGTGAAGACTAGAAAGTAGTGAATTTATGACGATACAATTTCAACAATAAAGAAGAGGATAATAAATTTTAATGTACAATGTTTTATGCGCGAAAAGCTTTACATTTGTTGAACAGAATTAAGGATTGCTAACGTTCTAACGAAGTGGATGTTATTATTAACATTGCTCTTGCTATTAATTCATTAATGTCCGATGAACGTTTTACTTTCAACATTTAATGAATAAATAATGATGAGACAAAGTCTAGGTTGTTATAATACAGATATATTATATATTTAAATATCATAAAATATTTAAAAAAAGGATATGCCTTTCTTTATTATGATTTTAAACATTTGGAATCATTTTTTTCTTCCTTCTTCAATAGAAAAATTTAAATTGGAAATCTGTAGAATTTAAATTAAAAATTTATTTTAATACAATGTATTGACAATGTATATGTTCTTAGCTCAAACTTCTTAATTTCTTTTCTCGAAAATCTTTCAAGCCTGCGATTTTTATTATATGATTTTTTGTCTGACTCATATTACATAACAATACGATTGTTTGTATCGATTATTAGGTCATCGTCTCATTATTTCAGTGAATGTACCGCAAATCCACCGCCATCCTCTTATCAACGATACTAAAACAGAGCAAAGTTATTTAACCTCTTATCGAACAACTACCGGTACTATTATATCGTAAAATGAGTTGTTGCAACATTTTCGTTAACATAGACTTCATTCGAATATATTTCTTACGCTCTATGTAGCTCTATTATACGACAGTAATGGAAAAATGAACCGGCAACATATAGAAAGTTACAATTTTAAGTCTGGCTACAAAAATCTCCAAGATTCTTTCCTACTTGACATTTTTTCATGATTACACATCGGTATGAACTTGTGGAAAGTGTAAACCGACCCGCTTGCTCATCTTTCCCGAATGGTGACGCATACCTTCAGCTTCTCGTTCCGTTTAACTTGTAAATTATTCATCAAAAGGAAACTATTACCAAATACATGAACGTACTGCAAAATGTGGCTTATAATTCAGCCCTTTATCGAATACTGTTGAAAACGACAACGTGAGTTCGTGCTCGCCATTCGCATGCAGATGCGTTAGTTACAAGAAATAGTAACTAGAAGATAGTTCTAGTTACAATCGATAGATTTAATCGATAGGTTTAAGATGGTCTTTTGTTTTTATCCCTAGTCCATGTAAGAATGTTCAATAAAGGATTTTTTGGCTCAGAACGGAGTGGTAGATTTATCCAAGGAATAAAATAATAATTATTGTGATCCTATCTCTGAATATAGAAATAACAACAAATACGAGTCACATTTTCCGCTACACTAGCCTGCTCAGATTTTTCAACAAAATATATGTAAATCGATCTTCCGTTCGTTTATCTGCTTACATAGTATAGCCGTTTATCAATTTATGGGGTTATTGATGGTTAAAGTACAACACGTGCGTAGCAAATCGCTTCAAGTTTGTACGCTACGTAAGTTCTATAAGTGTCTGGCGCATGAATTACATGCATTGTAATTGAACGCTTAAGCAGTTGTTGAAACAAAAGAGCTAATATTTGATGAAAATTAGACTGAGACGTCGATATCATTGGATTAGTGGAATTCTTCTGATATTGATTATACGTTAGCCTGCGGTATAACTGCGATTTATATATTACGTTTGTTACGTGAATTATTAACGCCAGTGGAATCTATTGATTAGCTCATTGCGTGTGATTTTCTCGTTAATTGATAATCGAATTCCAAATAAACTTTAACGCGATACTATTCTCGTTAAACTAGTTGCAACTGGTTTCTTCCCCTCGCGCTATTTTATTTTTACGTTTCGTCGATTTCTCGATCGTCAGTTTCTTTCGTCTGATACGTTAAACAAAAAATCACAATAGCGATTTTGTCCATTTTTTGTATAAATAACGACTAAACACTGCTGTTTAAAAGGCGTGAGAAATATTTTCGCGCAGGGAGAATATTCTCACGATAAACGACGCACAGAAAAAGTACTGAAGCTCTTAATTTCCATTGTATATTTTAGATCACGTTAAAAACTTGAAAGAGAAAAAAAGAAATATTCTTTTTTATAGTATATTCTCTAAGTAATAATTTATATGTGCCTGCTTGTTAACCTTGAACTCGTTACGTGAAAAATGCAAGAGAAATGCTACTCGCTTGGAATTATACAGAAATGTCTGGCTGAGGGAGGAACAGTATAACTGCAGTTTCATTTTATAATTCACCAACGCACCAAATCACTTTTACCTTAAACCATCGCGTTAAATGTGATGTATAAAGAAATTTCTTACGCGAATTACACAGCAGAAAGTATTACTCATTGGTAGCTTTTATTTACAAATTTAACCGATTAAATTTTTGTCCAGCTTCGTTTCTATCGATATAGTACACTCAATAGCCTAGTTTCTTACGTACGTAATACAAATACGTACTACAAAAATATAACTCTCGTAGAAAACGTTAAAAAGTTTTCATTGGAATTATAAATATATTATTTTAAATTTTATAAATTCCTTTAGGCTGTAAAAAAAAAAAGACAAAAATCAATTATTCAGTTACAAATTGCACTCATGCTGCTGTCTGTAGCTTTTGTCTGTGAAATATATTGTTGGAACGGTGCTATTCGATTTTCAAGATATTCGAGGTAGAAATCAACGTGATTGAAATTCGTTTTCTATGATTCGTAGCCAGGCCACTCATCGATTCGTTGGTATGATTGCAGACATACTCAGGACTATTCTGCGTGGTGGTAAATCCATACAAGAGGCTGCCAATTTACACGGAAAAGATAATGGAGAGGTATAAGGGTATCAAGAGACACGAGGTCCCACCTCATGTTTTTGCTATTACGGACACTGCATATCGTTCTATGCTTCAAGGTAATTAGTTTTCTTATTTGACCAGTCATCCATTAATTTATTTGGTCATTAAGCGTTATCGAGACATCTGGTTGTTTGATATTTCATTTAGTCTTCTATTTAATTGTTTGTAATTAATCGGTAATTCTATATTATTTTATGATCTTTTAAATGTTTTTACTGGCCAACTCGTAAAATAAAATGTATGTAATTGATTATGCTTTGTTATTGAATTTGAAGGTAAGGCGTATTTGTGTATTATTACTTCGAAATACCAGATCTTTTGTACGTATTTTTGTTTATAGATCGCGAAGACCAGTCCATTCTATGCACCGGTGAATCCGGCGCTGGTAAAACTGAGAACACGAAAAAAGTAATTCAATACCTGGCATACGTCGCTGCTTCGAAACCAAAATCAAATGCGGTAAGTTAATAACTAAATATCTCGATGTTTGGTGAGATTCGATGTGAAAAGAATTTTTCAGCACTTAAAATATTCCAGTAAAGAAAAGGAATCATTGACAAGATAAAATAAATAACTGTATATATGTTGTATACTGATAGAAGGGATACATTCTTCTCTGTACACTGATCTTTTTTTATTATGTTTATGTAGAATAAACGAAACCTATTGCAATGTACAGCATTTCAATGTTAGCATTAAGATGTTAGATATTTTTGTTGCTGTAAGAATATATACTGTTTTGTTGGTGATAAAAGGGAATAGGTATTGGAGGGAAATCGTTTACAGATACTCGTTTAGTTCGCAACTCTCATAAATTATTCGATTCTTCTTTAATGAAATTATATATTTCCTCTTTTTTACATCCTTAAAAATTTAAAGAACTTCAGTGCGTAATATCGAGCAAAATATTGTAGCCTTAATTTTATATTAATTAAATTATACGTCATAAGTATAAACTGATATGTTTTTCCTACTAGGATTATTTTTTATTTAGTTGAGTTTGTACAAAAATATTAGTGATTATGAAAACTCTCAAAAAGATATTTCAAAGTACATATTATCGCTCATGTTATTATATTTTATATCTTAGATTATATATTTTTGTCTTCAATGATATCTTTATAGTCTTAGAAGAAACAGATATGTTTATATCTATCATTCTAAATAACTTCTTGTAATTTAAGAATTGATAAACTGATAGACTTGTGAATCTTTTTGTTACGTTTAAATACTATTTCATTCAACAAACAACATAATCTTTACTTTTTAGTGTCTTTTTCGCAATTTTAATTGATGTGTAATAGATGTTATGAATTATTCATTAATAATATACATGTATACACATTTAACTTTATGACATCACAATCGACAATACACTTGATATTACAAAGTCAATCTGCTTATTTTTTTTATTTAATCTTTAATATCGTGGATAGTGAAAATTGTTTTATAAGCTTATTGGGATTTATGTCATATCTTTATATGATGTTTACATCTTATTTAGAAATAGATAGTAATATAATCAAATTCTTTATATCAATTGAAAAGTATGAAATGTTCCATGAAAGAGAGTTTATTGAGATAAAAGATTTCACATATATATATATATAAGTAGTATGTAATTATTATTTTATAAACATATTGTTTACTGTGTATATGATATAAATATTCTCACATTTATTTTCATTGAAACTAATTATCGAGAACATGCAAATACATTGTTATATCTTTTCTTTTAAAACAAAAATCATAATGTTAAAATTAGTTATAAAAGATATATCAATAGCAAATGATTACAAATAATCGATTGTCCATGTCAGTTGTTTGCTCCATTCAGTACTTGTAATTATAAAATTTATATCATGTATGGAACTCTTATCTTGGTTTTATAGGTGAATATTTCAGTAATAATTTTACTTTCAGTTTCATAATTCGAATATATATACTGGAATAATGATTCTATATTAGATAGACGGTTTATTTTGAAATTTGTTATACAATTGTTTGGATTATATAGGAAAGTAGCTGACTTCCATATATTCCAATGAATGTTTTTCAAAAGGACTCAAATTTAGAAAGAGTTTATTTACATAGTAATTGAGAGCATTGTAAATTTCACCCGGTGCATGAAAGTTTCTGTAAATACTCTTCCTTTTCTTTTTTCGTGCATGATGCTTCGTAAATTTCATACGAATATAAACAAATACGTAATGCACATATCAAACCAAATTATACAAAAGGAAATTTATATAATACAAAAATAATATTTACATATATATAGAAGTTTGAAATCTCTCAGCTCAATTAAATTATTATTAAGCAATTGAAATAAAAATTATATGAATCCATGTGTTAATAAATAGGTGAAGATTTTCTCAATTATTCAAAAAATTGTTATTTATCTCAAACATTTATTTTAAAATAATATAAAAAGTTATTTTAAAATTGACCTTTAATGATGAATTATTGAATTTTTCCAGTAAATAAAAATGTAAATATCAAAAATTTTGTCGATAAAATTTTCTCCAATAATCGTATTTTGTACATTTTTTTAATATTAAAAAATATCAACGTAATCGTAATAATCTTAGAATTTTGTGCAAATTAATACATGTACGATATCGTGAACAATGACACAGGAAGGAAATTCAGCCTCAGTTTCCGCAGTTGTAGTAGATAAAATTTGACTACGAAGATAAAATATACCGAACTTCCTAAAGCAAGGAAAGCACTGTGATATTTTGGTATATGGAGAGATATATTTTTAGTACTCTCGATTAAATTGGAAGTTATCTTTATTGAAAAACTGATTAATGAATTGTAGAAAATAAAACATTGACCAGTCTGATTACATAATGTAAACAACTTTCATAAACAATATTTGCTCAGAGATATGTTTCGTTCAAAATAATCTTACATATAATAAGAATGTATTATATATAGTACTAAGAATTCAGTATATACATAGTTGTATTTACATACTAATAATTGTATAATCAAACGAACGTGATTTACTGAAAATGTCGTCAACGTGTTGTTACACGTGATATAGTAAAGAAAAAAAAAAAAAAAAAAAAAAAAAGAAAACGAAACAAAGGACAAATACGTACAGTAAATGTTGATTGTGCAAGGGTTACGTGAACTATTTAAAAACTCGATCATCGAATACTATACGACTGTTTTGCGATCGCGATAGATAATGATAGGCCATCGTAGATCACTGGCTCTCGAAGGATCTTTCCTTTTTCAGTGAAACGATCCACTTATCGGCCTAACTCGGCTTTGACTCATTCTCGTCGGACTGTTCTGAGTCACCGTATGCTTCGAAACTTGTGTTCTTATATAGGAAAAAACTATCGTCGTTCCCTTTTCACGTGTTTCATAATTCGACATTAACAACGGCACGAATCTCGTTTAAACTGCAAAATCATTAAGAAGGAGTCCCGAGAGCTTTTATAATGCGTGACACGCCACAGTCAGAATATTTAGTTGAAGAATTGAATATCCTCGTTTAACGTAAATTATGTTCAAAATAGCTTGTGTATGGCGTTTAGATGGAAACATTATCTTTCTACGAACGTAGAAAAAAAAATCCACGTTATACTTGTTGTGAATCAAACTCGAGTTACCTTCAATGACACGTATCAAACAAGTAATTACAAATGGAAACAGGATTTTTCCTTCTTTCTTTTTTTTTTCTTTTTTGCGTAGTCTTACTCGTGACGAACTTTCAAATATTTTGAATTTTACTCGGATTTCACTGATTCACTCCGAGCGATTCTGGATATACATTTGCTGGTGTTTCAGTTGTTTGAGTTTGCCAAAACTTCGAATGAAAATTAGATTCGTGAACTAAGGCTCGTGAATTTAATTTTATAAATTCTTTCATTCCCGGTGCTGACTTTCGGCGGCTACAACATACCTAGACACCAAGTCCGGCATTAATCATAGTAAGTCAACAACAAAATGATCAACATTCCGCTCACGCGATATATACGCTACTGTCTGCCTTCTTTATATTTCCTTCTTATTTTTCTTTTTGCTTTCTGTTTTGTAATATCTATTTGTTTTTAGCTTTGGTTAACACTAACAGTTTGTATTCCCAGGTTTTGGAAGTTTTGTTCCCATTACTTTGTTAACTTCTTCGTATATTCTATGCACGTAAAAATATATGTATGTTATTGCGTCTTCGTTTCATCTATCGGGTATTTTTGATACTTATTTCTACCTAATGATATATGTAAATTAACTATATTTAATATTACCAATCTTAATAGAAACGTAATCTGGCTTGTTCTCTCTTTCACCTTCTCTTCCCTTTCGTCCTTCTCTCCTCCTTCGTATTTTATTCTACGTACTAATAAAGTGGATAGTTAATTAAAAATTAATTTCAAAATATTGTCTTTAACACGATAGCTTTTTAGTCGATTAAGAAACAAAGTATTTCGAAGTTCTAACATGTTCTTCTTACTCTTTTTTTTCTTTTTTTTTTTTTACTGCTGCTCGCTGGATTCAGGGTTCCGGAAATGTTTCGGATAAATTTGCGGTAATTAACGTGAGAGTCGATTGATTAAATTATTTATTAATATATTCGCTGTCGTGTTTATGTATGTGTGTGCGTGTGCTGTATGCTTGCCACATATTTTACTTTGCGCTTAATCGTATGAAGTTTTAAATAACTTAACGATATTCTTTGTTTTATAATAATGGAAATGGTAAATATCGGAGATCAATGTTTTCTTTATATTAAACATTAAACACGATTATAACTAATTTAGCCATTTTATCAACTATTGCTTTGATTACATAGATTTTATAAATAGATAAATCAAGCTGAGAAATTAGCTTTATGCCATTTTTTCCTATTGATTGCTATATTTATTAAAATGTTCATATTGATTCTTAAGTTAAATAGAAACTTATAAATTCTGTTATTTAATTGAAAGGTGCCTGTAAAAAATACTGTAAGTGCCAAGATTGAAAAACTTGGATTTTTTATTGGAAAATATTCCACGTACCACTGAGAAAGCCATAGCATAGAATTTAGGTGCAATTTCCCTTACTAAATAATTATCCATAATGCTAGAAGATGGTGTCACAACGTCTCCTTTACAGAAAAATATATAGTGCCAGTAAACATTAGTTAATTGTTTCTTAGCTTTTGTCTATGCCATTTATCTAATTGAATCAAACATTGATTTTTCTTTATAACTAAAAAGTGGCACACATAGGTTTTCCTACAGATACGCTCTTCTTTTTCATAAATTTGGTCCACGTTAATACTTGTTTCTTACAAACATTGTATTTTTTCCAAGCACTCTTCAATTTAAGATAATATACAACGTTCTGTATCCTTTAGATACAATGGGTAATGAATTACGCTTTTACATTATTAATTGTTCTGAAATAATCATTATTATTTTGGTTGTTTGGTGATTTAGACAAGACAATTATTAGCTAATTAGCAACATGTATAGTTGTAGTGAAACAAACTATGATATAATATTTCTTTAAAAAATATCTGTTTATATCATAATTCTTGTTGCATTTTATGCATTGCTTATGTTTTATTTATCGCAATTATTTTGAAAATTTCCTAAAGTAGACATAAATGAATTTATTGTTCTATTAAAAATTTATTGTATTTGCGCACGTTCTGTAAATTCTGTAAAATGATGTATTATTTATTTAAATATCACTAACTTATAAGAAGCGTTTATTGCTTATATAATAAAGTTATGACTACCTTTACAAATTATCTACAATTCTACAAGTGCTTTGAAAACATTTTTACATTTTACAGTTTTACTATTATTTGCAGATCCATTTGAAGGAAATGCTTTTTTTCTATTTCTATCAATGTCAGTTAACAGTAACTTTGTAGATTAGATACGTCTATATTTTATAACTTCTCCACCGAACTTTTAAAGTATTATGAAATGCGTTTGACAATATAAAATCAGAGAATACAATTTTGCTAAAAACAATACATAAACAGATACATACGTTGCGAGATAAATTAACAATTTTTATGTTTACTAATGTGATTAATTTTTGATGATAGGGTGAATTGGAACAGCAACTCTTACAAGCGAATCCAATTTTAGAAGCTTTTGGGAATGCTAAAACAGTGAAGAATGACAACTCATCCCGATTTGTAAGTTCAACAAATATTGCTCTTTTTCCTTATAACATTTTCTCAAAATTAATATTCGTCTTCAATTAAACCTTTTATGCGACAAAAACGTTTTTGTTTCTTCAGGTAAAATATTTACTTTAAGAAACATAATACACTATTAATTAATTATTTCTATAAATTGATTGCATATACTGTTCTAAAGTTACATAATAAAAAACAATTATTTTTATTACAAGTATTTTTTATAAGTACTTATTAACAGATATAATACAATGAAATTAATATTTTCTACTGTGATTCAGAAAATAGAAAAAATATACACACGTGTATATATATATATCATTTTTTTAATTTTATTATTAAATATATTACATAAATTATATTTTTTATTTGTTATTGTTGTTTTATTAATTATATACTTATATATTATATTAATTATAATATATATATTTTTTAAATAAGTGTCTAAAAGGAGAAAATATTAAGTAGTGCATTGTACCTAACAAACAATTTGCCTTAATGATAATTAATAATGTTAATAACTGACAATTTATGAAACAGGGTAAATTTATTCGAATAAACTTCGATGCCTCGGGTTACATTGCCGGTGCGAACATAGAGACTTATCTTCTGGAAAAGTCAAGAGCAATTCGACAAGCGAAAGATGAAAGAACCTTCCACATATTTTATCAACTCCTAGCGGGTGCCTCCGCTGATCAAAAAAGTAAGTCGAGATTTGTCATTGGTAATAAAAAAATCATTTACACTTTTCATAATTTTCCTTTTATGACACAAATTTCTTTCAGTTCTTTCGCTTTAATATGTTAACTGTAAAGATAAATGATATTTGAGGGAACAGCTTCATTTCCACGAATAACTTCGTAAATAGATTGCAAGAAGTATTTTAGAATTTATTGGTTTAATAACAATATGAGATTGAGATTCATGGAACTGATGATATATGTTATCAGTTCATTATCAGTTCAACTTGTCTTATATAGGTTTATTCTGTGCACGTTTATGCCGTGTAAAATGTTATTGACTCAGGCCAAGCCCATAGGACGTACTGTTTATTACTATTCGCAACGGAGAAGTGAATCGATATTCCTGCTTCGAGACACTGAACGTTTCCGCCCATTATGTGTTGTACTTGTTAGGGATATTTTGATCCATAGCCGAATCTATTCTCCGATTAAGCCCGTTCTTTCAGGATACGAACAAATTGAAACAACCTTCTTCATAGATGACTCAGCTGTGCTACCTGACTTGAAGTTCAATTATTCATGCGTGGAATGTCAGGCAACGAATCATTTTGGACGTCGTTTAATAACGTAACGCTATGATGAATGCATCAGTTTCTTCATTCGTCAAAATACAAATTTAGAACGTCCTTGTTCTCCATTTCCTGTTTAAATTTCTGTTTATGAAATGGCATATATAAATCTCTGTCTTAAAGGTTGGAAGAATATATTATCCCAAATGGAATTGATGCAATATGGAAGCCACGTATAAAATAGAACGGTTATGAAATTTAATTGTGTACGAGACAAAATGCAAATGGCTAAATTGTAGTAAAACCGAATTTACACTGTTTCACATTGGAGAACCACTGGCGATGATTCGTCCATAGAGAAAATGAAGGATTAAAGCCAGAGTATTTACACAACTTCACTGGATGAATGCTTCAGATGAAGACTCCAAATGAGCACTGTGGATAAATAATTAGTTCTATTGCATTAAGAGGCATTTTTAGCACACTAGGAGTAATGATATGCTTATTAGATATTTTCTACTTAGAATAACACCACAAAATAACTTGCAAAGTTTCATTTACCCTTAGCAAAACATTTTGTATAAGCAAATACCCATAATAATTATATTCACTAATTTGCAAAAAATCAAAATTCTGATTTATCCGCATTCGTTTCCATATTCATTTTGTACGATGTGTATCATAGAAATGCGAACTGATCGTTCGATTATGCATTCAACATGCGTTTATATGTACTTGTCAGTGGCGTTTCACTATGAGTGTATCATTCATTCTGTAAAGCTCAGCTGTACTCCGTTCACTGTGCACTTTGGAGCAACACTGCAGATGGAGGATGAAAATGACATATTTTGATGAATCATTTCTAGATTCTAATTCTAATTCTAGAATCTAATTTCTAGAAAAGGGAGAAATTGAAATAAAAAATTAATTTTGTAAATACAGATTTGAGTATATATTCAGGCTTTAAATTTTGATCTTTATTCGTTTACGAGTTCATCACGAGTTCAAGCACGAGTTAGCATAAGTTCAGAATAAATGCAATTATATGCAATTAAATATTTCATTCTCTATAAGTTCCAATAATACTGGATCTTGATTATACAAGATCATGGGACAAATAATTTGTCATGCTTATTGTTGTTAAAGAGCAAACTAAAGTATAGTAGAATTCCGTTTTTATGAACTTTATTTATTTCAACAAAATTGTAGTCAGTAGATTAAATACTCTTGTCAGTTTAGTGCACTTACTTGAGCATGAACTCTTTCTGTATGAGCAAAAAATCATAAGTAGAGAAAAGAATCAGTAGACTTCTATTATATCAATTTCAATGATATAAGTTATTCTGAGTGAATTCGAATTTTTGAGTTATTATATTCTGAGTTATTCAAAATGAATATATTTCAAAAAAAGGAAATACTAAATATTATCTATATTGTATGTTTCATTATAGTTAGAAAATAGTAGTTCATTAAGTTCATTAAAGATAATAAATAACAGTTATCTTTTCTTTCGTGCTCTACAATTATCCCTTTAATATATTTAAAAAAAGAACACAAAAATGATTCGATATTTAAAAAATTTCAGAGGAATTTATCTTGGAGGATCCGAAACACTATCCATTCCTTTCCAATGGCGCATTACCAGTTCCAGGAGTGGACGATTCAGCTGAGTTCTTCTCAACCGTGAAGTCCATGCATATCATGGGCATGACAAATGAAGATTTTTCTTCGATCTTTCGTATCGTGTCTGCGGTAATGTTATTTGGTTCTATGCAGTTCCGTCAAGAAAGGAACTCGGATCAAGCCACGTTACCGGACAATACTGTTGCTCAAAAAATTTCTCATTTACTCGGTTTAAGCGTAACAGAAATGACAAAAGCGTTTTTAAAACCAAGAATTAAAGTGGGTAGAGACTTCGTAACGAAAGCACAAACAAAAGAGCAAGTTGAATTTGCTGTAGAAGCAATTTCAAAAGCTTGCTATGAGAGAATGTTTAGGTGGCTTGTAAACCGAATCAACCGATCATTGGATCGGACAAAAAGACAAGGAGCAAGTTTTATCGGTATCTTAGATATGGCTGGTTTTGAAATATTCGAGTTGAACAGTTTCGAACAGTTATGCATTAATTATACTAACGAGAAGTTACAACAATTATTCAACCATACCATGTTTATTTTGGAACAAGAAGAATATCAAAGGGAAGGAATTGAATGGAAGTTTATAGATTTTGGATTAGATTTGCAACCAACTATTGATTTGATTGACAAACCGATGGGTATGTTCGAATTACTTAATGCTCCTTTTTAATGTAGCTTGTACATTTAATACATATCTACATTCCACATTTTCTTTCTGAAGTCACTCGGTCGAAGTAACATGCTAGTGAATTTAAATAATACATTGTATACATTTTAATATTACTTTTTCAGTGTTTTAAAATTGAATTACTTTTGTTTCTATTGGAAACTTTGTTATTTACAAATTATGTTTATTTATCGTCAATCCTTCTTCAATAACTTAAGCAAATTTTAATTCAAAACAGGCATCATGGCTTTACTGGATGAAGAATGTTGGTTCCCTAAAGCAACAGATAAAACATTTGTTGAAAAATTAGTAGGTGCACATAGTGTACATCCAAAATTCATGAAAACAGACTTCAGAGGTGTGGCAGATTTTGCTATCATACATTATGCTGGAAAAGTTGATTATTCAGCTGCCAAATGGTTAATGAAAAATATGGATCCTTTGAATGAAAATGTTGTTAGCCTTTTACAAAATTCACAAGATCCTTTCGTTTGTCATATTTGGAAAGACGCAGAAATTGTTGGAATGGCTCAGCAAGCATTAACTGATACACAATTTGGTGCAAGAACAAGAAAAGGCATGTTCAGAACAGTTTCTCAATTGTACAAGGAACAATTAGCAAAATTAATGGTTACTTTAAGAAACACAAATCCTAATTTTGTAAGATGCATCATACCAAATCATGAAAAGAAGGCTGGAAAAATTGATGCACCATTGGTACTAGATCAACTGAGATGTAATGGAGTTTTAGAAGGAATTCGAATTTGCCGACAAGGATTTCCAAATAGAATACCATTTCAAGAATTCAGACAAAGATACGAACTTCTAACACCGAATGCTATTCCTAAAGGGTTTATGGATGGAAAGAAAGCTTGTGAGAAAATGGTAAGTGTAATCTTGTTTATATATTGCATTTTTTACTACGAATAAATATCACAATAATAATAATGATGATGGAATGCAATATTCAATATTAATAAAATATTAAATTATAATAAATAATAAAATATTGATTATATTGATTTAAAATTTATATATACATATATAAATCAATAATATATATATATGTATTCATATACATAATATAATTTATTATTTGCTCTTAATTGTTCTAGAAATTTAAAACATATATGTATATGTAATTTCACAAAATCTATATTTCAGATTCAAGCTCTTGAACTTGACCCTAATCTTTATCGCGTTGGTCAATCAAAAATTTTCTTCCGTGCTGGAGTTTTGGCTCATCTTGAAGAAGAACGTGATTATAAAATTACTGACATAATTGTTAATTTCCAAGCATTCTGTCGTGGTTTTCTTGCTCGCAGAAATTATCAGAAACGTTTGCAACAGTTAAATGCTATTAGAATTATTCAAAGAAATTGTGCTGCTTACTTAAAACTTAGAAATTGGCAATGGTGGCGTTTGTATACGAAGGTGAAACCACTTCTGGAAGTGACAAAACAAGAGGAAAAATTGACTCAAAAAGAAGATGAATTGAAACAAGTACGGGACAAGTTAGAAATGCAATTACATTCTGCACAAGAATATGAACGAAAATATCAACAAGCTATGGAAGAAAAAACTATGTTAGCAGAACAATTACAAGCTGAAGTCGAATTATGTGCAGAAGCAGAAGAAATGCGAGCGAGATTAGCTGCCAGAAAGCAAGAACTAGAAGAGATTCTTCATGATTTGGAAACAAGAATTGAAGAGGAAGAAGAAAGAAGTGCTGGATTGACTCAAGAAAAAAAGAAATTGCAATTAAATATAAGTGATCTTGAAGAGCAGTTAGAGGAGGAGGAAGCTGCTAGACAGAAATTACAGTTAGAGAAAGTACAATGTGATGCAAAAATCAAAAAACTTGAGGAAGACCTTGCACTTTCTGAGGATACAAATCAAAAATTGTTGAAGGAGAAAAAGATCCTTGAAGAAAGAGCAAATGATTTATCTCAGACACTTGCTGAGGAAGAAGAAAAAGCGAAGCACTTATCTAAATTAAAAGCAAAACATGAAGCAACGATTGCAGATCTTGAAGAAAGGTTGTTGAAAGATCATCAACAAAGACAGGAAGTAGATAGATCAAAACGGAAAATAGAAACTGAAGTATCAGATTTGAAGGAACAACTTGCAGAAAGGAAGACACAGGTATAGTGATTTTTATAAGTTCTGTTTTCCTATTTTCTGTCAATAAAAGCACATTAGAAAAAAGTAAGAATAATTTTAGTCTGAAGTAAGAAATATATTTTTAAGTAAATGTATAAAACAATAGTAATAATATAAATTTTTATAGGTAGAAGAACTTCAACTGCAACTTGGTAAACGTGAAGAAGAATTAAATCAAGTAATGGCAAAAATGGATGAAGAAGGAGCAGCTAAAGCTCAAGCTCAAAAGGCACTTCGTGAATTAGAGTCTCAATTGGCCGAACTTCAAGAAGACTTAGAAGCTGAAAAGGCTGCTAGGGGAAAAGCAGAAAAACTAAAACGAGACTTAAATGAGGAATTAGAAGCATTGAAAAATGAATTATTAGATTCTTTAGATACAACTGCTGCACAGCAAGAATTAAGAAGCAAACGAGAACAGGAATTAGCAACATTAAAGAAGAATTTAGAAGAAGAAACATCAATACATGAAGCAACATTGGCGGATATGCGTCATAAGCACACGCAGGAATTGACTGCTTTGAACGAACAAATGGATGCATTGAAGAAGACTAAAGCTGTTTTAGAAAAAGCAAAGGGAACGTTGGAGGCTGAAAATGCTGATTTAGCTACAGAACTTAGATCTGTTGGTGCGAGCAGGCAAGAATCAGATAGAAGAAGAAAACAGGCTGAACAACAACTTGCTGAAGTAAATGCAAAACTTGCAGAAGTGGAAAGAAACAGGCAGGAACTGATAGAAAGAGTAACAAAATTACAACAAGAATCTGAAAGTATTATGCAACAATTAGAGGCAGCAGAGTTGAAAGCTTCTGCAGCCTTGAAAGCTTCAGCAACTTGCGAATCTCAATTTACAGAACTTCAGCAACAACTTGAAGAGGAAACAAGACAAAAATTAGCTTTAAGTTCAAAATTGAGAGCGTTAGAAAGTGAAAAGGAAAGTCTGCATGATCAATTAGAAGAAGAAGAGGAGGCAAAGAGATGCTTAGATAAACAGGTATGATTTCTAATTATTTAATTAACTGATGATTTAAAACTTTTTAAATGTAGGTGCACTTAACTAATTTTAATTGTAGTTACTTATTATAAAGTTCGTTATTTTCAATATCTGGGTGTTAATCAAAAAAATTTTGTATGCTTTTAAAAAATCACAAAAATGAAACCTTCATTTATCAGCTTTGTTTTTTAAAATAGGTTATGGGCTTAACTGTACAATTGGCTGAAGCAAAGAAAAGAGTTGAGGAAGAAACTGAAGCTGCTACAGCATTGGAAGAAGCAAGAAAACGGTGCATGAAAGACATTGAAGCACTTCAAAGACAAGTTGAAGAACTACAAGCTGCTAATGATAAATTAGACAAATCAAAGAAAAAGATTCAAGCAGAATTAGAAGATAGTATCATTGAGCTCGAAGCGCAAAGAGCAAAGGTGCTGGAATTGGAGAAGAAACAGAAAAATTTCGATAAGGTAACTGTGGGTGCAGTTTTGATTATTAACTGGAAAAATATAAAATTAAAATTCTTAATTTATATTTAATTTAATACTAATAATTCTTAGTTTATATACAGTACAATAAATTCCAATTTATTAGTTTTATTAGTTAGTATTAGCAAATAAATTCTTAATATTCATATTATACTGATTATTTGTTTCTATTATTAACGATATCTGAATAATTAGATATATTCTTGTTCTATTATTCTATAACTAATTTTTATTCTTTAATTCTATATTAATTTGCAATTAATAGAATTGTTACTTCTTTTTAATTATTAACGATAGTTTGGGGAACTTTCTGTGAGTTTTTCAATTATCATTATTAATGATTCATAATATTTAATGTAGAAAATTTGGTATCCAATAACAATATAAAAATTATTTACACTGAACTATTTTTTATTTTTACGCAATATTGAATATCTTATGGACCATTTATGCACAAATTTTTAATCGGATATAATTATTTGTATATATTATCTAGTAATTCTATTTATAATTACATATCATGATATAATTTATTATAACATTATATGGCTTCAAAAGTTCCACTTCCACAAAGATGTTTATTAAAGCACAATGTGTAATCGTCAGTATGATTTTTTGCACGCTTCTCACAGATTATTCACGGTCTATAAGATGTTAATTACCAGTAATATAAATATCATTCATTTTTACGTTACATTTAGATATAATAAACATTTAATAAGTTTCAAAAGTAATAGTAGAATTAGTATGATCAATTTTAAAACTTCTCTTTCTCTTAGTATTATTATTATTTTTAAGGTGCTGGCTGAAGAAAAAGCGGTCTCTGAACAGTATGCAGAGCAACGTGATGCTGCCGAACGTGAGGCCCGTGAAAAAGAAACTCGTGTCTTATCCTTAACTCGAGAACTTGACGAAATGAATGAGAAAGTTGAAGAACTCGAACGAATTCGTCGAGGTCTCCAATCAGAATTGGACGAACTCGTAAACAATCAAGGAACAGCAGACAAAAATGTGCATGAACTAGAAAAAGCAAAACGTGCTCTTGAATCACAATTAGCGGAGCAACGTTCTCAAGTAGAAGAGCTCGAGGATGAGTTACAATTTACGGAAGATGCTAAGTTGCGTCTAGAAGTAAATATGCAAGCTCTAAGAGCCCAATTCGAGCGAGACTTGCAAGCTAAAGAAGAACAAGCTGAAGAGAAACGAAGAGGATTGGTGAAACAATTGCGCGATCTTGAAGCGGAATTAGAGGATGAAAGAAAACAAAGAGCTGCCGCTATTGCACAACGTAAAAAAATGGAAGCAGACTATAAAGATATTGAACAGCAATTGGAAATGCATAATAAGGTAAAAGAAGATGCACTGAAACAATTGAAGAAACTTCAAGCCCAAATAAAAGATTGCACTAGAGAAACTGAGGAAGCTAGAGCTGCCAGAGATGAACTTGCAGCAAGTGCTAAAGAAACTGAGAGAAAGGTAAAGAGTTTAGAAGCAGACTTGATGCAATTAACTGAAGATTATGCCAGCAGTGAACGCGCTAGAAGAGCTGCTGAGAACGAAAGAGACGAATTACAGGAAGAACTCAATAATAACGCTAATAAGGGTACATTAATGTTGGATGAAAAACGTAGATTAGAAGCTAGAATAGCAACATTGGAAGAAGAGTTAGAAGAAGAGCAATCAAATGGTGAACTGCTAATGGATAGAGCTAGAAAAGCGCAAATAACTATAGAACAACTAACAAATGATTTAACGACTGAGAGATCAACTACACAGAAATTGGAATCGCACAAATTGTTATTAGAAAGGCAAAATAAGGAGTTGAAGGCGAAACTCACAGAATTAGAAACTGCTCAAAGAGCAAAGACCAAAGCTACCATTCAACAATTAGAATCAAAGATTAATAATCTTGATGAACAATTAGAAACTGAAGCAAAAGAAAGATTTGCACAGCAGAAGATTAATAGAAAATTGGAGAAAAAGCTAAAGGAATTAAGTTTACAGCTAGAAGACGAAAGGAGAAATTCAGATCAATATAAAGAACAAGCAGAAAAAGTGAATGCTAGAATGAAAGCTTTGAAGAGACAGCTTGACGAAGCTGAAGAAGAAATTAGCAGGCATAAAGCAATGAAAAGGAAAGCGCAAAGAGAAATGGATGATATGCTTGAATCTCAAGAAGAGCTAACCAGAGAGGTTGCAAATCTTAAAAATAAATTAAGGTAAGTTTTAGTCGTTCAATTTTTTAAATACTTATATCTTTCGTTTTATTCGTTTTATATTTATAATAGAATAGAATTTAAATAGAATGTGAGGTGTTTACTCTCTGGCATTCATATAAACGTGAAATCAAATATAAATAAATATATATCGATTATATAAAAACCGTTTGATATTTATAAACAATAGTCAATTCTCTGCACTTGTTGCAAAATTTTATTACATAATTTATTTCTTATGAGAAAGATAAATATGTCAAGATATTTAATAGACAAAAGGTTCTAATTCTTTGCCTTTTATTTAAATTACTGGAAATTGGTTTGAAAATAAGAAATGACTATACATATTAAAATATTTAGGCGTCGAGGGAAAAAGAATAGTTCATACCCCACGTGAAAAAAGCGGAATTTCTTCAAGTCTCAAGCATTCCTCGAGTCTTGGTTAGTCTATAAATTAAATTACTTTTAATATCGAATCATGTCATTTATACATATGCATATAGTTTAGATATATTTTTGAACTATAAAATATTCAATTATATAGAATATTTCTTGCAAATATTTCAAATAATTTTCTCCTTTGTCTTGTTACTTCCTTTTTTCTCCATTATACTATGTGAGTTGTGACTATTACTACTTTCCATTTATTTATTTTATTAATTGTATATTATTTTGTAGTGCATCCTTACTTCCTGACTATTTGATTAATTTTATTAACGATTCTTTTATCCCAAAATCTATTTTCCCTCTTAAAGATATATCACTAATCTTATACGTGTGTATTACATATATAATTTTAGTTACATTCTCATTAACTTTACTTATTCGTTTTCTGTTTCTTTATGTAATTTCAAACATCTTCAAACATACTAAGAGACTTTAAAATAGTTGTTTTAAAATGCTTATCATATAATTTGTTATTACTTTGTTAGTTTTGCGTATATAATTGGTTGACTGGGAAAAGGGTATACCAAGCATCTGTAGATTGAAAAACGACATTTAATTTTGATAATTTAAAAATCGTTTTGTTTATTTTTATGAAACTATTCATCGTCTTTCTTAGATAGCAGGGTATTTGATTAAAACTGTATGAAATGTCTGCACAGACGAGGTGGTCCTCCAATAAGCCTTAGTTCGACGCGTCTGAAACGCGGCTCTGTTCAAACCGGTGGATCCGGCGACGATTCGACGACACAGGATGAAAGCATCGATGGTGAGGAAACTGTCAACTGAACAAGAAAACACACCACTTATTGAACCCTCACAACGCAGGAAACTCATAAAAATATCCAGGTCCAAGAAGTGTGTGCAAGATCCGTTTCGATCAAAGTTAAGTTCGAATCGGAGAACTCCTTTGTATGAGTTCAGAAGTCGATTCCAGTGCACCCAACGATGCCATTACACGAGGGCGGCGGCTTTCTTCTGTACATAAGAAACCCGACAGGGCCGATTAAGTAGTATTTTATCTCCGTTTCTTCCGGAACTCCACAGAAAATGACGAATTTTCTCTGGTCAACTTGATATGAGCGAGTCTTTCTTATATATTTTATAACAAGCTTATTAACGTTTTTCAATGTTAATAAGCAAACAGCAAAAGAAGGTTGTACAAGTAAATTTAATCGAACTTTTTTTTCGATAAATTCAATGTGCAAAATATACGCTTACGAAATATGTATATTAATGCTATAATGCATTAACAGTACTTGAATGCCATACACACTTCATATTTGACATTCTTTCAATTATATCTTACAATGAAGATGTTCGTCATTTTTTTGGAAAATGCTACCACATAGTCGGGTAAGATTCAGACTAGAAATATATTATTGGGGCTGCATAATCGATAACGAATTAACACCGCATTTAGGCAGCATTAATATCTATTATAATTATATTATAGTTATTATTATTATTATTAATTATTATATTGCCGCAGTTTTTATTTTTATCGCGAAAAATATCGTAATATGTTACTTGTAATTATTTTTAATAATCAAGTCAATGGCGGACGATTCTAGCATCGTTCCGAAAGATGTGAGATTAATAGAATTTTCGAAAGGCTGAAACTTACTTTTTGTTAATCAAAGTGTTTAAAGAAACTGTTTTTTAAATAATATACTAACAGCATCGAATCAAACGAATAAAAAGTAAATTTAAAACTTCTGAAGAAAAATTGTTTTTATGTTTCACAGAAGTTTAAGGACAGTTCTAAAGGAAATTAAAGCAGATTGAAACGATCGAAAGCTAAAGAACGTCTAAGAAAACTTGCTTTTTTATGTCTAAATACCTTGCACAGAAAAAGATATCTTATTCGGATATCAAATTTCAAAGCGAAGAAAAGTAGTATTATTATTTTTAAGAAAAATTTTATTCTTTATGTTTCGGTCGAATGTGTTAATAATTGCTCTTCTTGATTTCTTTCAAATAATCATTGTATAGTCAATTTTTTTGTTTCCAACTCGTCTGACGGAACGAACTAGAAATCGACGATCGAGAGTTATCAATTGGTACTTAGGGTCGATCGTAGATCGAGAACTTTTTCGTTTCGTATTATTCAATTTTAAATGCATCGAAAAGTCGATGTATGTTTTCATATCATTGTTTTACCATCTGCATGAACTTATAAATATCATACTAATAAACGTCAATTTTTTACAGCTATATATACATATTAAACTTTTTCAAACAGTTTCGAAGGACTACTTTACTTCTACCGGTAATGTTTTTAGGTAGAAAAGCAATGTTCTAATGAATTTCTTTATGCATTTAAAATTGAATCGTCGAAAATCACAAAACAAAATTTAAAAAAGGAAGAAGAGAAAGCCAGCAATGTTTTTATATATGCATTTTTTATGACATGTGCATTTCTCATGCATTAGAAAAAACGCATTTTTAACCTCCTTTTGTAAAGATTTAAACAAAGAAAAGAATTTAAAGCAGGCAAACGACTTTATATGTACTTGCGATGTTCCCTGTTACCTTGAGATATTCATTATTTGATTACACAGATAAATATTCTTAAAGGTATTTACAACCCGGAATGAAAGATAAAAGGAGGTTAATGAGCGATCATATGTATTACACGTACATATGTATACGTATACAGAGTATCGTAAAGTATGGGGTATTTGGTAAACAAGTCTTATACCGAAAAAAATTATTATAAAAAAATTGAATGATACTACTTGATCAATTTATTTTCTACGGATTTACTTCATTCTTCAATTAAACATAAAAAAAAGCTTAATAGATATATATTTTTTGCGATAAAAGTACCTAATATATAACGTGTACTATCAATTTCGATATTGAAAACAACTAGATTACTTCGTAACCGATGCTGGAGCAAAAACAAAATATACTTTGTACAAAAATATTATTTCCTAAGTGCAACATACTTTATTGCATACTTTATATATATGTCCGGAATATTCTATTTTTTGATATGGCAAAGTGATTGGTGTCTGGACGAAACCGGCCTGTTTTTTACATTAAACAACTTTCTAGTGATTTTTTAGGCGGGCTTTTCAAATTCGCAATTGAACTGCCACTTCACACCATCGTGGACTATTTTCTCCACATAATGATGATGAATTAAATTTGAAAATCTTTTGATTAAATTAATAAACTTATACACATTTTCGACGAATTTACTTAATAAGAAATAAATTATAATTTCATACGTAAAAAGAATCATTGTATTCAATTATATCTATTGAATAGAAATGTCGACGATGTGTGAGTAGAATACAAAAATGAAATGTAAAAGGATACATATACATATTTGTACTTTTTTTAGGTCTGGAAACATAGGTGAAAGCTCTGAACCTCAGGATCTTTTATAAAGTATAGAAAGCTTGAATACCGAACACTGAAACGTCGACAACCTTTTCATCAAATGCATTTCTTTTTGATGGAAATTTGGATGATTGTAAAAAATATACATCTTTAATTGTGCAAAATCACACCACAATAATAATAATTATTATTTTTATTATAAATAATGAATAGAGATATAACAAATAAATAATGTAAAAGGAATTCAATCAACATAACAATTATACTAAAATATCTCCAATATAGCCATAATAAAAATTTTGTTAATTTTTCCTTTATTTCCTTTTTCAATTATTGAAATGAATTTACAATACTTAGTAAAAACAGAATTTTATTTCTTATTCTTAATATACTCATATATATATATACTAATATATATATATATATTCTAAAAATACCAAATTTTCTGATATTCCGTTATCAAAGATGTTTAAGTAATACATTCAACATTTTGAAAAGAATTAATATTTCAAGATGACTCTTATTATCTTATTTGTTTCTAATTTGAGTGTAAATTTAATATAGAATTAGTAGGAGAAATTATAATATGTATATACTTTTTAAATTGAAAATTTGTTTATATCAAATTATTTATCTAAGATAACAAATTATTAAAAAAATTTATATATAAAAATAAACTAAAAACTCAATAACATATTTTTTATAAACCATCCAAAATTTCTCTGAAGGAAAAGGAAATCTAGACCACCTAATGTTATCTGTGAACTGCTGTGAATTTGTGTAAATAAGCACAGAAAATAATTTTCAACTGTGGTGCATTTTATTTAAGCAATTAACTTTGGAATTGGAAATGTTATCTCTATTTAAGAGTATGAATCCCAATGGGGTTGAAACAGATAAGTATGGAAAAAATAAATTAACTGGAAGAGTAAAAAATGGGAGACAGCGATAATAGGATTTGACCAGCTAAATAATGAATCTTTTTGATACATTTTATATAGGTATAAATCAAATATTAATAACACTTAAGTATGTTAAAGAGAAAGCATAATAAATGCTGAAAACTGAGAATAATAAGAAAGTGTTATGGTCAGTGATTTTCAATCGGTTATTTAATTAATGATTGGTATATTATTTCTTTATAATTTTATATTATTATTAGCATCCTTTTAAAAAACTGTAATTTAAAAAATTAGTTGAATTTCAGAGAAATTTGTTGATATAAGAGCATCGAATATTTAATTATGTAATATATTTGTTATTATTGCTTAATACATTTTTTAAATTAACATACATGAAAGATATGAAAAGAATGTTATAAACACACAAATTTTTGAATAATAGAATTTTTTTAAGCTAGGAAACTAATTCTTTAAATTAATAGTTCTTTAAACTATTTACACATGATTTTGAAGTTTTATAATAATAGATGATTTTAATTTTGTGTAATATATAAAAAGCAAATGAGATTTATATATTATATATTAACATTATTGAGAAACGTTTGTTCCATTTAGTATCCATATTTTTACGAAGATGAAGACTTTTATAAGAAATATTCACCTTCGTTTGACTTTTTTTATTCAAATAAATATGTTAAATTATTTATATCAGATAGACAGCAGATGAAATAGTTTCAACGGTTTTAGATTAAATGATTTTGTTAAATTTTGTTTGCAAATTAATTAATACAATCTTATAAAATAGTTTCTAGTTATATGCCATATATTATTTTGAATATTGGCATTTTGAACATTATCCCATATAAACAATTTGTTTTGATAACATTTTCATGTAGTATGGAAGAACGCTGTATCTTCAAGTTGAAGAAAACATTAATGTTATTTTCATTCATTTTGTATCTCTTACAACTATAAAAATTATTGTACATTGAGATGCTAACTATAATTAATGTAAGTTCTTGTTTTTCTTCCTCTTTTTGAATACTTGTTATTTAAAAACTATATAGGAATTCATTCATATATATCTCATATCTGTATTATCTTTAACATAACAAAATTATTTGTACGAATTTGTATGAATAAATTAACATAACACACCTTTCATATTATCAAATATTAAGTTTGCATTAACGCTAAAAAAACGCAGATTGAACATCACTGAGCCAATGACATTGATGCTTCATTTTATTATTAAAGGTCAATTTCCCTGTAGTTCTTTCAGTTGCCGTACTAATCCTGGACTTGCTAAATCCAGAGGCGTTTTCTTTTGTTTATTCATCAGTGTTGTGGTAGCACCATTTTTCACTAACAACTTAGCTTCATCAACACGATTTTCCTCGCATGCTAAATGTAATGCAGTATTGCCATCAACATCTTTACTATCTAGAAAAAAAAGTTTCCTAGGTAAAATATATACATCATAGAACTAATATTTATAACTCATACAAATTATTATCTAATAATTCAAAAAATAAATTTAATTACATTTACTTAAAAACCACAACATCTAAATTGATATTCAGAGAAATGTAGAATAATAATCTTCATAATTGTTAAGAAATTAAGCTGTTGAAAGCTTACTATTTTTAGATGAAAACATCTATTTAAAGATTATTAGAAAATTAGATGAAATAGGTATTGATTAAACAAAGATTTTAATATAAAAATCTACCGATATCTAAATTTCGTCCATATTCTATGAGAAGTTTCACAATAGCAATATTGCCCTTAGATGCGGCTCTATGTAGTGGTGTAGCACCACGTTTGTCGGTAATATTAATATAAGCATCTTTTTCTAGTAATGCAACACAAATAGATTTCCAGTTTTTTGATGCCGCATATTGCAATGCTGAATGGCCTTCTTGAGTTTTGGCATTAACATTTGCACCTTCATTTAGTAAGGTATTAACAACTTTCTCACGACCAGCTGATGCTGCCAAAATTAATGGTGTCATATCCATCTAAACAACACAATTAAAATATTTAATTAATTTAACATGATGCAATTAAGGAGTAGATGATTCCTCATGTAAAAATGAGTTGATGCTAGGTGCTACCCTACAATATTTTTATAAGCCTTTGGACAACATTAGAACTTGAAAAACTAAAAATAAGTAGTAGTAAAAATAAGTAGTGTAGTTTTGAATAATATCTAGTTTTGAATGTTTCTAAACTATTACTTATGATATATTTGATATGAAATTGATTTTTTAGGTTTTCTTTTTGAAGTAAAATTACATTATCAATAGAGTTAGTAATTTATTCTAAATTGTTTATAAATACAAACAGGAACTAACAATAGTTAGATTAGATGAATAAAGAAAGCTGTATTTAACATATGTCAGCCTACCTTACAATTTTTTTTAAAGAGATAAGACGAATTTTATCTTATATTTTTAACTTTGCATGAAGAAACTTTTTTTTTAGTTATACTATAATTTCATGTATTTTCTATATAATACAAAATATTATATTCTATTATTACTATATTTTATGATATGAAGCGATATTTCATAAGTGAAATTATTGCTAAAATATTTGCTTACATTCCTAAATGTTAATTCAGACTAGATAATAATAATAGTCGCAAAATACTTATGTGGCAAATAATCTCTCATTTAAGGCCTAAGGTATAAAAGACAACAAATATTAGTCGTGCTTGTAGATTTTAAAGTATCAAATTTGCATCTGATGTCTCATGTATATACACATTGATATGTAGCATAAATTTTAATCTTTCAAATTGTATTCAGAGATCTTCTTATAATATCTTTTGAGTTATAAAATGAATCTTGCTATTAATTAAAATCTAAATAATCTAAATTCAAATAATGCCTAAAATATGTCCTCATCACAAAGGATTATATAAAAAGATAATATAAAGATCTAGAAATTGTATGACTGTTTTTATAAATATGTAATTACTTATTATTAACCATTTCATAGTGTATTACGTGAAAGATTCAGGCTAATTAAATGTAGTATTATACATTTCATGTCTTAAATATCATCATATATACATATGTACATAAAACAATTATTAATAGGTATTTATTTCTCATACTAAGTTGAAAATGTGCATTTTTTGTATCTGACATTAGAAAAGCAAGAAATCTTGATAATAAAAAAATAATTATTTTCTAAATCATTATCTCTTTGTACTTTTATTACATTATCAAAAGTTTAATATATAAAAATTTATTTCAAGGTATGCTATTCAAAACAGTGTTCTTCATAAATTTCAATTTAACAAAAAAAGTTACATATGGTAGACAAAATGTTGACTTCATAAATAAGTTCAATGACCTAAAATTTATATCTTCTTCTTATGAAATAACTGTGGTGTAAACAAATATTATTTTACAAAATAATACAAGATTAATATCTGTCGATTTTTGTTATTTTTCATAATAATATACATAATAATATACATGATCAATATCTGTTAATTTCTATCATTTTTCACTTTTCGAAAATACAATAACATGTATCATAAATTACAAATTATGTATAGTAGTTTAGATTTATATAAATTGCGTATCACTAAAATTCACAGAAAAGAAGAGATAAAGGCAATTATAAATATAAAACAAGAGTATAAGCTTCATTACTTAACAGTGTAAATATTAATTTTAAACGACCAAAATTTTATTTCATAGAAACATATTTTTTTGTTTATATCGTTTTTAACCGTTTGAGCTCCAAGCAGCGCGATCGCGCTGTTTAGATTTTGTGTCGAAGAGTCCCATGCTGACGGTATTTTGTATCTCATTGTTATCTTCTCCATACTTTTAATTGAACAAAACTTGAAATATTTATAAACTAATAGTACGCATATATAATAATATAGATAAGTAATAAATATGACGAGCGCTATTGTGCCGCTTGTTTCTTTTCGCAATCGATTAAGACAAACGCTATCGTGTTGTTCGGGATTTTTTCACTTTATTTTTTCAATGACCCCTAGGATTCAAACGGTTAAATATGTTTTTATGTAATAAATCATAACATTAACACTTTATATATAAAAATAATATATATATGTTATTATATATATTATATACTATATATTTATTGTATATACTAGGAAATAACATATTCAATGAAATTGAAAACAATATTTTAGTTCCTATAAGATATCATATGATATCAAATTTAAACGACTTTAAAATGCTTTTCACATAGTAAGTTTAAGAAATGCCTCAACAATTCAATAGTTTAGTTTAGTTTATTACATTTCTACTGAAAACAATTCAGTAGAAAATCTGCTTTAGGTAAATATTGCCTATTATATGTACTATTATATGTAACATACTAATAAGTAAATATATATCGTGGTTTATTTAGAAATAATAGATAGTTAAAATAAATGTTAGGTAACTCTGAATAAAACTAGTAAGATATAAGGAAGCATATTTTGCAGTTTACCATAAAATTATATGACAAATTACTTACTAATGGCTTATTTTACTTACATCATCAGTAGGATCTACCGGTACATCAAGAGATAATAAATATCTTACTAAGTCATCGTGTCCTCCAAGTGCTGCCCAATGTATTAACATTCGACTGTTCTGAAGAAATAAATTTGGCTAATAACATAACCTTAAAAAATATTTCATATAAACAACGATGCACTTACACCATCTTTAGCTGTTTTTAATCTTTCATTTTCATTTAATAAATTTTTAACGTCTGTGGTTTTGCCGCGGTAGGCCATATCATATACCGAATTTTCAGACATTTTTGCTGTTTTCTATCTAGCATGTAGCACACGACTGATGTTTATGTTTGATTTTAAGTATTAACAAAGAAGCAATGAGAGTCCTCCCATCCATTGCTTAGTTGTTTCACAATGTAGGTGCTGCACCATACAGCCAAGTGTTGTACCACATTAGTATGTATAAGAACCTATAAAATTAGGGTACAGACGAGATATGAGGGTAGACCAATCATGCAATATATTTTTTTGGCCCGAAATCCTGAAACTCTAGAGCCCTACTACCATTGACTAAAAATAGGATATTCTTGTATTGCTGTATGCTCATCTATGTTATTACCATATTCGTGTCACTCCCAACATTACCAACAGAATACAAAACAGATTGTACCGCTTACTGTAGTAAGGATTACAAATTGTCACATGAACGATACCCACTTTAAAAAGATAAAAATCTACGAAATAATTTGCAATCTAAGATTATTTGGAACAACAGTAAGATACAGGCAAAGAGATAAGTAGGTTAAATTTCCAATTTTCTGATTGTTTTTAATTAGTTTCCACAATTAGTTAATTACTTTGTTTGCAATTAATTAACTAATCTCTTTCTCTTTGCTTGTTTTATTTCACAATAGTAGTTAGTTAATATAAGCTAGTATTAGATACAATGAAACATCAAAAAGGTAAAAGGAAACATTATAATTTAAACAAGTGCAATTTTTCTAATTCCAGTAATTGAAAACATCCAATAACACTCAATGTTTCAAAGAATGGAATTAGAACAAATCAATTACCAAATATATTAAATGTTATTCTAGATGTTTTACACAGCACAGGTTAGAAACTTAGAGCTATTGTTTCCAATCAAAATACAAGTAATTAAAGAATGACAAAAAGACGGGTTAATATTCAAAATCCTTATTTTATTAGAAATAAAAAAATTCACTTTTTATTCGATTATTTACATTTGCTTAAAACCGCCAAGAATAATTGTTATAGAATTTAGAACGAAATGAAGTTACAAGAGCATTTTACAAATTAACCGAAAAACAAAAAGCCAGGTGATTTTGATAAAATGAAATGTAAGCCCGAATTCCAAGTATTCAACAAAAGAGTTTCTTTTACTTTGTTCACTGCATGTTCAACTAATTGTATAAAACCGAGCATCATACCAGCTTTTTCGAAACCTTCAATAACTTGTTTGATAATTTAAATAGCAAATCTCCACGTGATGTATATCAACACAATTACGGAGTATGCCTAATGTTAGGTTATATAGTGGTTAGTAATGATATCTTCTGGATTAAAAACTCCGCCTCGTTTCTTAAGATTGCAAGAATTAGTAAATGTCATTGTAAGCTTTGCCATGATTTAAAAAAGAAAAATGTAATGTTTTTAATGATTTTGTTTCAATTCCTAGAATGCATGGTGACACATACCATCGGAATCCTTCTGTAGAAGCAGTGCGTCCCACCATCAGAAAAAATGGTGTTGAATTTGAATAGTAATTCTTATAACAATAATTGTCAACCTGATTGTGACACAACTTTATTAGAAGAGGATATAATTTTGTCCCAATTCATTACGTCCACATCAGACGATGTTCCATTAAATAAAATGGAAAAAGAGAACATTGACATCGAAAGTGAAAATATACAATTAGAAATTGACAATAAATTAGCAGTATTGTCGATGTCAACGTGCTCTTTAAAGATGTGCGTTATAGAATATCTCGTCGGATATATTGTCAAAAAAAGCACTGAGATATTTAAATAGTAATAAATATAACAATAAAAATTTATATAATAATAAATATAATAATAAACATCTAAATAATAATAAATCGGTGCTTTAATTATTTTGTTGGTAAAAGTAGAGAACATCCGCGTGATGAACAAACAGTAATAGCCCTTCGCGCATATGTTGTTAATGATGCGATTACTTTCGGACATTTATTAATGCCATCTAATAACTTTTATAACATTTTCAAATGTTACAAATGCTATATTCAATTATTTTTATCCGGCACTACGCAGTGAAACGTCTATTTTGGATAAATTATTTCGGATTGTATCTAAAGCTATAAATAAAATATATCTAAATTGATTTATCTAAAACGAATGTGCTGTACATCGGAAAGATATGGTCTATTTAACTCTACAAACAAAATTCGTAAGGATTCGGTTTGGTTAGGTCGGCAGCTGAGATGTTCTACAGGCATTATAGAGCAATTCTAGATTACGAAATTTATGAAATCTATAATATATCCTTCTCTATATACATATGCGTGGTTTTTTATGTGTCACGGTGAAATAAGTAACTATAACGCATGAAGAGTTTTAGACTGCTGATATTTATGCAAAATTATAGTTTTATAAAATTCTTCGTCTTTGTACTTCGTACATTCTTGAATATGTAGCATACTTTGCATATTTTTGTATATTTGTATTTATCATAATTGCAGAAATATCCGTAATCTAGTTTTTATGCCTAGTACCAACTTAGAAACAATTTCTAATACGTATTTCTAATAAGTATAAGTGTATATATTTACGTTTCGTTCAAATTTTAACTTTTTCAGGATTTACTAAATTGACTTTTATTTTACTCTTTGTTTTAGTTTCACTTTTTATATTTTCTTACACAGATTATGATAGCTGAATCTTATCGTCAGATGTAGCTACTAAATTTTAAAAAGGTTTAAGTTAGGATATGTATATATGTGTATGTAGATAAATTCATAAATCAGTGTTTTTATTTATACATTAATGTATGGATTATTATTATAGAAACATTGGATGTATTCTGGGATTATTAAGCCGTTTTTTATGCCTGTTAACATTATTACATTATTCAGCACATATATATGGTATATGTATTTATATATGTATATATATACATATCTGAATATGTGGTAATAGAACTAAAATGAAAGGAAGGCATTAAAATGAATAAAAATGTCCTCTTTCTATATTAATAACAAGCATAGCTACTTATTCACGCATCAATCCATTGATCTATTATCGTTTGAAATACAAGACTTTCTTTCCTTTTTTAAAAAAATATAATAAACAATTTCTTTTTCTTAAGCAACGAAGTTTAATTATTGCGCGATTATATTATTCTCATATTTGTCTATTTCATATAGAAAAGTATGAACTTCTTCGTCGAACCCTACAATGAAATAGGCTTTTGTAGCGTAGAACAACAGCGAATATACCTTGTTTGTGGTAGAATTAAATAGGTTATTGTATATGCTAGCGTAGAATTAAACAGGGCAGATTCCTAGCTTTATAAATTCTTATATATGCTAACGTGGAAGGCCTTCAACATTTAACCGCATGGTGCAGCACTAGTCCGGGAACAACTAAAGCGTGAGCACTCTCATTTCCTCTCTATCTCTACTATTGTTAATGTAGAAACACGTACATAATTAAAAACTTGGTGATTAATATACTCCTCTTCATTACCAGAAATTGTGAATTTTTATGTGGTTATTTCAATATATGAACTAAGTTTATTGCTATAAACATTTAACTTAAAAAATATCCTTTTGTAAAAATTACTGTAATGTGATAAATTTATGTATTTATCTTATTCGCTTGTGTATTTATACATGTTCCTACATAAAACTTGTAATTAAAATCTTTATTTATACTGTATCACAAACATTAAAGTATATAAAGCTTATTTCAATGGCAATACCTTCACCGGATCCAAAATATGTTTTCCGGGGTGATATGGATTGTGTGAATTGTATTCTTTTTCAAATGGCGCCTAATGTGGAAAATCTCTATGCAGGCACTGCTGAAGGCAATGTTCATATCTGGGATTTAAATGTAAATAAAATACTTTGATACTTTTCTCACACTTTATCAAATGACTTTCTAAATTTGCTATAGCTTGAAACAAGACAGATATAGATACTATGACATAAATGTATAGGTAATAGGATAAAGTTTCTCTGATATTTTTGTAATGCAGCTTCTTCGTGTTAAAGACAAACAGAGAACTGTACCAAATTAAATCAGAAGAAGATTCTTGTTTAAATTTGCAAAACTTAAGAAATGATACCTTGCTTGTACAACACAAATGTGGTTTAATGAAAATATATAAGAAAAGAGAAACTCAGTGGACTGCATATAAATCCATTAATATATATTGTCATTTTTGCAGGTATATATGTATACATAAAATATTAAATGTAATATTTTATGGAAAATTAGTTACATTTACTTGATATATATTCTACTTATTGTATAAAATAAATTATTCATAATATATCTGTAACAGGTTTAAAATATTTTCTGAAAATGAAATATTCGTGCCGGTTAAAGAATCCACTGTTGGAATATTGTCTTTAAATACTTTTAGTGTAGAATTGAAATTGAATTCTTGCAATTTCAAGAACTTGGGAGAAATAATGGCTATCAAACCATTAAAAAATGAAAAATTAGTTTTAGTTGCTTATGAAGCAGGAGAGTTAATCTTATGGGATGTTCGACAAAGTAAAGTATTAAGTTCTTTAACAGTAGAGACATGTCCAATGGCTTTAGACTTTGATACTACTTTATCAAAGGGTGCTATTGCTGGTCCTACTAATAATATACAGGTACAAATTAAGAAATAAGCATAAAATATATAAGTAATTGAATTGGAAATATATTTATTTTCATTGAACACTTTCATAAATAGAAGACTAACTAAGATTGATTTTTCTTATATTAATATAAATTTTACATTTTTAGATATTTAGTTTATCAGTTGATCATTTACTGCATAATAAGAACAAAATAACAATGACAAATCCTGGCACTTCTATAATTACAATTAGACCTGATGCTAAAATTATGGCAGTAGGAGGATGGGACAGTCGAATTAGACTATATTCTTGGAAAACTTTGAAACCATTAGCTGTTTTAAATCAACATAAGGATACTGTACATGATATTAGTTATTCTATAGAAAGAATAAAAGCATATGATAATAAATTTATAATGGCTACAGCTGCGAAAGATGGATACATAGCATTATGGGACATTTACAATTGAATCTTATCACAAAATGAAAAACTATTATTGTAAGTTAAACAAAAACATTTTCAAGTAATAAAAAAATCTAGTTTAATATATATAAAATTACTACTATTATTTGCTCATTGTAATGAGACTTACAGCCCAATACAATCTCCATTGCAGATGTATATTTAATAATAACATTTTAGGTCATCTCAAAGATTTATTTCGTTTCTTTATTGTGAAGCCCAAGAAAGACAGAGATAGAAAACTCTCCGAACCGCTCGGTATTGGACGGACTTGGAAAAAGTCAGGCGGTCTTGAGCCGATACTTACGACATACAAATTAGAGTAACCCTACCCTTCGGCTCTTTTCGTCTCGATCGAGATCGTTCAACTTTATTTAAGTCTGTCCGAGGTCGTAATTTTCTATACTCATACACACTCAGTAAATACAAAATTTCTTTAAACGATTTGGTTTGCTAGCTATCGCGGCTATTCCATAGAACTGATTGCGCGAAACAATTCCCGGTGTTACCTATGACTCGTACCAACGATGACACAATTATTAATAAGTAGCCGAAATAAGAAAAACACACAGCTTTTATATTTTTTACTTTTTTGTTATGAGATAGTTTCAGTTGGATTGTCGAAAATCTTATGAACAAAATGATACCTATAATGACTATATTTAAATTAATTTCTATTTTCCAATCAGCGGCATTTCGGGTGGACGTGAAAGTGGTATTTGAAAACAATGGCTGACTACAATACAGGAGAAGCAGGATTGACCGACAAGCAGGTGGCCCAGATGCGAACATCTGAGCTAAAAGACGAACTAAGAAGACGACGGCTGAGACTAGCGGGCAGAAAACGCGAGCTGGTAGAACGATTGCTTGCTGCGTTACGCGTAGAACGGGAACACGGTGCACGAGAAGACGATCCAGAGTATGACAACGACGACAATTCAGAAGAAGACGACGACGACGATGAGATTGGCGTGGTTGGGGACCGTTTGGACGTTAACGGCCCAGGAAAGCGCAATCTCAATAGTGAAGACGACGGAGTTCGGGTAACTCCAGTGTTAAGACGATCGAGGCAAGACGAGCCTAGGTGCATGCTGTTAACGTTCAGAGACGTAGAGGACTCGCTAGAGAAGTTCAGCGGGGACGGTCTGCCGAGTGTAAGTCGATGGATCGAGGACTTCGAAGAAATGGCAAAAGTGTGTGGGTGGTCAGACATCCACATGGTAGCTTTCGCTAAGAAACTGCTCACGGGCTCCGCTCAATCCGTCGTGAAGCGAGAACGATGCACGAAGTCCTGGATAAAGCTAAGGGAGGCGTTAAAAGATGAGTTCGAAGACACAGTAAGTGACCAACAGATACACCAGGAGTTAGCAAATAGAATGAGGAGACCAGATGAGAGTCTGCAACAGTACATGAACAGTATGCGTGAGATTGCGGGACAGGGAACAGTCGATATACCGTCGCAAATCAGCTATATCATTCAAGGCATCCCCGACGAGGTCGCGAACAAGGCCGTGTTGTATGGAGCCAAGAACATGCAACAACCGAAAGAACGCCTGAAGCAGTATGAAGCGATGAGGAGGGACATGAAGGCGAAGACAAAGTTTGGGGGACGCAAGGAGGATAAAGGAAAACGATCGGAAGTGCGAAGCCAGCCGAGGCCAACAGCGAGTGATAAGAGAAGATGTTTCAATTGTGGCAGTGCGGATCACTTAAGTGCTAAGTGTCCGGAGAAAGGAAAAGGTATGAAGTGTTTCAAATGCAACGAGTTTGGACATGTGGCGGCGAATTGTACAGCGCGACAAGTAAAGACTTACGTAATCTCAAGACCGGAGAGGAAAAAGTACTTGAAGGACGTGTCGATAGATGGCTGCAGGTTTGCCTCGTTAGTGGATACAGGTAGTGACCTCACGTTTATACGATCGGATGAGTATGCGAGGTTAGGATCACCACCTCTGGGAAACTGCAAACTTAGGTTTGATGGTTTTGGTTCCGCTGGCAATAGTACCTGGGGCGAGTTTACAAAGGTAATAACGGTCGACGGGTACGAATTTACTGTCACCCTGCATGTTGTCTCGAATGAGGTAATGACAAGACACAGTTTGCTGTTAGGTACTGATTTCTTAGACCAGCTAGAGTTGCGAGTCAAACGGGGCGAGGTGACCTTTTTACGACTCGACAGTCAGACTGACAGTCACGAGGACGCGCCGGATGTACTGAGGGTAAACGCGATAGAACAAACCGACGAGATAGACTTGTCGCATGTACGAGAACCTCATTACCGTGAAGCCATTCGCGATATCATTAAAGGGTATAGGCCGGAGAAGAAGCGAGACGTCGGGATAACCGCAAAAATAGTTCTGAAGAGCGACAAACCCGTAGCACGAAGACCGCGAAGACTGGCGCCGTCGGAAAGAAAGGAGGTAGACGATTTGATGGAAGCGTGGACAAACGAGGGCGTCAACAAACCATCAGACTCGGAGTATGCGAGTCCGATAGTGGTAGTCCGAAAGAAAGATGGCTCCATCAGGGTTTGCGTCGATTTTCGTGAGCTTAACGAACTCATTGAGTGTCCACATTTTCCGTTGCCTTTAATTGAAGACATTTTAGATGCGTTGCAGGGCGCCCAGCTTTTTACGACGATAGATCTAAAAAATGGGTTTTTCCACGTAAGTCTAGACAAAGATAGCCAGAAGTATACTTTTTTTGTTACGCCAACGGGGCAATACGAATTTCTGAAGTTGCCGTTCGGTCTGAAAATTTCCCCTATTGTCTTCCAAAAGTATATATCGAAGATTTACAAAGAACTGATGGATAAGGGTATTGTCATCGTGTACATGGACGATATCATTATCCTTGCAAAGAATTTAGAGGAGGCATGGGAACGCTTGCAGATGGTCGTAGAATTAACTAGGCAGTATGGGCTAGTCATAAATTGGAAGAGATGTCGTTTTATGCAGAGGGAAATCGAGTATTTGGGGCACATAGTCTCGGGAAACACCATAAAGCCGTCCGCTTATAAAACCAAGGCCGTTGCAAACTTTCCCAAGCCAACATCGGTTAGAAAAGTCCAAAGTTTCTTGGGACTTACGGGATATTTCCGAAAATTCATTAGAGGCTACGCGAAGATTGTCAAACCCTTAACCGACCTGTTGAAAAAGGAGATAGACTTCAGGTTCGGGGATCGGGAATCAGAAGCTTCCGAAACCTTGAAAGCAGCGCTTACCAGCGGGCCTGTGTTAACACTTTATAGAATAGGTTCAGAGACCGAGTTGCATACGGACGCGTCCGCAGAGGGTGACGGAACAATATTAATGCAACTAGATCTAAACGACGGTGAATTCCATCCGGTCTACTTTGCCAGTGGAAAAACAACTCCCGCGGAAGCGAAGTACACCAGCTACGAACTAGAGGTGCCAGCAATAGTAAAAGCGTTGAAAAGGTTCAGGGTATATCTGTTAAGTGTGCCGTTTACTATTGTTACGGATTGTCAAGCATTCGCCATGACGATGAGAAAGAAAGACTTGTGTGTGCGTGTGGCTAGATGGGCCTTGTTACTGGGAGAGTTTAAGTATCAGGTGTGTCATCGGCCGAGGAAAAGTATGCAGCACGTGGATGCTCTGAGTAGGAACCCTCTGCTGAGCAGTATGTATGTAACAGAGAGTGAAGACGGGCTGATTGCACGGTTGAGAAGGGCACAGAACAAGGACATTGAAGTCCGTAAGATTTTGGACGCCGCAACGTGCAGTCAGGCCGATGAGTATGTAATAAGAAACAATATGTTGTATAAGGAGTGTAAGGACGATGTGCTAATAGTAGTACCGAAGGCGATGCAGGTTCAAGTAGTCAGGCAAGCGTACGAGCGTGGGCATTTCGGGGTCACCAAAACAGAGGCTATGATCAAAAAGGACTCCTGGTTCAAGGGACTACGCGAAAAGGTCGAGCACGTGGTATCCAACTGTTTTAACTGTATCCTAGCCGAACGAAAATTAGGTAAGCAAGAGGGATATCTTAATCCGCTGGACAAAGGCGACACGCCGTTAGATACTTACCATATTGACCATGTGGGCCCCATGACAGCTACAAAGAAGAGATACGCGCACATCTTTGTAATAGTGGATGCGTTCACGAAGTTCACGTGGCTTTATCCTACTAGGTCTACTAATACCGCGGATGTTGTCGACCGACTGAAGAAGCAAGCGGCTATTTTTGGGAACCCACGACGAATCATCTCTGATCGGGGAACAGCGTTCACATCCAACGCTTTCCGAGAGTATTGCGAAGGAGAAAATATAAAGCATTTATTAATCACGACGGGGGCGCCGAGGGGGAACGGGCAGGTAGAGAGGGTAAACAGGACTCTCATACCCATTACTAACTAAACTGACTGCCCCTAAACTCGATGATTGATATAAACATATCGACCAGGTTCAGAAATACCTGAATTCCACCGTAAACAGAAGCACGGGGAAAACTCCTTTCCAGCTACTGGTCGGGGTCGAAATGCAAGTCAAGGAAGATGCGCAAGTTAGAAAGCCTGATTGACGAAGAGTGGGCCGCGAGGTTCGAAGAACAACGCCGCGAGCTACGTGAGGACGCGAAAAGGAAGATCGCCGCAACTCAAGAGGAGAATCGGCGAAATTACAATAAAAAAAGAAAGAGTGCGAAGCAATACCAAAGGGGGGACCTTGTCGCCATAAAGAGAACACAGTTCGGCGCAGGGTTAAAACTCGGGGGCAGATTTTTGGGTCCGTACCGGGTAGTGCGAGCCATGCGGAATGACCGCTACACCGTGGAGAAAGTAGGAGAGCATGAGGGACCCGCGCACACCTCGACGACTGCCGATTTCATGAAGCCTTGGGTCCTGAACGCCGAAGATGACGCATCCGACGATAGCGAGAATGAACACAACATCTAAGGGCAGATGTTACTGCAGGATGGCCGAGTGTAGTATCGGGGAGAAGGGCCTAAGAAACGTCGAGCTAACTGCAGACAATGTCGCGAGAGCCGAGGCGCTGTCGCCATCAATGCGTTATCGGGTCCTTCAAATAAATAGCTTCGCCGAAAAGACCTACGTGACCCTGGCTACGAGCGTCTGCGGAACACGTGTGCGGTGGGCCTAGCAAAAGACACAAGAATGCTACAACGGCCAGAGAGTTAGTCGAGAAGTAGAGTGCGAGTTGAGCGGACGCAGAGTGTGCATCGACGTGCGACGATATTGTAGTCGGTCCTCTTGTTGTTGAATATCACTTATTAAAATACATTAAACTTTGAGCCTACCATCATTACTTGTCCTTACTCTAAGAATCCATCAGTTACTACATAGATTTCCATTGTGCCCCTGTTTCTCCATCCATTACTTTATTCTTTTCTGTCCCGTCTACTAATCTCTTATTTATAACTTTTCCAGTATCTTTCCTATGCAATCCAGCGTCCATAACGGTCCAGCGTCTTCAGGAGCCCGTCATACACAAGGTTCCACAACAGCGGTCCTAAAACCGACCCCTGCGGAACCCCCGCGTACACGTTCCTCCTTACAACGCCATCCCGACAGTGTACGACAATCTTCCTCTCGACCAGGTAATCCCAAATCAGCTCCTGCAGTCTTCCTGGTAGCTGCATTCTTCTAATTTCCTCTCTTATCTTCCCCCAGCTCAGGGTATTGAAGGCGTTCTTCACGTCCAAGGCGACCAGAACGCACACCAGACCCTTCCTTCTACATTCCTCGGCAATCGCAACCGTCCTATCAAGGGCTTCCAGAGTTCCTCTCCTTCTCCTGAAGCCGTATTGATCCTTGTGGAAGGAATCCCTACCGATGCTCCTCTCAATAAGCATCTTAAGTGTGTGCTCCCAAACTTTGCTCAATGCCGGCAGTATGCTGATCGGTCTATACGACGATGAAATCAGCGGGTCTCTGGCTGGCTTGGGTATAAGGACAACCCTAGCCACCTTCCATACCGCCGGTATTCTTCCTGTATTATTTATTTCCGTCCGTTGTTCCGCGACTATTCTTATAATTCCTCCTGAAATCCCCTCCACGCCAACAGCTTTCCTGGGATCACACTTACCGACGGCTACCTTCAAATCTTTTTTGCCGATGTCCAGGTCCACTTCTCCGTCGGCTGTCCCAGGTGGGATCTGTAATTCTTGGTACATCTCCGGCCGCGATTCCTGTCTGGTGACGAAGAGGTTTTCCAGGATCCCTACGACCCTGTCCCTCCCAAGGGGCTCAGCTGGTATCGTCCGCATCATTTTTGCTCTCACTACTCGATACAGCCTACCTCACGGGTCCTGGTCCAGGGTAGCACAAAACCCCTTCGAACACTCATCTTTACTGCGTTCGTCTTCTTTAGATCCTCGGCACACGTACGTTCCAGGCTCTTCTGCAGCCGGTCGCCGCATGCCGTCTCGTCAATATTCAATAAATTAAAATTATTATCAAATTTATCTAAAAATCTATCCACGTCAATGTCTTTCGTCACAATTTAAAATTCCCTCCTACCGCCCGCTTGACATTATTTACAAACACGTGTAATAAATAATAATGGTTAAAGGCTGAGTACCAATCTAACACCGTACTCTTCCTCCAACTCAGCCTCATTGGTCGATTAACGCTTAAAATATCCGGGAAACTAGTCCTTCCATTTCTCATGAAGGAATAATTTTCCATCGTCTTAATCGGTATCAATTCATTTTTTGTAATCACTTCTAGTAGGTATGCTCTCCTGGACTCCGTCTTCTTGCCTCCCTATGCCGATGATTTGGCATTGAAGTCCCCAACCACCATCAACGCCGGAGCTCTTTTCCTACCGTTCTTCAATACTTCTTCGAGCTCCCTTACATAGGCATCAAAGTCGTGCCTATTCATGTTAGGGGAACAGTACCCACCGACGCAATATACATTCTCGATCCTGATTCCCACTATCCCTGACTTACTGATCAGGGTCTCGCTCACCGCATGCCTATCATTAAACAGGGTGACTCATATGGATGCATCCCCGCCCTCATCATTGAACCAGCAAGCTGCGGATCTCTGTCAAAGAATTTCGCGAAGAAACAAAAGAAGCCGGCTTAAAACGATGCTTTTGTCGCGTAAACTTGAGGGTTAGATGATAAAACAAGAAGGTTGAGCCGTAATACAACTATTAACTTTCTTTTTTTATTAAACTTTATTATGAATTCAATAATCACAATCACAGTTCACTCCAACAACTTTATACAGAACCTAGTTACACTGATGGGTATGTATAAATCAAGTACGCGACTGGTCTAAGGGTAGAAATCGGTAAAGATATGTTGACTATTCTAAAGATAGAGAATAAATGAAGTTTAGTGACGATGTTGTGGCGGAGGAAAGCTAGGGGTGGGTGTGTCTAAGGACACGGGACCGTCGGATTTGTTGATGACAATTTTGGTTAGGAAAGTGAGGATAGTAGACACCGCTTTCGATTGGATAATAAGAAAGTTGATGGACCAGGAAGGGTTTTAGCCGCCCTCGAGAGAAAATTGCTAACGGAAGATACCGAACGTGAGAAAAACCAACTTTCCCGTGTCAACCCGTAGTAAACAATAAATGTAAAGGGGCACTTAAAATAAAAGATACTTGTTTGGTCTGAAGGACCTTAACTATGAAAATGCCAAGACCCATGCTGGGTCCTTAAGACTATTGATAGTACGCGCCAAAGATGGCTACCATCTTGCCCGCGGTGTGTGGCATGGTCTCTAATGTGGACTGATGTTACACTTTCTTTTTAATAGAAACTTTATTTTAGACAGACTATCACGTGGCACGTGGACGTTGCAACAACGCAGCATAATTATAGTAATAATACATATATTATAATCATAATTATTTGATAATAATATATTGATCGACGACATTGTCATAGATAGCAAATCGATACTCTAGAGTTGGACCTATGCAGATGCGATGTACGTGTCACGTAAAGTTGGTACTTGGGTTGTAGTAAGAAGGCTGAGTCGTATCCCAACTACTAATTTTCCTTTATAAAACTTTATTATAAATGTTAACACATACAAAATAACACCGAACCGGAGAAAAGGGGTTGTATGAGTACAGCAACTAGAAGAAGAACAAGAACTGGGTAAAGTCTCGGTTTATATACGTTTTGGTTTTAGGATGTTGAGGGGCTAGGTGTAGGTTATGATGTGGAAAAGTGTCCATATCCTATCTCTGATGTGGACTAAGGTGCGTCACAGCCTTGGTGTATGCTATGATGATAAGGTGGTGATGTGTCCAAAAGTGTCCAAAGGTCGGCGGTCGATGTCTTATCACTGATGTAGGTTGAGATGTGATTGATGTCACATACGCAAGAATCGACGGGAGCGTCTAAATTTTCATATGCATCGTGCTGTCTAATTTACGGATGATTCTGGATAGTAATTTTTTAATATATTTAATATATTTCGTAAATTCATATATTTAATACTGTACACATAATTTTATAAAAATAGAAATATAGAATATATAAATATATTGGAATAATACTATAATTTATGAGATTTGTTTATTTGTATCCTTTTACGTTGTGAAAAGTATCTAATAAATTTTGGTTGTAAAATTTTGTCCTTCATAAAGACTGTTTTGTAAGACATCCATAAGATGTGTAAAATTTTGCGATTCCATTTGTTGAAACTTAATTTATCTATTGTTTCTATCTCACCTAAAATAAACATTGATATTTATGTACAGTTACTTACATAACCGATCAAACACTCTATCAAACAGAATAACGTTTTGGATATTGAACCAAACAACTTGAGCTTTTTTGAAAAATTAGGAGGAATAGTTTACTAGATGACGCGTAAAAAAAATTTTGAAAAAATTGCAATCGATCAGAATCACAAAGTACAAAGTAGAGGTTGCCCAAATAATTGTAATGAATATTTAAACTACAGATTTTTTAAATTTATGTCAATTGTACGTGTATACGTATGGGTGTTCGGGTGTAGTTGTAAAAATTTTAAGGGATGCTTCTTGAAGCTGAAATAAGATGAAAATCTAGAACAAAAAAAATTGCGTTATCAGGTTTGTTTTTTATTAGTTACTGACAATTAACAATTGGCCGAAATATCCCTGTACATGAGCAAACCTCCTTACACGAACGAAAGTAGGTTAACCTAAACAGCGGGATAACACAGGGATCCTTAAATCGAACGGTACATAGGCAGCAGCTTACCTTGTACAAATCATAGAGAAGAAAATTAAGACATTTAAAGGCGTAACCGTAATCGATTGCGATTATATATTTAACGTTTATATAGCTAACGTATGGTTTAAATTTCATTACAGGTTCAAATACAAAATTTGCAAAAAGAGATCTTTACTATTTTCTTCGCGATTCCGACCAATCGCATTGTTTTCAAAACTTTCTTCATACGTCATCTAGTAGACTATTCTTCCTAAATTTTCAAAAAAACTCAAGACATTTGTTCCAATTTTTAAAACCTTATTCTGTTTTATAGTGTTTGATCGATTATGTGAGTAACTATAGATAATAATATTTCTTAACATCGCATAATAATATATCTTACCTATTAAAGATGTTTTTATAATGTGTCTTGCAATTCGTTTATCAATATTTTGCATAACTAAAAGTATACCTTGGATATTTCTTGGCTCATTATCAAATAACTCTTTTATCAAAATGCAAGTATATTCTGCCTGTAATAAGCATGCTCGTTTTATGATTCTCATTATAGTGTTTTCAGAATTAATTGTTCTGTTCAAAATAAATTTTGATAATTTTAAACATGCTATATTACTTAACCGCTTTCTTAAATATCTGAAAAAAAATTTACAGTTAAAATCTCTATGAAATACTATAAAATATAGATATATTGTAATTATGTAGTAGTATACTTTTTATCATAATATTCATAATATATGTGTGTTTACACAATTACTTACACTAGAGGAGGTAGATCATCCTTTTTAGAAACTTTTATTGTATGACTAAAATTGGTATGTGAATGTTTATATTCTACTTCTAAAGTAGTACAATTAATTTCATAGCCAATGTAAGTAATATTGTCCACAGTTATGTTTCCATCACAAGTCACAACATTAGTACGAGTCTTTGATGGTTTAAAGTAACAATTATACTGTGGGATTCCTTCTTTTGTAAGTTGTAAAAATCTATTCCACAAAATAAAATGATTAATAAAATATATTTTTTTGAACTTTTTAATTATGAACTTATTAAGTGATTTTGTATCTTACTGTCTTGCAACACTTTCACTTTCAGTGACATATAAAATGTCATCCACATATTTTATAATTTTTCCAGTTGTTAAATATGTTGACATTGCTTTATGTAATATAAAATTATAATATATATCTGATAAAACTGATGATGTAATTGCACCTTGAACAACTCCTTTTGTTATAACATAAACCTCGTCATTTATTTTTACCTATAAATCAAAATATTATGTTTTGTAGCTTCAAACACCGATTTTAAATAGTATTTATAGTATTTTAATTACATAATTTTTATAAAATTTTGTTTTTCATACTCTTTGTTGAAAAATAACTTCTGAAATTTTTTCTAGTAGCCATTTTTTTTTTACTTGTTGCCATCTCATATTTGTATTTGAATATAATGTACCAGGTGCTAAAGGTAATAATAAATTTGGATCAGAGAAATATTGTTTATAACATACAATCTCCTCCACAAATTTTTTACTTTTAACTGCATAATACTTGAGTATCAAATTTTCAGGAAGATCTTTACAGAGTGTTTGTATAATGTTATATAATTCCTCTATAGTATAAAATAAAAATGTTAGCGCCTATTTGTAAATGTATTAAATATTTAAAATTGAGAATAATTATACCTTGTATTATAGAACCAAAAGCATTTGTTACATCACAAGACACAAAATATAAATGTGTTGTTCCTTCATTACGTTTATGTTGAACAATTGATTCCCATTCATTTCCAAAATTAGTGTTTCCATATATTGTAGTATGCAATTGTTTCAAAAATTTAAATATTAGATTCAAATGATTTGTCTCAGGATTCTTATGGTCAATGGTATAATATCTAGAACATAATTTTTTAATCAATTTTCTCTCTAGAATATGAAACGACATACTCATGTTTAAATACAATTTGATTACATACCTTGGTTTAACGTACTCTGGCTTAAATATCGGTCGCACATCAGAATTTTTAGGAATTAATACATATCTGCCTATTGGTGGCTTCCACCCCTTACAGTTAATATCAGGTTGCAAGGTATTTGAACGTTTTCCTTTCTTAATAAATTTCCTTTGAATGGAGTTCCAAGTTGAACGCATAATATATAATCTTTCATTATTTTTAGAAGCTAATGTCATATGAAAATAAGTGTACAATATCTTTAAAAGAAATCCGACAAAAAGCCATTTTACAAGTTTTGCTATAATGTACCATTGTGTCCTAGTAGTTTTAATATCTTGCAGCCATGTAATACTAGAGATCTAAAACATATATTTTAATACTGCAAATTCATTGAATGTAATTAATTTTGTTAAAAGGATGCTGTTACATACATCTAATTTTTTAATAAAAGGCGTCAAATTAAATGATTTAAAGCATGGTGTGTCCAATAAGTGAAACATAGCTAGTTTTATTTTTTTTAAATTCCGTAACTTTCCAAACAGGCCCAGAGGAATTATTTTAGAGAATATAAGATCAAAAAATAACTTCAATTGCTTCTTGTTAACCTGATATTCGCATTCTGACTTTACTTCACTAGATTCTTGTTTCTGAGTTAAATGCTTCAGAACACTAAAATAATGGAATTTTGTATGTCTCTTTTTAAATTGCTCTAAAATCGGAGAAACAAGTGGAATAGAATCTTCATAATCAGCAACGATATTATTTGTCATAGTTCTTTCTACAATAAACTGATATATTTCTTTTCCAGTTTCAGCCTTGTTGAAAAGACATTCTATCAGACTTGTATAACTTTTATAACTTGGTAAACATGAAGATGTATTATACAAAGAAATAGTTAATTCTTTCTTCATATACTGTAAATTATGATACACATTTTCTTTAGGAAACATTTTCCTTTTTTCTGTTTTAGTCTTAGTTCTTATTTGAGTTGAATCTAGAATAATAATTTATTACTATTGATCCATATTATGACATTTCTAACTTTTAATTATATTGGATTTACGTAAGTTTAGGTATACTTAATGACATAAATGACACAAAATTATCAAAGCTTATTTGAAATATCATAAATATAATATTTAGTATGTAATACATACGATTCTTTGCACTTCGTGTAGTAAAATGATCCATCGCTTGTATTTTATAATTAAAACGTCAGTATTGTTTACGTCAGTATTGTTTACGTCAGTAAACTGCCGATATTTCTTAATACAAGGGGAGCCCAAATATCAAACACTGGTATCAAGGTATACAAACTGCTTGATTAAAATTAAGAAAATCCCTACATGTATATGCGCATTAACTCCTCGCCGATGAGATACCGGCAACACGTGCTTGACATTACAGGCGAAGAGTAGAAAAGACAAGATAGGCAATAGTTCTTCGCCTGGAGGTCACTTGACGTCCTTACCATTTTTATGTCACATGCGACGTTATCGATTCGATATAGTAGCGGCTTGAATTAAAATTAAAGCTAAAGTCTTCTAAGACATTACAAATAAAATATGGAAGGGATATTCTATAATCGCAAAGGAAGTACTGAATTGTATACTTATATATACATACTACTCAGAAAATAGTAACACAATCTATAAATAACTTAAACAGACAATTTAAGGTCATGAAAAGAGAAAGAAAAGCAACTAACTTACATGCGTACACATTACATGATGTCTTCCGATATTTTACAATATCCCAGGGTGTCCCATGATGAGTGTTAATAACTTACTTGTTGCCTAATAGAAGAAAAAAGAATTTGAAATGATATGTTATAAAAGATTATATACATATGTCGGAGTTTACATTACAATTAGGGTTAGGGGCGTGAAACAAATCTTCATTTGTATTACGCATTGTCGTTATGCAATAGAGAAGATATTGACTAGTGCAAATACGATTATTACAGAATTTGACAAGTAACCATGGTAATTAGATATTCGAGAAGCTAATGACAATGATCCTAGGTTCAATAACGAATCCGCGGTCAACGGGATGATAGATGTACGTGCTCACAAACTCTAAGTCGGACTCTTTGTTAATAAGACGCGTAATATTCACCGATCGTAAGGCGTTACTCTTTTCATCAATGAGATCGCAAGAGAAGAAAGAATTTCCGTTCCGATGATGCCACAGAGGAAAACTATGATGGGATGTGTCTAAGGACACGAGATCAGCGGATTCGTCGAGGATAGCCCTCGTTCAGAAAGTGAGGGAAATTGACGTTGCTGTTAATTGGTCAATTTCCACGTTGGTGGTTAGAAAAAGATGCTAGCCGCCCTCGAGGGAAAGTTGCTAGTGGGAGACACCGTTTGTTGAAAAATAGGTCTCCTCTATCTTCCCGTAGTTGGGACAAAGACTGTTTGTCTGTTTGAAGGACTTTGGTTAACTAAATCTTAAGATTTGTTACGGGCCCTCTGGCTAGCTGAATATGTACTGCGGAGACGCATCGACATTTGGCAATCATCTTACTCGAAGAATAGGGTCTCCGTGTGGCGAGCCGCGGGACAGAAACCGTTAGAATGTTTACTGTCGCATGCAGCTACAAATATTTCTTTTAAGGAGAGTTATAGAATTACTTCATACCTTTGTTAGACAAAGCGTTCATCCCTTGACCGCGGCTACGTTTGGCGACTGACTGTCGCCTCGAGCCCAAGCTCATTATCACAAATCTCGAACAATTACAATCGGATTAAATAACTACAATTGTTTAATGACAGTTATAGTAGACTCTAGATTACAATGTTGCGAGATTATCCAAAATTCCAGAGGCTCCGGTGTTCTTTCATCTCCGACACATATATACCTTTTTAGGGGGCACGTTAGTGTGTAAGCGCCTGATGTAAGATGTAAACGCCTCTATCCACTAGAAACCCCTCCTCATTCTCCTCTTCATTGGTACTGTGTAAGCAACCCACTATCTCACGGCATTACTTCGGGTTGGTCTTATTATGCACCCTGTTCAATCTTTTCTTCTTCTTCTCCTTCTCTCGATCTCCTTCTCCTTGCTTTGCCTCGCCTTCATTATCTTATAACAGACATCTTGGAACTCCTTCCAATATTCCTCTTCGTTGGCAACCACTTCCACAATGGCAGTTGTTAGTGTCTCTCCTACTCTGTTTTCTATGGTACGTTCCATTAGGATTTATCCATCTAGGACATTTCAATAAGACATGCTCCGCGTTATTCCCCTCCTCATTACAGTCCCATCATCTTGAGTAGGTCTCCTTCCTAATAGTTTTCCTATATACATTAAATATACCATGCCCACTCAAGATCTGCATAGTATAATGGTCGATGGTCCTTTTACTATCCCTGAAGTTTACTATCCATCTTTTCCCCATCTGTTGTATGGCTCTTTTGTTACTTTTCATAGGCTAACTGTACCCCTGGCTTTCAGGCGTGTATTACACTGTTCTTGAGTCGGCATTGTGCCAGTGAGTACACACAGCGTTGCATGGGAGACTGTCCTATATGCGGTGAACGTTCTTATTAATGTTGATCTTTGGGCACTCTTCAAAATATTTTTATTTCTATGTATCGTTAGGGCTTTGGCCCATTCTGGTGCAGCGTACAGGAGCATCAGCCTAACCACAGACTCTTTCCAGATGTTGGATAAATCTTCTGCTATTGCCTACATGAACCCCTAGATATTTAATATCCTGTTTAGTTTTTAGTACTAACTCTCCGATATTGATCTCCATTCTTTTTTATATTCCGTTTCTTGTAAGGAGTATCACTTTCGTCTTCTCCTGAACCAGCTTTAATCCAGTATCGGAGCACTATCCACCCATCACTCTTATGGTTTCTTTTACTCTTTACTCAATCTCCTCCTGTTTTCTTACCACCATTATAAGTGCGAGATCATCGACGAAGGCTATCGCCATCAAGTCTTTATGTTTTTGTATTTGGCACAGCGTAAACCATATTTCACAGGATTGGTCCAAGGTTAGATCTCCGCGGAACTCCGGTATAGACCTTCTTTCTTATTTTCTCGTTCCTATTGTGAACTATAATCTCTCTATCTTTTAGATAGTTACCAAGAAGTGTCCTCATTTGCCTGGTCAGCCCTCTCTCCTCTGCCTCTCGCAGGATCTTATACCAACTAAGAGTGTTAAACGCATTTTTTATATCAAAGGCTAGCCTTGCGAGGAACTTCTTTTCCCGTTTTTCTCAAACGCGTATTCCTTGTTGACTCTAATTGGCACAATCCCATTTTTCCCCAGTTGACTGCGTTGAAGACTCCCGCGATCATTATCGCAGGATACCTTCTTCTTGCTACTCTAATTATGCTTTTCATCTCGTTTACATATACGTTAAATTGTTCCAGACTGACGTTCACGGTTAGGTTGAGGTTAGGTTATAACCTAATCTCTAACAGTATACATTAGGTTGTCTGAAAAGTGCCTTTCTTTTACAGACACGTCTTTTACAACGATGCATCTTTATACAAACATGAAATCTAATCTGTCGAACGTTGTGATCTTTATTTTGATAGAACAAAATGGATCATACGTAATTTGATAAAATAATATAAAACGGAAAATGTTGTGCATCCATTATTTCCTTATAAAACGGAAGAAACTTTTCGGACGACCTAATATCTCCAACTCTTATGCCAATCATACCATTCCTAACCTCCTTAGTCACCTCATCCGCGTGACTTCCGTTAAATAATGTGACCCAAAGCGAGGCATCACCTTTATCATCCTGCTGTACGTCTGCTGCCTATACGGTTCCGAGATGAACACAACGTCCCCCTACTTTCGCAGGTATACTCATATAGCAGTCTTATGCTAGCCTACATCTATTTAGATTTATCTGTAGAGCTTTTATCCTTTTGTATCTCCTATTAGTGATCTTATAAACGGGCAGGCCAACGAACCTGTCACGTGCCTTATATACGTACTTCCCTCCTTGGCACAAATTGCGCATCTCGGCTCGCTGGTGCAGGTCTGTGTCACGACGGGCATACTTCAAATCCGATGGACTGACGATGGAGATAAAGATGTGGCGGCGCTCGGCGACAATGTATATCGCTGAAGTGCCTAATGAACCATCAACATCCCAACGGTCCTTCCACCGAAGGTTCTAGAAGAAAGAGCACGTGGCAACGGTCGCGGACGCCTAGTAAATGCATGGACGGTGGGGATGTTGAGGGATGACAAAAGAAAATAATCGGATCCGATCGAAAGTCAAATTGTAAGAGTTTCAGTCTTGGAAAGTCACGCCTAGAGTTCAGAAGTGGATTGTAAAGTGGATTGTTGTTAGAAAAAAATAAAGTTTCTTTTTTTTATTTTTCACCTCAAATTTCTTTTTTTTATTTTGTTATTTTACGTAACATCTGCATCGTGTGCTTCCTGCTTCCGCATTTCCTGCATTGCTCTTTGCCGGGACTTATTACCGAGCATCTCGATGCGTTATGAGGTGCTATAGATGCCCTAACATATCGCATCTATAGCACCTCTGTATATTCGGCAGAATTCTGGCTGTAGCTATCGTCAGCGGCGTCCTCATTTTAATAACGGCATTCTTCTGAGCCCTGACCTTGCGCCTTTAGATTACCATTTATTTCGTTCTATGCAGAACTTCTTAAATGGTAAAGTTTTTAATGATGCTGACGATATAAAATCATATTTAATTCAGTTTTTTTGCTGGCAAAAATCAGAAGTTTTATGAACTTGGAATTATGAAATTGCCTGATAGATGGCAAAAGGTCATCGATAAAAACGGATAATATCTAATTGAATAAAGTTATATTTTTAAGCAAAAATTTTGAATTATCATTCCGTGGCGGCACACGCCACGGAACTTCCCAACGGTTTCGCGATACAAAGTGCTACGTCGTCAAAGCGCAACACCGACGTGCCCAATGTGCCATCGATATGCCTACGTTTCTTCCGCCGAATTCTCGGAAGAGCACACACGCGCCAGCCGTCGCGGTACATCTAATGAACGCATGCTAGTGGGGATATCGATGGGCAACGAAGGGAAGAATTCGTTCGATCTGGAACAAAAGGACGGTCTGTCTTGAGCCGTGAAATAAATAAGTCCTCAATGCCATTGCGTAACAAACGCACCGATTGAACTCTTAGTGTTCATTGTTAACTATTACCAGTTATTTGTTGATCGTATCTTTTAATTGTTATTTGTTGACTCTGTCTGTTAAATTGTTTGTTAAGGGGGGGGTAAGGTTTAAAAATTTTTTTTTATTTTTTTTAATTGAATGCATAACATCTTAAGAATATTGCGTCAAAATTTCAAGTTGATTGGAGCAAAATTGACGAAGTTACGAGTATTTTTATACATGTCGGATGATATTATCTACCCGACCCGAGCGTGCTATTGTTACTTCGCAGACAATTTTTTTTCTCTATATAATACCTAATCTTACACCTAGATCTATTTATAGTACTTAACGACTTAAGTACAAACCTCTTTATATCTGTACTGTATATTTTGTCAGTGTAGAGTAAAAAATTTAGTGTAGGAGTAAATATTCCATTTTCATTAAGTTTTGTGTTAAATTATTACTAAAATGCCTAAAAAAGTTACTAGATCTGATAGACAATCAACTGGTTCGAGATTATATCGACCTAGAAAAATTGTACCTCCGCATAAACGTAAATACGGAGGCACTTCAACAAGTAGCGCGTCAACTAAAAAAATAAAAATGACCGTTGAAGATCAAGTTACGAAGGATCGTGAAAAATATTATAGGATAATTTATTTTTTATTAGTCTTTTCAACAATTGCTACGCTAGTGAAGAGGTAAGCCGATAAAATTCGCTTATGAACATTTTATACCAAATTTTTTAGTGTTCAAAACTTTAAAGCGTTTTCCCCACAACTCACGTTTTCAAAGTCGGTGCCCCTGATAACTTCAAAACTGCTACACCGATACTTTTGAAATTTTGAACACTATTTCTGTACATAATTTACGAGGTAACGCTGCAGAGCTTTTTCAAATTTGTTAATTATTTTTATTTTACAATAACAAATTAGCCGCAAATTTTCGCACAAAATTGCGTTTTTCCCTTCAAAGTGTTACAAAAAAGTGAAAAATTGAAATTTCGAAAAACCCTTGCAGCGTTACCTGGGGAAAACTATTACCTAACGAATGAACTTTAACTTTTTGATTTCAGATGATCCAGCACCAAGTTCTGAGGGGCACCGCAATTATACTTTTTTCCAAGACACTTCCGAATAATTGCTGCCATTGCCGTATTTTTTAATATTTCTCCGTAAAAATTTTATACAATATTCTTCGAATGTCGTACTTTAATGTACTATTGATTTTAAAAAAGAGATTTTAACTGTGTCGTCACAAAAAATTCACAAAAGCATGCCTTTTTTTGTACGAATTAACCTTACTCCCCCTTAATATTGTTGTTCATTAAACATCAAGAGTAGTTCCTTAAACGCACTATCACCTACTAACCACCTCAATTTTTATTTGTATTAACTATAGTTGCCAACTCAATATGATATATGCCTGGTAATATATGTATAGAAATTTTGGACTGCAGGTTGTGCAATTCTTAAATTCATATCATTATTCAAATAGTAGTATTCAGAAATATTGATAGTTTTACCGCATTCTAAATATATAATAATATTTTGGAATATTAATATTTGGAACCGCGGTTCCAGTTAAATATATCAAAAATTGATACTATTTGTCGACAACATTCCTATACTGCTACGAAATCTTGTGTTTTATCTTAACTCAATACATTCTTTATGGATTATAGAATTTTGTATGAAAATAAGCGTCGAGAAAATGTAAACCATTAAGTGTATTTTGAGTTTCAAATCTTTTACAACATTTGAAATTTGATATAACTTACTTTGAAACTGATGGTGCTTTATTTCAATCAATGCGATCAGTTTCAAAGATTTTTTTGTAAAATTAATATCTTTATTGGTGTTGTTTTTTTTTTTTTTTTTAATAATAATTATGCTGTAGTGAATTCAAAACATAAATCTCAGAGTTGGAACACGTTATAATTGGAATATTAGTATTCAAGTACTTATAAATAGAATAAATATTATGTAACGCTATAATTAATCAATTAAAAGAAATATCATATAAATTAAATTGGCACCTATAGAATTATGGCTGTAGCTCAGAAGAAAACCGAAAGAAACAAATACATGTAGTATGTAACATAAGATATTTAACACTTTCCCGTACTTTAGCGAGTCAGACTCGCGATGAAGATTTTGGCTAAAACATGAATATCGCGAGTCTGACTCGCGACCAGATACTTGGGCCAAACATAAACATAACAAGTCGGGCTCGCGGACTGTTTTTTTCCCGTTACGATCGTGACTGAATGTTAGTTTCTGTTTACGAGCATCAGTATGGTCTGTTTTGTCGAACTAAATGGCGCGGGAGGACGTTAAAGAAAAAACAAACCTAATTAGGACCTAAACGAAAAATCTTTTGTAAGAAATGTAATAGTTTTAAATAAAGCTATACAACAAATTACATAATAACTATACAATAACTCTATAATAATTTGCAATATCAAAATAATCCAATTTGATATTGTTTAATTAATATTTCAAGTATTAATATTTTACAAAAAGTATATAAAAGTTTATCAATTAGGCTATAAACAGATAAAAAGCACTATAACTTTTAAAGGACAGGCTGCAAAAATAATAAATCGCAATTTTTTAGCGCAATTTAGTAACATCATTCAGTTTGCATGATATAAAAGTATATAAATAAAATATTAAACTACGACTATTATTAATTCCTGCTTTTTCTCATATTATAATAAATACGTGAAAAAAATAAATGTACTTCAATAGAAACCTTCAGGTTTATCGTTGACAGTGTCACGTAAAATAACAAAATAAAAAAGGAATTTGAGGTAAAAAATAAAAAAAGAAAACTTTATTTTTTTTCTAACATCAATACACTTTACAATCTACTTCCGAACTCTAGGCGTGATTTTCTAAGACTGACTCTTATGATTTTACTTTCGATCGGATCCGATTACTTTCTTTTGTCATCCCTCAACATCCCCACCGTCCATGCATTTGCTAGGCGTCCGCGATCGTTGCCACGTGCTCTTTCTTCTAGAACCTTCGGTGGAAGGACCGTTGGGATGTTGATGGTTCATTAGGCACTTCAGCGATATACATTGTCGCCGAGTGCTTTATCTCTATCGTCAGTCCGTCGGATTTGAAGTATGCCGGTCGTGACAACAGATACGTTAACTACAGAAAAATGAAAACAAAACATATATACAATAAATGTAATTATTTACATCTGCTAAAAGTTTCGAGTAATTTATTATCCGATGTTGAAGTGGGTCTCATTTCTAGGAAAACTCTACATCTTCCCTAAAAACGTTTAGTTTTTGGCACAATGATTCTCTTTACAGCGGCTTCTTTGGTTTCTATTATAGTGCCGCCGACATACAGACAATGTCGACGATAAAGCGCAAATGCCGACAAGCCGAAAGGGTCGGAAAACTTCAATAGGGCTAATGGCCATCAATATATTCCGGCACCGCAGCCGTTGATCGTCTGTTAGCCACCGGAAAGTCAAAAGTCGTTAATCGAGAGTTGTCATATCATACTACTGCATTAAGTTCATCCACTGTAATATATCCATCTATCATTAAATTATTATATAGGATAGAAACCACTGTAAATTCTAATTTCTAATATTTCTGTTAAGGAAATCCTATAATACATTCATCCGTGCGTTTGCCCTCTCTATTCTGAGATATAAAACCTCAACAATTTTTTAAGCTAAAGATACTGATAATAAGGCACTTGAACAAGTTGCTATTATTAAATGTCAGGATACTAAAGATATTACATCAAAGAATATTCCAGGCTCGTTTATAAAAAAATTAAAAGTTGTTCAGTTTGCTGATTAATAGCAAGAGACTAGTGAAGCCATTCAATTGCTTTACCTCAAAAAGAAAGAGAGAAACAGCGGGTGAATGTCTATGTCTATTTACTAGAAAAGAGGCTTAAGTAAAATTAAAATAGATGGCGAGAGATTTGTTGATTATATTAAAGATTTATCAAAAAAAAAAAAAAAAAAAAAAAAAAAAAAAAAAAAAAAAAAAAAAAAAAAAAAAAAAAAAAAAAAAAAAAAAAAAAAAAAAAAAAAAAAAAAATAGTCCAGCTAATTCAACTAGCAGATAAGGTGAACGTACACGTGAATCTCAAAGTGTGTAAATAAGTTGATTTTCATTTCTGAAGGCAGTCAAATTGTTAGACAGAAATATGGAGACATTTTTTATATACCACATACATATATAGTATATAAAAGTGTTTCCATTATTACCAAAGACAAAAACATCACATGAAGAATATAAGATATGCAGTTATATTACATAATATAGTTAAGATATAATTATGCATTATAAGAGATTTCGTAATAAACATCAAATGTCTATGAATATTCCGTAATGCATCCAATTTGCAAACATTGTAATTCTGAATGTCTTATTTGAGTTTCAAATGTAATTCGTATTAATCAAATATGGCGCGCTTTCCGCGTTAGTTTAATGTCCCTGAGCAATAGGCAAGAAGCGTACTGCGTGGAACGTGTTCACACCTGTTTGCGATAGCGTTCCTTTTGGAAAATAATACAGGTTATTGGGAAAAATGTGAAATAATATTATTATCGTAGAAAATTCGTGAAATTATAGCGAGATGTTAAAGATATTTTGATTTTTAATTTAAATAGAACTTCAGAGAATTTAGGTTAATGTTAAACAATGAAACGAGATCCGTTTAAATTGTTTGATATAAAAACATAACTAAATATATTCGAAATAAAAAGGAATGGTGAACCTTGTCTATCTTCACCTTCGTCTATCTTCTTAGTACTCTTAATAAATAAAAATTATTTGTAATTTTGTTATTAATGGCGTTAATACTACGAGTTATTTGTTAGGAATGTATATAGAATAAATAAATATTATGAGATAATATATATATAGAATAAATAAATATTATGAGATATTAATATAGAACACTAAATAAATATTATGAATCATATATTAGAAACAGTTGGATATTATGTTCGAAGCAAAAAATAAGAGTTAGACTGAACGCGGAAATACCTAGAGAAATTAAATACGTGTGAGCTAATATACCTTAGACGAACTAAATAAAAATAAAATATCGTAAAATTATTATAAATATAAAATTTAACGTTTTTTATCGAATTATATTTTATTAATGATCATATTTCGATGTATCAAAGAAAAGAAAAAGAAAGAAAAAATATAGCATTTAGATTATCAAGGGAAAAATTAAAAAATTGATCGCATGTACTTGGATGTCAAACAAAATTATCTTTACAGACATACAATCTGAAAAGAATAAGCGGTCTGAAATTATTGATTGATGAAAATAAATATTAAAAAAGAAGTTGCACCCGGCTATTGCTCAAAATTAAAACAATGAAAGAGACAAAATAATGTATTTTACTCACAAATATGAAACACACATTCAGATATTTTTATGTAATTGATATAATTACCACATTTATAGATAAGTAACGTTTAAAAATGCCATAATCGGACACTCGTGTTAATTAAAAATTGTGAGAATGATAATTAAACTTTGTGAATACTGTAGGTATCCGATTACAGCATTTTTAGACGTTACTTATCTATGATTGAACTTATTTTATACGAAAACTTAACTGCTGTTAATCAAATCTTTAAATATTCTAAAATGCAATGTAACACACACGTATATACCGTTAGTGTAACCGCGTAATTATATGTGACGTGTAACCAGAGGGGTATTTTTACAGCAGATTTTTATTTCTGGTAACATTACCACATTCGTTTGTGACTGTACCAATTTTACTAGTTAGATTGAATACAATTTCTACTGTAATTTTGCTGTAAATCGTAGAGGGCGTAAAATATACTCTGATTTGTTATACGATTAATATCTCAGAACATGAGGCATGAAGTCCCATAAAATGCAAGATCTATGCTCTATGCTCTGTGCTATAAGCTTATTCCTGTAACGAAGTATCACGGGCGCTTGATGAGGTTCGAAAATGTCAGCGGGCGCCACTAGAGTGGGACACCGGACGCGCTTCCTCTGCGGCCCAAAATTAGACGGAAAATCGTTGATTCTCGTTGATTTTCGGATGGGGACCGAAGGAACGCGATAGGAGGGGGGCACTAGAGATAATACACTTGTTTCAGTTGCGGACGCGCACTATGTCAGGCAGCCGCCGAACAGTGATGTGCTTTACCAGTGCTTAGTGTACATTATAATAGATTATTGAATGTCGTGTGAACTTCGGCTAAAAAGATGAAAGAAGTTACCTGAGGTACGTTTGAAGACATACACACACCATACAGCTACAGGTAAGAGCATTCTGATTTGCATTACGAAAAGTGGTCTTCTATAATGTTGTTGTTCCCTCTACTGATTTTGATTGTCAAGCTAATTCTTAGCGATTTTGGAACGTACGTGGCGACGGTATGCTCTCGCAAAAGACGAATATATGTACTTAGGACAAATTTACACTGTTTCACTTTGCCAGAACACAATAAATGATTCATTTATTGTGAAAAACGGTGCTTTTACCGTAGGATAGAACCTATTTCATTGTATGCTTCGACGAGGAAGTTCATGCTTTTCTATACAAGATAAACAAATATGAGAGAAACAAAATTCTGCAATAATTAAACTTAATTGCCTGAAAACAAGACATTGATTGCTTATTATACTGTATTTAAGAGAAGGAAGCCATTATCTTCCGTTTGAAATGATAATGGATTAGTGAAATGATGCAATTTATTCTCTATATATAATAGCTTTTTAGTTTTAATATTAAATTTACTTTCTCTGGAATAATATTTTTGTTATAATAAAACCTAAATTTCATTTTAAGAATAATTTCAATAGTTGATAAGCTGCGAATAATGTATGTGACGTGATGTAATTGTTTTGTCTTTTCAATTAGAAGAATTTTTGCACAGTTGCTAGATATTGCACAAGGATAAGTATAATCATGGAAAATTCATAAGCGCAATCAACATAACTCGAATTTTATAATAATAATGTGTTTGGTCTCATTTTCAGGAATTAATTGTATTGAAAAATAATATATTTTCGTATTCTTGTTTCTTTCATTTTTCTGTGGTATTTTTATATTTTACTATAATTGCATCTTAATAATGAGCCAATTTAATATCTTTATTATAATTATAATCTTTATTATAATTTTTCCTGGGCATCTTACGGGTATGATGCTTACGAATATATTTTATGTTTCTATGTTGTGTTTTCAGGGCTTCTACTGATAATTTTCTGTAATAGAAACTACTGAATTCGATACAATGTCCATTGAGATAATAATTTATGCATTGTTATCGGCATAATATATCAAGTATAATGTAATGCATATAAGCTGTTTGTTTTTTCGTTATTTCTCTTTATTCGATATTATTTATCCTTTTTCCAGATGATATAATTTTCAAATAATGCTGAGTTTAAATATCAGTTCGTAATTTATACTTATTATGGGTGAATTTATTGTAGGGTTATTAAAAGATCTGCGTCGGTATTCGCGTTATTTGTACATCTAAATCCTTGTTTTGGCATGCCGACTAGTAAGCTCATTTGTCCTCTAAACTATATTTGTATTCTTTTTTTTTGTTTTGACGAAGAATTTTTATGGTCGTTACGTCTTGTCAAGGTAACCTGAAGGGTATGCGAAGTATGTTCTCAAAACATTTTATCCAAGGGTAAAGAGACGATGGTCCGTATTTGTACATATTTTTTATCTTGTTAGCAACAGTAGCTTTATTTAATTCTTCGGCATGCCATCACAAATGTAACGTACTTTTTGAGGGTCAACATTGCTGAGAGTCAAATTTGATATTGACTGACCTCATTGGCCCTACATAATAAACACCCTTGAGCTGCTGGCATCTACGTTTTTTTTTCCTGTGGCTAGCACAGTTACCCACCTTACCACGGACAAATTTGTTCCGGGTTTGACGCGTACTACGAGCTCTAGACACCACTTAATACGTGATGACATATTGTCGAGATTCGGAAATGCCATGTCTGAGATAACCTGCAACCCCTCCTCATTTAACCTTTCAACCTTTAGTTCTATATCCTAAAAGATTGCGTATCGGGATAGCTTCAACTGGCACTAAGTTATTGGGTAATGGGGACCAGTTCCTGAATTTGTGTTCCTCGTTTTGAGCGAGTTTCTTCCATAAATTGACTGGTCGCATAGGGCGACACATAGCATACGTAGGCGTTGTACGTACAATACGTTGTTATATTCTTATTTTACTAATTCTGGTAATTCTTTAACAAATATAAGTTTGATTGGTCTATATAATAATGTAGAGATATTTCATATGTAAAGTATCTCATTTACTTAGATAATATTTTTATTATCATTGTTTATCGTATGTAGCGGAAGTATAGTGGATATAGACATAAATTCATCACTTGCAGAACTATCTGTGAACTTTTGCTTATACCTGAAGTTCTATTAAAGCTACACTTGACCAACAACAAGCCATTGTTAAATTTAATATCACTCGGCAAAAGAGATTGTTTATGTTTTTTGGTGGCATAGTAGACGGGAAAAGTTTAAGAATACAGCAAATTAACTGCGTTACGTAAAATTTCGTTTGCACGGGAGAAACGGTTTTAGTCGTAGGGCTTTTCACTCCATTTGCTAATTTAGTTGCAAAATTCAATTCTTTGACGAATCAAAGTTATTGGGAGCAAATTCAGAAAACTTAAGATACAATATTATTAACTCTATAGTACTCTATTTTAAATTTTTTGGATTTATTGCCACATTCTGCGAAAAGCTTTTGTTCATATTGCACCTTGCTTGGTCTAGCTTGTATTATGTTAAGATATATTATAGCAAATTTGCTTAATACAATTTTTGATGGAAACCATGTTGAATTTCGTCGTATCTTTTCTTAATTTTGGAATGAATAAAATTCGATGTTTCTTTAATATTCTTTTTAATTCGATCAAGAGACAGTCAAATTTAAGCTTTCTTCAATAAATGTTCGTATGGCAATAATTTTGTTTGTGGAACATTTCCATACTTCAAAGCATTGCCTATATGTACTAGAGTGACACTGGCTTACGATAATTACATTTAAAGGATAGAAAAAGATAGATAGATAAAAATAAATATATTTTTTTCAGTTTTTTTTTCAGTCATTTCGTCGATGTTTATTTCACAGTAATACTTACAACTTATAGATTAACAACTTATGTATTAAATGAAGAATATGATACCAAGCTTCCAAATATTGATAACCTAATGCTTGATGGATCATAAAAGTTATCTGATTAATAGTGTCCTTATATGTTTTCATTGATTCTTCGGTTTCACATATTTTACCGACACAATCTTGTAATAAAATTTTTATCGTGTACGAAAAACTAGATATAACTTCCGATTTGTCCGAAAGCCACAATTGCATGCATCTGTCTAAAATTCGTAATGGGTGGACTCGCTTAGCTGGTGAGATATTCGCGAAAAACGGCCGGTACCGCTACAGTGTATTTTTGCCCATAATTGCGCGTTCGTGGCAGCGTATGCGTCAGTATTGGTGATTGACAATTTATGTTTTTTTTTTATAACCATACGTACAAATTAAAAAATTAATATATAATACATGTATCAGAATGTACAATAACAGAGAATATTCAAAAATACTATATTATAAGTACTGTATAATAAATACGACAGAATAAATATAAATACTCTAGCAAAAATGAATTTAGGAAAAATAACGTGTTTGACTATTCTTCTAAAACTGAAGGGGATATTTGCGGTGAAAGCGATGAGAGATATCGTATCAGCAATTAAGAATAAAGAGATCGAATGTTTAGAGTAACATGCGCCTTATCGCTTCGTAAAAGCATGGGTGACAGCTTTAAAAGACTACGCCAAAGATCTCGACGCTGAGAACGCGAACGATTTCAATATATTCTTTTTCGATTTATGCAGATTTGTGCACTTAAATTTAACATTACTACAAAGTTTAATGTGCCACAAATTAATATACACAGAATTTCGGGGATACCTTTTAGTACCTTTCTTAAAATTCAATTCAAAGCTGATAAACATTTATGATAAACAATTGGGACAAATTGTTAATATTATACAAAAATTATTTATCAGTTTCAAAGGCATAATAATACTATACACAATTTATAAAAATCAAATGAAATACATAAATATTTATGTAATGGCACATGAAGTTCACCGAAAATTGCAATAAATTTCTAGCATCATTTTTTGTAACAAATTCGAAAATTCAGCAAAAATTACGAATAGTATTAAAATCTGTGTCCTTTTAAATAACATTTTGCGATGTAAGAATTTATGGATCATGCACTTCAGTTTTCTGAATTTTTGCCATTGTTCGAAATACTATGTGTCGATTGGCAACCAATACTGGTGCATATGCTGTCATAGACGCACGACTATACGCAGAAATACACTGCGGTGATACCTATAGCTTTTTGGCAATATCTCAGAAGCTAAGCGAGATTGACAGTTATATGTGCAGGAGAAAGTTGTTCAAAATATTGATTTTTGTAACATTCACAAATCATCGAAATTGGAGACGATGAAATGGCTCTACAAGTTCACCATATAGTATTACATTACCATAGACGTACATCTAGCATCTCCTAACGCAAACTTCACTAATTTTTATTTCTATTTTTTCTCCCACTTTCCCTCATACTCTGTCTTCCTTGTCTTCCCCTATTTCTCCTAGTTTTTAGTCATCCTGCACGTATATTACCTTGACCAAAACATTAAACATGTATATATAAATATACAGATTCATCTCTATGTAATCTTATACACTATATTCTCGGTTTTGTACGCGTTTTCCTCGTATCAAATCTTATCACAGACATATGTTCTTCCCCATACATCGGTCCAGCGCTTACATTTTAAACTTCTTTGTCTGTTTTATCTAGGAATTTTCTCGTTGACTATCTGCTTTGCTGTATCGCATACTGTTTCGTTGTTATTATTATTGCTAGGTCGTTGGCAAAGGCTTGGAATAGTCTGCAGCTCTTTCAACAAGCCGTTATAGACGATGTTCCAGAGGAATGGTCCGAAAATAGATCCCTGTGGGACTCTACCAAGTACACTTCTCTTTATTGTTCCACTTTTATTTTGTATAATTATTTTTCTATCTTCTAAATAGCAATTGAGAGGTACCCGGAGTCTTTTCTCTTTCTCCAGCCCCCTGGAGGTTCTTATTCCAACTAAGAGTACTAAACGCGTTTTTAATGTCGTTCGCTACGAGCACGCATATCATATTTTTTCTTCCACAAGTTTCCGCGAGCTCGTCGACCCGGCACGAAGCGTCGACAGTATTCTTTTTTCCTCTAAATTCATACTGATTGATTTGGAAGCGCTCGAGGCCTATACTCCTCTCGATCAGGGTCTTAAACGTGTCCTCCCAGACTTTACTGAATGCTGGGAGCACGTTGATGGGCCGAAATGAGAATGGGAGTGCAGGATATTTTCCCGGTTTCGGAATGAGAACCACCCTCGCCACTTTCCATATCGCTGACATCTTTCCTCGTCTGTTAACTGCGATTAATACTCTTAGTAATTTTTCCGTTCTTTCCTTTATGCTATTAATTTTATTACAGTCTCTGGTATGGTAGAGTGATACGGCCCCAGCCGTCCACTCCAGCTTTATTGGGATTTATCTTTTTAATAGCTACTAGCAGATCATCCTCCGTGATTAACTTATTATCTTCGCCGTTATCGCCGTTATATCCATCATTTGTTATTCTTATTCGCTCAGTTGGTTTCGTTTGAAAGAGTTTGTTTATTTATACTGGTCGGGGGAGAGTCGGAAAATTCAAACTCGTCTTCATTCAACATTGCGACATAGCGGCGACATTGTTTTGCCCAGAGTTTATTTGTCCTTACATTACTTGTAATCTAACGGTCTTGATACTCTGAGGCAAAACAACAACATGATTTGAAATGTCCTCTGACTCATATGCCGCTACAAACACATCAGGATCACCGAGGTCTTGTCGAGCTAATTTGTTCCTAACCTCGTAGATTCTCCCACGCCACCGCGCCCTGATGTGAATGAAAAAATCAAGGCACTTCTCTGAGCCTTACAGAGTCCTTAGCTTTACTTAGCGCATCCACCCACACTGGGGAGGCGTATAGCACGACCGACTCATACCTGGTAATACAGCATCCTACAGGCGTTGTAGGGGCCGTTTACATTCGGCAGGAGCCTTCTGGTGACCCCTACAATAGCATCCGCTCTAGCACAAACTAGCTCTATGTGGTCGAAAAAATTTTTTTTGGAGTCCAACATCACGCCTAGGTACTTGGCCTTCCTTGCCAAAGTTATGTTAAAACTTATGGAAATTCTCATTCTCGTCAATAGTAAGATTTCGGTTTTTTCTCTTGCTATCTGTAGACCCGAATTTACATACTAATTGATGATCGTCTGGATGTGGAGGTTCAGGGAGTCCTCCACACTTTCCTTTTTATTCAGGCTCACCATGATAGCAAGGTCGTACGCAAATGCAATAGCTCTCAAATTAACATAATCGTCGAAGCTGCCGAGGCTATCGTAAACTAAGTTCTATAGTAGCGGGCACATCATTGAGCCCTGAGGAACTCCAGCAGAGATTTTTCTTACGATCGGTCCACTCGGGTTGTCGAAAACTACGAAACGATCCTTCAGATAGTTCGCGAGAACCCTCGTCAATTTGTAAAAGAGACTCCTACGCCTCGCCTCCTCCAAAATGACCTCCCACCACAAGGTATTAAACATATTTTTAACATCAATGCACTTCATAACATAGACTAGGCCCTTTCTTCTGCAAGTATCGGCGAACTTGCAGACCTGCGATATGGCATCGATGATGCTCGTCCTACTTGTCCTTGTTGTCCTCTATTTCCTCTTCATCCGAAACGCCCGTGTCCTCTAATGAAAAGAGGTTCGCAATGATGCTTACGGCCTGTTTCCTCCCAAGATTCGCGTTCGGCTTACTCCTTCTCAGCCTAGCTATGACCTTCTTATATGGCAAACCCCACGGATCCCGGTCGAGAGTGGCCGTGATACCAAAACGGAACTTAACCTCAATCTTTTTTTTTTGTTTCTTTTGCGTAAGGAAGGAGAAATGCTATTACGCATACCCAGAGAGACCTGCGTCTCTGGGTTATGTAGGACTCGGCAGGTGACATCGCCATACCCACTAAAAACCCTTTGTTCTTCTTCTTCTAGTAGAAGTTTAACGACATGCTTACGATGATATGTAGTTTTGTATTGCCGTTATCATCCAGGTCAACATCATTAATGTTGTTTATCAGACAAAGTAACTATTTTATCTTGTTTAACTTAGCGTTGTCCGTTTTGTGTTCGCATACAACAGCGAATGAATAACTTTGCAATATTAATTTCGGATAGGTTGGATTGGCGACGCATTTTACTTTTAAGCTGAAAAGACTTCAGGCTTCGTTGTGCATGGTGGCGCCCTCTCTCTAGTGACTCCACAACTTGTAGATCATCTCTTTTTCTAGATAATCTATAGAATGTTCTGTCTTTAACGTTAGAATTTTACTATATGTTAAAAACAGCTATACCAGCCTATTTTTACTATATTTGCATACAAATCATTTACGGACATGTAAAGAAACCTGGATCCACAGATATCTATATATTAAGTAAAAGTAACATAACGTTACTATTCTATGTTGCAGTTATATTCTATATATAATAGTATTAAATAATACAATAATTTTACATTGTACGTTATAATTTCCCACTCAATAATTTTGTTACTGAACCCAATACGTGTCAAAGTCGAAGAAAGTAAGAAAGCAAGAAGGTTAGAATTGCTATGTGTTGATCGCTCAATTCTAAACTACCTGAAATATGAACTCCTTCTCCCTCTTTCTTGTCATGCTTTTACACACACGTCTTATGAACGCCCATATAAGATATACAGTTCACGGTTCCCATGGTTGATTTGAAACAAGTTCCTCTTTCTTTATTAAAGCGCAGTATACATATATAAAGTTATTCACTTAATTTGGAACCCAAGCTCACGAGAACATATGAGAATGACAACATTCTAATATGTACGCTTTCTAGTGCAAACAAACGTCGCTCGCCATCTATAAGCTGCTGTTAGAAGTATAAATAGACGAAGACACACAACAGTTCGATAGTTGCCGAAGGGCTTTAGCTATTACGTCACAACAAGGAGAAAACGATCGCTGAAAAAGCGAGCTTCGCGTCTTTTCGCCCAACGATTTCATGCACGAAGCTTCGAAATTCGTTTCTCTTCCCACATTTAGTTTAATTTTTTTTGTAATGACCAATATCGTGGATTGTGCTTACCTGAAATTTAATTACAATATAATATTTTTTAATTTAAAATCCCATTCAACTGCCAAAGTTATTTGAAATGTGAAAAAAGAATTACAATGAAATTGTTCGCATTCTTACAAAGCTCCAGAGTTAACATCAATTTATAGATACTTTGCGATAGTTGATTGTAGTACGAAGAGTAGATGTTATACCGTTCTCAACGTTCTCGCGAACGCGGGTGCCGAGTTAAGTGGATAACCATGTATTCAATCTCTATATTTACATGTATATGTGAATGTATATAAGAAAAATTTTGGATCGATCACTAGATTGCTAGATGCTAACGCTAGAACTATCATATCAGTAGTTACCTACTAGAACAACCTACATAGTTTTACAATTTTATAAATGCGTAAGCCATTTTTTAGCGATCATGGTCTCAGATGGATTAATAACACCAAAAATACACTCTATATAACATGCAATTCCTTTTGTATTCCCAGACTTCTGTAAGAATGCATTAAACCAATAAATATAAACCCTCGTTTGGCGAACATGATCCGAGATGGATTAACACTAGAACTACCGACGTTTGAGAGGTAGCTTTTTTTCGCGAAGAGGGGAAAATGTATTACGCATAGCCGACGACCCGCGTCGCCGGGTTATGTGGGACTCGGCTGATGGCAGTGCCATACCCACTAAAAGTCCCTCCTCTTCCAATCCTTCTTTGAGCGGAGGGTTTCGTCGGCACTGTTAAATAAAACATTATTTCGGCGGAACCCCATTCAACGCGTAAACTCCTTATCTATCAAATGATTGCATTTTTTCGGAGATAGTCAAAACATCATCTTTCCCTTCTTTGAGTCGCTCCACCTTTGGTCCTTTCTTGCGCCTGTCTCGCCTTCATTACTGCATCGATCTGGAACAGCGTCCAGGTATGGTCGTTGGCTGAAACCAATGCGATTATATTATCCACTGTACGAGCATCGTCCACAACATTCTCCAGAGTGCTACGCTGGACTGCCCATCTTGAACACCTCAGTAAGGCGTGCTAAGCATCATCCGGACACGCGTCGCAATCCCAACATTTTGTAGAGGATGAGGTAGTTCAAATATCAATATTATAGTCTGTGTCGTGAGCACTTTATTAAAGTGATGCCTTGTGTTTTACTCGGAGTTTGATTATTAATACAATATGTGTGTGCCCTACGATATTGATGCTCCGAGGCAAAACAACAATGAGATCTGAATTTATTAGCGAACTGCTACAATTTGTCGACGGTTTCCTTATTTATCCTAAGCCTATACGTGTTGAAGATACTATGTCCAGTCAACAGTTTCATGGTATAGTCATTGATATTTCTCTTCTTCTTTCTGAAGGTGGCTGCGTCCTCAATCAACCTCCTTGTCCAATTGTTCGCGTTGGATCAGCTCCACTCACTTCTCCACTCGTCCATCGCTTCCTCTTCGTTAAGATGGAGCTGATTCAAGAGCACTTCTGGATCGCTGAGGTCTGGTCGAACTAGTTTCTTCCTAACCTCGTAGATTCTTCCTCGCCACCGCGCCCTGATATGGATGGGCGTGGTCCCCGTCAACACGCACAACTCCGCATGTGAAACCGTCCTGTAGGCCGTAAAGGTACTTATCAAGGAACTCTTAGCTCGTCCATTTGGACCACACCAACTCCGGGATCCCATCGCTATTTTCCTCTGTTACGCCCTCGTTCGCGACGCCCATATCCTCGATTAGAAAGAGATTACCAATAATGTTCTCAGTCTGCCGCTTCCCCAGGCTCACATTCTGCTTGCTCCTTCTAAGCCTGACTATGACTCTTTTATAAGACAAGCCGCACGGATCATGGTCAGGGGTAGCTGTGAACTCGTTCTAGACCAGCCTCTTACTCGAATAGATAGCTGACTTGAGCTCTTTCTTGTTTTTCCTATAATCGACTCCCAGCTGAGCGGCACACTTCTTAGGTGGAAATACTTTCTTGAGTGAAGTTCCACTAGATTCTTCGATAATCCGCTGCAGATAGTCTTCTTGTTTTATCATCTCCCTCAACTGAGCTTCCAATAATTTATTTTTTTTGTCGTCAAAACTATTTCAAAACGTCACTACTTCAAATTTCCCTCTTTTCGCAGACTGGACAGGCAATTTGATCCCCCATTAATGGGACTAAAACTTTGTAATTCGTGTCCAGGGACGTTGCCAGATCATCACCGATGGTCCCCTCCGAAGCGGAAAAATCCGCCACGGCGCCCCCGGGACCGAGAGACGCCGCGTCCGAGGCTTCATTATTTCTACTATCGAATTTTAATCATAATTTGATAACGCACATTTTTTCCAATCAAAATCTAAATATTAGCCATTAGCTGTCCAAGTCGGCATAGATTTAATCCGGGAACAAGTTCCCTTAATTATGAATTCATCCAAAATTCACGGTGAAATCACCGTCGATCGGTAAGCCGACGTCTACTTTTAGTCCTCCGCTCTTGTTCGTCGTCGCACTCCGTTTAGCCATGCCAGCCGCATCTGGGAAACTATACCTCACGCTGATACGACATAACATGTTACCGGTGGTACCACTGGGAGGTAGGAGTGCGACTTGAGCAGACGAGACCGAGGCCTCGCCTGCTCCCGAGTAATTATGATTCTTCTATTGCTGGGGCAAGCCGTTTCACAACGTCATACCACCCAACCAACTCGCAGGATCACAACACGCAACTGGCCCAGCACAATGCGGCTCACCAAGCTCACGCATAGGCTAAGCCGCGACCCACTTTCCGGCGCATCCGACTAAGTCTCAGCGGCGTATCGTTTTCAGGCGAACGCGGCTAAGGAGCCACCCCATGTCTTGGATTTCGCATTGAAATCACGCGCAACGATCACTTCTTTGCATCTCCTCGCAGCTGTCCTGATGGGTATGTCGAGCTTCTCATGCCGACATACCCCCCCCCCCCCTCCTTTTCGAACAACGTATCTTCGCTGAGATATGGAGGTCATTAAGTATGGTTGCCCAAATAGATGCATCCCTCTTCGTATCTTTGTACCAAAAGGAGAGCTGTCAATTCGGTTCAGATATAATCACCGACGCGCCGCTCCCAGGCAAGCTGCTGCAACCTGGACAAACCTGCTCCTTTTCAAATTTATCTGCACTACTTTTAGGGTGCTCTCCCTCTAACTGCCCCTTTCTGTATTAATTTCCTGAGCGTAGGGCACGCTAACGACCCCGTAACATGATTAGTCTGAATCTCGGACTTCCTGCTACACAGCGTGCACTTCGAGTCGTTAACACAATTCGATATTGAGTGCCCCATCTCGCCACATTTCCGGCAACGCTCCTTGCCAGGACTGAACGAACACCTATTCGTCATGTGCCCAATCTCATGGCACCTATCGCATCTAATTACATTGGGAAGGGGTCCGCATATTGGCAATTGCAAGGCCTGTTCTTATTTTAATTCCACGGCAATCGCAGTCTGCGTGCCCGCGCTAAAGGTGCGCTAAAGTAAGGTACAAGAAGAAGGCCTTGGAATCGAAGAAGGAATTAGTGAAAGAAGGTATGGACTAAGTATAAATAAATAATAAATATAGTTTTTATGATCTCAGAACATGTAGTTCCTTTTGTAAGATAACAATAGATCAATGAATATAAAAACATTCTACTATTAGGTTTTTTTTAAAGACCAGTCATTTCGATTGGTTTTGGTAGAGATAGCTATCTCTCTAAAGTCGCTAAAGGTGCTGCCTTTATATGTTCTGGGATCATAAAAACTATATTTATTATTTATTTATACTTAGTCCATACCTTCTTTCACTAATTCATTCTTAGATTCCAAGGCCTTCTTCTCGTACCTTACTGCCCTTTTCAGTGCCTTTTCTTTAATTTTCTCTATCTGACATTCCTCTCTCATGTAGTTCTCTGATGTAGTTTGGCGTTATTGCGTCTAGGCCTAGCAGCCATCTCACGTATCTCCTTTTTACCCTGTCCAGTCTCTCCTCTATGTTCCATCACCACACCTGCGCTCCATACAGCGCTACACTCTACCAGTGCTCCAAACATCCTCATTCTCCTCTTGTAGTCTCTTTTAAATATCTTTTCTCCTACGATCCATGTCTTCTTCATCGCAATTGCTGCCCTCCTTTTCCAGCCTTGGATATGCTTCTCGTCGCTCCCGTTTTTTTGCAGTATGTACTCTAGATACCTAATCTCATCCACTTCTTCTAGTTCATGTTCCCCCCATCTCCATTTCATTTGCCTCCTCTTGTTCCTTCTCTTTTCAAACACTATTACTTTTGTCTTTTCGGTGCTCAGTTCCAGTTCCACATTCCTCTAGGAATGTCTTAAATCTCCTCATCATTTCCTTTAACTCCTCTTCTCTGTCCGCTATCAATACAATGTCATGCGCGTATGATAATGACCATACCTTCCTGTCTCCTACCACTATGCCTCCTACTTCCCCTTTCCTCATTTCCTCTCCCAGCCCTGCCACATAGATGTTAAATAGTGTCGGGCTCAGCGGGCACCCTTGTCTCACTCCCCTCACCGTCCAAAACTCTTCTGTGTAGTTGTTCCTGATCCTCACTACGTTCTTTGTCTCCTCGTATATCTCCGCTATCCTTCTGGTTAACTTCTCCTTCACCCCCATTCTCCTCATTATCTCTCCCAGTTTCTTCCTGTTAACCCTATCAAACGCTGGCTTCAGGTCCACGAAGCATACATATAGCTTCCCTCTTTCCCCGCTCAATTGTTTATCTATCATATGGTTCAGAACGTATATTGCGGCTATCACTCCTCTTCCTTTCCTAAACCCGAAATGACTCTCTGCCAGCTTGTCCTCGATTTCCACTTTCAGCCGCTCGTCTAGAATTCCTGCATAGATTTTGTATGCCGTGTCCATTAGCGTGACCCTTCTGTAGCTCTTTACTGCTCCCTTGTCCCCCCTCTTGTAAATCGGACATATTACGCCTTTTCTCCAGTTTTCAGGTATCCCCTCTCCATTCCATATTTGTCTTAGCATCTCCCATAACGCCTCCCCCATTTCCTTCGGCACATACTTCCATACCTCGTTTTCCAAGCCATTTCCCCCGCTGCTTTTTTCTCTTCCTAGTTTTTTATTTGGAATATCATATAACGCTAATATTAACAGGTTAATATATGTTCTCAAAGATTCAACAACTTCAATGTGATACAAGGTTACGTATGTGGAATGACAAACTACGAATGAGTACGACCTGAGACTCGCTTCATGTTGGCGATTGTGATGATGTATCTTCTGTCGATTGACTGTCTTCCACTTGGTGGTTCTGATGATTTGACTTCTGACTTCTGCTGTTCCCTGAACTGTGTTTTAACTCGAGTTGATGTTACCTCACTGTTCGCTCTTATGTTATTACGGAGGGTATGGGTGTGCCCTTTGAACGAAGAACGCGGATTCGTTGTTCACGCTTTTCATTAGAAAAGTGAGGGTAACGATTCGCGATGTCGATTGGTTATGAACCACGTTAATGAATGAAGAGATGATGAGGAAGCCTCCTACCAACGTGGCTCGTGGTTGACCTTGTTCATGGGAAAAATCAGCTTTGTCGTTATTCCGTTTCGTTATTCCGTTATTCGTTTTTTCCGTTAGGTAACCACCCGCTTTCTCCATAATTTTTGAGAGCGCCTAATAAATCTAAGGACTTTTCTAAGAAACAGTCATAAACCGAAAACATCTAGGATTAGAAAATCCATCAGGACAAGCAGATTAACTTTACCTAATACGTTTCGTTTACCTAATACGCGCTTTACATCCCACCAGTCTTATGACGTTATCACCTTATTGTCTCCTTCCTTATATTATTCCTTGTCTATCTCTTTCTTCTGATATATCTATCTCCGCTCTTATTCTCTCTATTATATTGCACTCCATTATATATTCTGTCTCTAAAACTATGACAACTTTTGGGCTTTTCGTGGCTGCTTCTATATCTTCGTCTGTTTTTAGAGATATTGAGACTGATGTTGAATGATTGAATACCCTAAAGAGCTGCCAGTTTGTGAGTTGGTTATGAATAAAGCCATTAAGTTGATTTTCGATAATTAGTGAGTTAATTGTTGCTATGACGGGTGAGTGATCTGAAAAGAGTTCCGCAGAAGAGTTGATTTGGATATATCTTGGCGAGATGTTTTTACTTATGAAGAATTCTAATAAGTCAGGTAGTTTGTTAGTGTCAATGGGCCAGTAAGTGGGTTCGTTTGTACTGAGGTAATTAAGTCTGTTGGCGTTAATGCATTTCAGAAGATTTTTACCTCTTACTGTGATAAGTCTGCTGCCCCATTGCGTATGTTTAGCGTTATAATATCCTCCAGCTACGAATCTATTTCCCAGGTCTACGAGGAATTTATCGAAGTCTTCTATCACTACGTTTGCAGCTTGAAGGTAGTCCTTCTGGAATGATGGAAGCTCATTATGTTTTATGTTGGTTTTGATGATAATTGCGGTAGGCCTTTCCACTGGGATGTTGGGTATGGTAAAAGTTATAACTATTTATTTTGAGGTAATTTTTATCGGTGAAATGAGTTTCAGATATAAGCATTACGTCAATTTTTTGTTGTTTTAGAAGGAGTTCTAGTTTGTATTTATGCTGAGCTAGACCGTTAGTATTCCAAAAAACTTTTATTTTATTTTATTTTTACGTCGGAGCGTGTTAGTTTGTCCACAATGATTGTAAGCAATGATAGCAAGTTATTAATTTGCTCTGTTTGTTTCGCAATTAATTTTTCATGCCTATTGAAGTTATCCATATTTTGTGAACTGGGAACATTGGTTTGTGATTGATCACTATAGGTTTTCGGTCTGTTTTAATTTCCTTGAACTGCCTGTGCATAGAAGATTGGAGGGGTAGTGAATTTTTGTGGACTAAGTGCTTGGTTGGTTAGGTCCTTAACTCTGGGTTTGGGGTACTTATTTTTATACAATGTCTTGTAGGCTGTGCAACCTTTATAGTTGGCAGGATGCTCTCCTTGACAGAGGATGCATTTCGCAGGAGTTTCTGAAGATTTATAGCACTGACCTGTGGGGTGAATACCTGCACACTTAACGCAGCGGTGATTGCGGTTGCAATATTTCTGCACGTGGCCGTACCTTTGGCATCTTTTACATTGTACTATCTCTTTTTTTACAGGAAGTGATTCAATTTTTACTACAGAATTCATTAAACGATTGGTATTATAGGCTTCTTTGTTATTTGGCTTTTGCTTTAAGTCAATGAAGAATAAAGATAGCGGATTTTTTGTGATTCTTTTCCTTATATTGGTAATGCTGGTTACTTCATGGCCACAATTGAAGAGTTCTAACTTCAGTTCATCTAAGTTAGCTGAGTAATGGATGTTGCGTAGTAGGACACGAATAGGTCCTTCTTCTATGAGTTGATATACGTGGAAGTTTGCGTTCAAGGTTTTTAGTAACTTTGTTAGTTTTCTATAGGAGTCTGGGTTTGTCGGCAGGATTTTGACTTTGTTGTTGCTGATTTTAAGGTTATAGTCTTCTTTGGAGGTCTCTTTCTATGGACTTGATCATCGTTTGTATGTCGATGACATCATCAACAAATATTGGTGGGGGGGCTTCTTTGTGTGTGTTGGTTTGGGTCTGTAGCGTCATTGATGTTGTTGTTCTGATTTCGGATATCTAGGCGTGTTGGTTGTTTGGTTACTTGCGTGTAGCTTCGGCTACCAAAGGTGTTGGTACTTTTTTGGCACTTTTGCCACGGAGGAAGTAGCGCGGAGCAATTGTGGATTTGCTCAGGAGAGCCTGGTCGTGATTCCTGGGCCATCATCGACCTAATTAATTCAATTTGAAGTAAATAGTCGAGAGGCTATGATTCGGATCAGAGATTAGGAGCGCTGGATTTTCCACTGGTTAGTTATGAAACACTTTCGACAGAGGGTTGTCACGTGTATTGTGAACATTCTTTTCCTTATATTGGTAATGCTGGTTACTTCATGGCCACAATTGAAGAGTTCTAACTTCAGTTCATCTAAGTTAGTTGAGTAATGGATGTTGCGTAGTAGGACACGAATAGGTCCTTCTTCTATGAGTTGATATACGTGGAAGTTTGCGTTCAAGGTTTTTAGTAACTTTGTTAGTTTTCTATAGGAGTCTGGGTTTGTCGGCAGGATTTTGACTTTGTTGTTGCTGATTTTAAGGTTATAGTCTTCTTTGGAGGTCTCTTTCTATGGACTTGATCATCGTTTGTATGTCGATGACATCATCAACAAATATTGGTGGGGGGCTTCTTTGTGTGTGTTGGTTTGGGTCTGTAGCGTCATTGATGTTGTTGTTCTGATTTTGCTTATGTAGGGGCGTTGATTGTTTGGTTACTTGCGTGTAGCTTCGGCTACCAAAGGTGTTGGTACTTTTTTGGCACTTTTGCCACGGAGGAAGTAGCGCGGAGCAATTGTGGATTTGCTCAGGAGAGCCTGGTCGTGATTCCTGGGCCATCATCGACCTAATTAATTCAATTTGAAGTAAATAGTCGAGAGGCTATGATTCGGATCAGAGATTAGGAGCGCTGGATTTTCCACTGGTTAGTTATGAAACACTTTCGACAGAGGGTTGTCACGTGTATTGTGAACATTCTTTTCCTTATATTGGTAATGCTGGTTACTTCATGGCCACAATTGAAGAGTTCTAACTTCAGTTCATCTAAGTTAGTTGAGTAATGGATGTTGCGTAGTAGGACACGAATAGGTCCTTCTTCTATGAGTTGATATACGTGGAAGTTTGCGTTCAAGGTTTTTAGTAACTTTGTTAGTTTTCTATAGGAGTCTGGGTTTGTCGGCAGGATTTTGACTTTGTTGTTGCTGATTTTAAGGTTATAGTCTTCTTTGGAGGTCTCTTTCTATGGACTTGATCATCGTTTGTATGTCGATGACATCATCAACAAATATTGGTGGGGGGCTTCTTTGTGTGTGTTGGTTTGGGTCTGTAGCGTCATTGATGTTGTTGTTCTGATTTTGCTTATGTAGGGGCGTTGATTGTTTGGTTACTTGCGTGTAGCTTCGGCTACCAAAGGTGTTGGTACTTTTTTGGCACTTTTGCCACGGAGGAAGTAGCGCGGAGCAATTGTGGATTTGCTCAGGAGAGCCTGGTCGTGATTCCTGGGCCATCATCGATCTAATTAATTCAATTTGAAGTAAATAGTCGAGAGGCTATGATTCGGATCAGAGATTAGGAGCGCTGGATTTTCCACTGGTTAGTTATGAAACACTTTCGACAGAGGGTTGTCACGTGTATTGTGAACATTCTTTTCCTTATATTGGTAATGCCGGTTACTTCATGGCCACAATTGAAGAGTTCTAACTTCAGTTCATCTAAGTTAGTTGAGTAATGGATGTTGCGTAGTAGGACACGAATAGGTCCTTCTTCTATGAGTTGATATACGTGGAAGTTTGCGTTCAAGGTTTTTAGTAACTTTGTTAGTTTTCTATAGGAGTCTGGGTTTGTCGGCAGGATTTTGACTTTGTTGTTGCTGATTTTAAGGTTATAGTCTTCTTTGGAGGTCTCTTTCTATGGACTTGATCATCGTTTGTATGTCGATGACATCATCAACAAATATTGGTGGGGGGGCTTCTTTGTGTGTATTGGTTTGGGTCTATAGCGTCATTGATGTTGTTGTTCTGATTTCGGATATCTAGGCGTGTTGGTTGTTTGGTTACTTGCGTGTAGCTTCGGCTACCAAAGGTGTTGGTACTTTTTTGGCACTTTTGCCACGGAGGAAGTAGCGCGGAGCAATTGTGGATTTGCTCAGGAGAGCCTGGTCGTGATTCCTGGGCCATCATCGACCTAATTAATTCAATTTGAAGTAAATAGTCGAGAGGCTATGATTCGGATCAGAGATTAGGAGCGCTGGATTTTCCACTGGTTAGTTATGAAACACTTTCGACAGAGGGTTGTCACGTGTATTGTGAACATCACTGAGCACTAAACATAAGTTTACATGCTTCGGCAGTCGACGGCAGACTTCGCGATCCTTGATTATGCATTTAAAATTTTAAACCTCCACAATATATTGTTTCCCTATTTATCCCATTATGTTTTAATTTTTTGCCTCATTTGTTTAGTTCCCTCTATGCCAATACTATATTAATTAATTTGACACGCACCCATCTCACCTAAACTCAACTTTTTTTTTTGCGAGGAGGGGAAAATGTATTATACATATCCGATGACCGCCCTGACAGTGCGCTATAATTCTCCTACCAGCCAGGTAGTCCCCGATCAGCTCCTGAAGTCGTCCCGGTAACCGTCTCCTTCGCGCTTCCTCCAGAATGCACTCCACCCTCAAGGTATTAAAAGCGTTCTTTACGTCAAGGGCGACCAGAACGCATACCAGACCCTTTCTTCTACAGTCTTCTGCAACCGCGACCGTCCTATTTAGGGCTTCAGGGCCCCCTCCTCCTCCTGAAGCCAAACTGGTCCTTGTGAAAGGGATCTCGCCCGATGCTCCTCTCGATGAGTATCTTCAGCGTGTGCTCCCAGACCTTGCTCAATGCCGGCAGTATACTGATCGGCCTGTAAGCCGATGACATTGTCAGGTCTCTATTGGGCTTGGGTATCAACACCACCCTAGCCACCTTCCATACTGCCGGTATCTTACAGTTGTTAACACTAGGAACACATTCGGTCTTCGTTCCGCCAACAATCTGATTAAAGCACCGGGGATCCCATCCACCCCTGCAGCCTTCCTGGGATCACATTTTCCGATGGCCGTCTTCAAATCTTCTTCGTCAATATATAAGTCCTCTTCTCCGTCGGGTACCGCAGGTGGGGCCGGTCCAATTCCATGCCTGACCGGTCGCAATTGCTGCCCGGTAACAAAGAGGTCGTCCAGGATACTCGCCACCCTGTCACTTCCAAGAGGCTTAGGTGGTGTCGACCGCATCAATCTACTCCTCACAACTCGATACGGCCTGCCCCACGGGTCCTGGTCTAAGGTGGCACAGAACCCCTTCCAGCACTCGTCCTTACTGCGTTCGATCGCCCTCTTCAGGCTCCTTCGTGCAGCCTTAAATTCGGCCACCAGGACTTCAGCATCTTCCTTGTGAGCCGCCACCGCTCGTTAGGCTTTTCTTCTGATCCTACACATTGCGCTCCTTAAGGTGGCTAGCTCGTTGTTCCACCAATAGTTGCCTCTTCTTTTCCCTCCCAACGGGAACTTCTTCCTGAGATCCTCGGCACACGTGAGCTCCAAGCTATTCTGTAGTCTTTCGCCGCATGCCGACTCGTCAATTTTTAAAACATGATCCGTATAAATAGTATCAAATTTATTTAAAAAGCTATCCGCGTCAATCTGCTTCGTCGAGTACACAAACGCCCCACCAACCGCCTGCTTGACACTGCTCGTAAACATATGCAGAATATAAAAATGATCAGAGGCTGACTACCAAGTCCAGGACAGCGCTCTTTCTCTAATTCAGCCTCATACGTCGATTAATACTCAATATATCCGGGAAACTAGTCCTTCCATTTCTCAGGAAGGAATACTTCCCCATCGTCCTAATCGGTAACAAATCGCACTTCGTGATCACGTTCAGCAGGCATATTCCCCTCCATTCGGTCTTATTGCCACCCCATACTCTAGCCTTAGCGTTAAAATTTTCGGCAGCCATTAGCGCCGATGCACTTTCCCTTCCCTCCTTCAAAACACAATCTAATTCCCTCAAAAAGGCACCAAAAACGTGCCTAGTCGTGTTCGGGGAACAATACCCACTGACACAAAACACGTCACAGACCCTGATTCCTTTTCTTGGCGAATATGGACGCATTCAGTTCTACTTTTAACTTGCTGCATCTATCGATCACTTCACTTTCAACAGCTAAGCTCTTATCAATCTTCGTTTACTGGTGCGATATTTTCACCATCCTAGCTTTGATATAGACAATACACAATGCGCCACATGAGATACAGTGCGGTAGGCTGTAGATGTAGATCTTTCTGTTCTTCTCATAGTTCACTGCATCAGCCCACACAGGCACACCATATGTCACTATGGATTGCTAAACACTGTAATAGGTCCTGGGTGCCAAACCAGACGGACCATTGATATTCGGCAGAAGTCTTCTGAGTGCTCCTATCCTGATGTCTGCTTTATTGCACACAGTGACGATGTCAAATTTCTTGTACGAGCCAATCGTGACACCAAGATACTTAATAACCTCCACCGTATCAATAACCAAGCCGCCCAAATTTAGGCCAATAACTCTGGCTACCCGCATACCAGTAATAAGAATTACGTCAGTCTTGTCTTTGTCCAGCATCAAGCTCACACTCGCGCACCAGTTACACACGGTTTTCATAATCTCGCCTTCTTTCCCACTCACACCTTCGTTCTTCTTCACAGCACATGTGTTTGCCAGGTTATCTGCAAACGCGATTGCCTTAAAAAGCAGTCTATTGTCCAGCCTTTCCAATAGTTGGTCATGGGCAATATTCTACAGGAATGGCCCTAGAACAGATCCTTGTGGTACACCTGCCGCAACCTCGTACTCCACCGTACCAAACTGATTGCTGGCGGTTATCCTTCTGTCCGTCAGATAATTTTCGACCAATCTGATAATCTTCCAAGGCAGCTTCAATTTGATCACCTGAGTAATTGCATCCACCGTGCTCCTTCTTTTCCTGAACCCGTATTGTCTCCTATGGAACGGGTCCACTCCCATACATCTTTCCATAACCTCCTTTAGGCACTTCTCCCATACATTTTCTCAATGTCCCCAGTGAGTACATACTGGTGAAGTCTGAATCTAAGAAGTATATCGAACAGATCGACGATCGACACGATCGACGAAACGAAACGACACAGAGTTTGGTTGTTGCGCTCAATGCTTTACTAGATTATCCTGTGGTGTGCTAAGTAATACCCACTATCGTCGGCGCTGTCGGTAATGATCCTTGACATGTGTCCCAAATCTTGGTAGTTTTGTAATACCGCTCGATATTGGGCTTCAAAGCGTTTGGAATTGACGGTTGAGTGATGCAAGTCGTTTCATCGCTAACACTTTGGAGGATCCAAGCGATGGGAGCTGGTCGTTAAATGGGAGGGCGATGATGTATCGTCCTTCGGTGGTGCATCGGACGTGAGCTCTGAAGTTTTCCTCATATCGTTGCCTTGCCTCTGAGATATGTTGAATCGGAGTTCCTTCCCATAACTGCGTGAGGTCTCTTTGTCCGTTATGGATGTGTGGAATGTATCATACTTGTCGTTGTTTAGTAAGTTGGACTCCTTCCGATTACCCAGCCGAATCCTGTTTATTGTAAACGCAGATCCGGCTCGTCTGATTGCGTCAGATTAATTTGTCCGACGCACATCGACGCAAGTGTTGCACCCGAACTTAATAAAACATCTATCGGCGCTTGCTATTTCTGGGTGTATCTAGTGCGTCGGGCGATCGATGTGCTGGCTAGGGGATAGTGGAATTTTTGCAATAGTGCGAGTTATTGATTCTTGTCTATTGCCGAGTTGAAGGTATTGTAGAATGTTCGAATTTCCCGTGGAATGCTGGCAGCCGCATTTCTGGCAAATGCATTTTCGCTTCGGGAAAATCGATGCTTTTAGATGTCAACGGGGTTGATGATCAATTTCCTTCCATGAGGACCTTTATTCGAGTGTCCAGGGATATGCAATGTCTTAACGCTTCTCGTTTCTGAGCGATGTCATCATCTTTGATTTCATCTAAGTCGTGTTGGAATGGTTTAAATCGTTCCCAACGGTCCTTAAGTTGGGATTGATCTCTTGTTTCGACCGTTCGCGGGGAGACGTGATCTCGAAGAAGCGCGCAAACGGCAGTCGTAAATTCTCGTTACGATTAACCAATCGTTGGCTATAACCATAGCCAACGTTAACAAATGAAGCTAGGAGTAAGTCTCCTGCCAACGTGGGTCGTGGGTGTCATTGTTTATGGGAAAAACCTGCTTTTCCCTTAGACAAATATTCTTTTCCCCTTAGGTAACTACTCGCTTTCTCTGTGATTTTTAAGAGCGAATAATAAACCTAAGGACTGTTTTAAGGACCAGCCATAGAAAATACTTGCAGGATTAAAGATTTCGTTAAAAAGACTCTGTTTATGGTGGTTCCCTAGGTTTATTGAGAATCTGAATAACGTTGCGTGGGCCTTTGACGGTCAGACAATGAAGGACGGCGCACGGACTGTCCCACGCGACGTAACACCTCTCTTCATTCGTCAATTTTAGGTTATAATAAATCCTGCCATTTTGAATGTCGTACAATTTTTTTTTTGCAAATAGACATTCGGTGAAAATGTTCGGTGAGAAGTAAAATGTTTATATGTAACAGACTTATGTTTACGTATTGCACATTCTATAACTGAAACAATTCGGAAGCTGTATCTATTTATTTATTTATTATAAAACTATACTGTACAAATCGCATTAAGCTCTAAATTTCCTTTTAACTAAATTTCTTCACACTTATTCTCGTACAAAATTTTGTAGAGGTTTATTTGAAGAGGTTGTAGACGCGTGAGAATTAATGACGAGATTACTTGTTGTTGCAACCGTCGAATGTATTTAAATCGATAAATTAATACACGATCGTAAACGTGAGTCATCGATGAGAAGTCTAAATCGCAGAATAGAATCGCGGAATAAATGCTCGCAAAGGCTTGTCGCGTAACTTGATAGACGCTCGTAAGATTGAAAATTGAAATTCGTCTCGATTCGATGGTTGCATGTAGCGGTGACGTTGTTTTTGCCCGGAGTTTATTTGTCATTATGTTTCTCATGCTTCAAGGCTAAGTCAATATCCTGAGATAAAGCAACAGTATGAGACGCTCTCGACTCGCATCATCCTTTGACTACCGTGCCGCTACATTTTTATTTTACATTTATTATACATTTTTATTATATTTACTTGAGCGTCGCTGTTTTTTTAAATTTTCGTAGTATATCCTGTGTCCAATAATTACAATGCTTAACCGAAACCTGCTTGTAACTGAGGTGGAATGGTGTAGTAGGTACTGAAGTACACTAGGTTATATTTAACCAATAACGTTTATTAAACCAGATAACAACAAATGACAATTAGCAGTTAACATCGGTTGATACTTAACGCCGATAAATAATAGCGTCGTTCGGTCGATTTCTCGATAATAGCGTGCCCGTTTTCTTCCGTCTTTCGCGTCTCGCGGCTCGTGGTCGAATGTGCTTATTTTTCCGACCGAACTGATTCTTTTCTTCGTTGCCCATCGATATCCCCACTGGCGTGCGTTCATTATAAGTGCCGCCGTGGCTGGCGGATGTATGCCCTTCCGAGAAATTCGGCGGAAGGAGCGTGAAGATATCGATGACGTCGTGTTGCGTTTTGATGGCGTAGCGTAGCGCTTTGTATCACGGAGCCGTTGGGAAGTTCCATAGTCCTCGTCGCCACAGTACCCCCTTACCAGTGATAACGCTACATAAATAAAAGAATATATGAATATTACAAAGCAGTGTGCACATTGGCCGGTTCTTAACACTTATCCGAAACCTGCCTGAAACCGATCGGGAAATCGGACTCTTCGCCCAGACCGCGTAACGTATCTATTCCGGGTATTTTCTCCGTTTGTCGTTTGGTTATTGGCGTTTGCCCCGCTTTCGTCGCGAACATTCGTTTGGTCTACCGGAATTAGCACGTTGCGAGTCTCGGCGGTCCTTTGTTCGATGTCTTCGGCAATGACAAACGCAGGCTTCAAGCGATCTATGGAAACCGTTAACGTCGCGATTATTTATTTTTACCGTATATGTCTTATCACCTCTCTGCATGACTTTATACGGTCCATCGTACGGTGGCTGTAATGGGTCCTCCAATCGCGTCATGGCGCACGAATACGTATGGCGACGTCTCTAATTCTGTGAAAACGAAAATTTTCTTTTCGCCGTGGCGAGTAACCGGGTGTGGTCTGACCCTCTCCATGCGTTCTCTCAGCCGGTTCGCGTATTCCGAGTTGGTCCGTTGACTAGTTGGCAAAAAGAATTCCGCCGGCAGACGTATGCCGGTGCCGTAAATCATTTCGGCCGCCGTTGCGTTTAGGTCCTCCTTTATCGCGGTTCTCATACCTAATAAGACGATCGGGTGAATTCCGGCCCAGTTGCTCGTGCGTGGCATTTGATCGCCGCCTTTAATTGTCTGTGTAAGCGTTCTTCCATTCCGTCAGTATTTGCCATCGTACAGCAGTTTCAATTCGCTGCGTTTAGAGTCTCAATATCACTATCACATTCATGTCTTCAATTTTCAATCACGTCGGGGTCACCAATTTGAGGTGGAATGGTGTAGTAGGTACTGAAGTACACTAGGTTATATTTAACCAATAACGTTTATTAAACCAGATAACAACAAATGACAATTAGCAGTTAACATCGGTTGATACTTAACGCCGATAAATAATAGCGTCGTTCGGTCGATTTCTCGATAATAGCGTGCCCGTTTTCTTCCGTCTTTCGCGTCTCGCGGCTCGTGGTCGAATGTGCTTATTTTTCCGACCGAACTGATTCTTTTCTTCGTTGCCCATCGATATCCCCACTGGCGTGCGTTCATTATAAGTGCCGCCGTGGCTGGCGGATGTATGCCCTTCCGAGAAATTCGGCGGAAGGAGCGTGAAGATATCGATGACGTCGTGTTGCGTTTTGATGGCGTAGCGTAGCGCTTTGTATCACGGAGCCGTTGGGAAGTTCCATAGTCCTCGTCGCCACAGTACCCCCTTACCAGTGATAACGCTACATAAATAAAAGAATATATGAATATTACAAAGCAGTGTGCACATTGGCCGGTTCTTAACACTTATCCGAAACCTGCCTGAAACCGATCGGGAATTCGGACTCTTCGCCCAGACCGCGTAACGTATCTATTCCGGGTATTTTCTCCGTTTGTCGTTTGGTTATTGGCGTTTGCCCCGCTTTCGTCGCGAACATTCGTTTGGTCTACCGGAATTAGCACGTTGCGAGTCTCGGCGGTCCTTTGTTCGAGGTCTTCGGCAATGACAAACGCAGGCTTCCAGCGATCTATGGAAACCGTTACGTCGCGATTATTTATTTTTACCGTATATGTCTTATCACCTCTCTGTATGACTTTATACGGTCCATCGTACGGTGGCTGTAATGGTCCTCCAATCGTGTCATGGCGCACGAATATGTATGGCGACGTCTCTAATTCTTTGAAAGCGAAAATTTTCTTTTCGCCATGGCGAGTAACCGGGTGTGGTCTGACCCTCTCCATGCGTTCTCTCAGCCGGTTCGCGTATTCCGAGTTGGCCCGTTGACTAGTTGGCAAAAAGAATTCCGCCGGCAGACGTATGCCGGTGCTGTAAATCATCTCGGCCGCCGTTGCGTTTAGGTCCTCCTTTATCGCGGTTCTCATACCTAATAAGACGATCGGGAGAATTCCGACCCAGTTGCTCGTGCGTGGCATTTGATCGCCGCCTTTAATTGTCTGTGTAGGCGTTCTACCATTCCGTCGGTATTTGCCATCGTACAGCAGTTTTAATTCGTGGCGTTTAGAGTCTCAATATCACTGTCACATTCACGTCATTAATTTTCAATCACGTCGGGGTCACCAATTTGAGGTGGAATGGTGTAATAGGTACTGAAGTACACTAGGTTATATTTAACCAATAACGTTTATTAAACCAGATAACAACAAATGACAATTAGCAGTTAACATCGGTTGATACTTAACGCCGATAAATAATAGCGTCGTTCGGTCGATTTCTCGATAATAGCGTACCCGTTTTCTTTCGTCTTTCTTGCCGTTGGAAAGTTCCATAGTCCTTGTCGCCACATAACCAATCCGGAAAACGGACTCTTCGCTCAGACCGCGTAACGTACCTATTGTTGGTGTTTCTTTCATTCTTTTGATTATTAATAATTGAACCGCTTTCGTTGCGGGCGTTTGTCTGTTCTACCGAAATAAGCACGTCGCGGATTTCGGCGGTTTTCGCTTCGAGGTCCTCTGGTACTACAAAGGCTGGTTTTAATCGGTATACGGAAACCATTACGTCACGATTGTTGACTCTAATTGTGTATGTTTCTTCGTCTCTTCGTGTTACTTTAAACGACCCGTCGTAAGGCGGCTGTAGAGGGCCTCTAATCGCGTCATATCTCCGACTCCAACTCGCTGAAAATGAATACTTTCTTTTTGCGGCGTCGTGTAACAAGCTGTGGCCTGACTTTTTCCATCCGTTCTTTTAACAGGTTCGCGAATTCCGAGTTGGCCCGCTGATTGGTTGGTAAAACAAATTGTGCCGGTAATTGTATGCCGATGCCGTAGATCATTTCGGCTGCCGTTGCGTTAAGGTCCTCCTTTATCGCGCTTCTAATGCCTAATAGTACAATTTGGCAAAATTTCAGGTCCGTTGCTCATGACGTGGCACTTGATTGTCGCTTTGAGCTGTCTATGTAAGCGCTCTACCACCCCATTAGACGCGAGGTGATAGACCGACGTGCGTAGATGGGTGACTCCGAGCAACCGGCATAACTCTTCGATTCGAATTGGCGTCCCTGGTCGGTTGTTATTTTTAAGGGAACACGGAAACGAAAGATCCAGGTCGAAAGCAGGGCCGAGGCAACAGTTTGCGCTTCCATGTTAGCGATAGGAATGACTTCAGGCCAACGCGAAAAACAATCGATACACGTGTTAGGCAATATCGATAGTCTTGCGAATATTGCATTACGATAATGTCTACGTGTATATGCTCGAATTGACCTTCTAATGTTTTAAACGTTCCGACTGGTGAAGATACGTGCCTGGCGACTTTTTATTACGTTGGCATTGTCGCGTCCACGTACGGCAATCTTTGTTTACAGACGGCTAGACAAAATGTGTGGTCACCAGTTTTTGCGTGGCTCGTATCCCCGGATGGGAGAGTCCGTGTAACGACCGTTGCGGCTTCGGTACGAACGGCCGCAATGTTCCGGTCGAAATGTCGCAATATATTTCCTCGTCGGAAAATCGAATTTTCTCAAGCCGCAGCGCGCGAGAGTCGGAGTTGGGGATTTGGCGCAGTTCATTGTCTCTTCCCTACGCTGTTGTTGCTAACGTTCTGTGATATACCGAGTTTTTGGCTGTCTTGATACGGGATAGCGTGTCGGCTACCTTGTTTTCTTTCACGTACCGGATGTCGGTTGTAAATTGTGCTACAAATTCCCTTTTATTTCTTTTACCATCGCCTCAAATCTTCTTTTCATCTTTTCTATTTTTTCCATCCATTACCTCAATTCCTTTCTCCCTGTCTACTGTCTCTTTTTCTGACAAGCTGTAACTATCCAATGTGTTTTTGAAATCTTCCCGATCTCCAGCGTTCCTTGGTCTTCCTCTGTTTAACGCCATCTTTTGTTTCCCTACTTTACTCTATGTTCCGCGCTTTTGCCTTCCTAACCTCTTCTCCGTCCTTGTGTCACCTACGCCCCGAACCAAACCAAAAGTCGTAAATTATGCTATATAATCTAAATAGCGAAATTATCTTTGCGAACTTTTTTCCAGTTTTTGTAGAAACGCGTAAATGAGGAGTTTGTGGTCAGTATAGATTCTGAAGTCTCTACCCTGAACGGCGTGTTGAAAACGTTTTACAGCGGTGTAGATCGCGAGCAGTTTGCGATCGTAGGCATTGTGCTTTTGTTGTGTGGGTATTACGGATTTTGCGGCAAACCCTAGCGGTTGTCATTTGTCATTCGTGCATTGCTGCAAAACGGCTCCTACTGCGTTGTCTTATGCGTCTATCGTATGGCTGACGGGCGCACCGGGTATCGGATGCGCTAGCATCGTGGCGTCCGCGAGAGCATGTTTAGATTCTTCGAAATTTCCACGTTTTTGGACCATTCAGTGAGCGCGTTGCCCTATCTTAAGAGGTTGAAAAATTCTTGCTGCCCCCGGTATGAAATGTTGGTAGAAGTTATCATACCGAGGTACCTGGGTAATTGTCTTACGTCCGCGGGCTCCGGGATGTTGATGATCGCTTCGACGCGTCCTTTTTTGGCACGACGTGCACAGGTGATTCTCACAGCTTTTCGATGATCTCATCATGCCTTGCTCAATCAGGAGCTCAAATTCCACTTTTACCTGCTTTTGAGCCTATCTGGTGCGAGGCGGCGGGGTTTGTTGTAAACTGACCGGCCTGTCGCGGTTTCGATGTGACGTACCACGCTGTATCGAGCCTTTTCTTTCCCGTAAGTCGGCGGACGAGTGAGGCCGGGAAATTCCGCCAGTAGTTGGTGATACTCTGAATCACCGCAGGTGGTTGTTATCGGTAGGACGTTGTCCGTGGCCGCGAATCCCTTCGAAGATATCTGGAACGTGTAGAAATCTAGAATCTAGAACATCTAGAAATCTGTTATTACGTGGGTCTACGAGGAACCGAAGTGACTTAGCAAAACCATGGCGATAATAGGTGTTAGAGTTTGGACGTCGGCCACAGTAAAATTTCACTTAAAGACACGCCGTAGGGACAAATTCCGATGGATCGCGACGGTCCCGTACGTTGCCATTCGTGTCCCGTTAGCCGCGAACAACTCGTACTCGCTTTTCTTTGCAACTCCGCGGATTTTGCTGCGTGGGTAGACGCTAATGTCGGCGCCGGCGTCTACCAGATACGAAACGCGCGTGTTTTCGCCGTCGTCGTTCGCCGCGTTTACGGACGGCTGGCCGCGTTTCCCAAATTCCAATTTCATGGTGAGTTGTATATTCTCACGCGTTCCCGAAACGTCGCGTGGTAGAAATAGAACCCATCTTGCCGCTGCGGGTCTCGGGATCTCGAACCGCGGCGGTATATTGTACGACAGCGTGATCGTGGTCGCGGTTATCGACGGTTATCCACGCACAACGCGTTCATTTGCGCTTGCATATGATTCATCTGCTCTCTTAACGCGCTGATGGCGGCGGCGGTCGAATCGCTCGTCCCGACGTTTTGTACAGGTGAATTGCTTATCACTGTTATCCGATCTGTGCTGACCGCGGCAATTTGTCCTGGGTCCGGGCGTTTGTCGTGGATGCTGTCGGCGATTCGGGTCAGTGTTTTGGGTTTCTTATCCTGCACGGAGGCCAGGACATGCTACACGTGAACTGGCAGCCGGCCTTCCCAGACGGTGAGAATAAAATCATCCGATGTTGCGAGGCTCCTCAAGTTCCAGTAAACTTGGGAGGATGTTCTGTCGCCTGTTTGCTCGTTTTCGTCGGGGGAGAGTCGGAAAATTGAAATTCGTCGTGATTCGACGGTTGCATGTAGCGGTGACGTTTTTCCCGGAGTTTTATTTATTAAACTTAGTCCCTGCCATTCGGCTTTGGACGACTTCCGGTTTACATACTTTCTTACATTACTACTTAAGTCACCTTATAGTACACTTATGCTACCTTGTAATACGACATATGTTACATTGCATTTCGTTATTTTGTCCTGACCCTTCTGCCTGTCGTTCTTTGGCCTTTGAATCTAGCTGTAATCTCTTCTCTTCTCCATTATCTCTTTCAGCATTGCTAGCCTCTCTCCTGTCTCCTTTAGTGTCTCTTCCAGTCCCTTTGATCCCCCTGTTACCTCACATTCTGCCAGTCTCATATCTTCCTCTCCTTTTCCCGGAGTTTATTGGTCATTATTATTTCACGCGTCAAGGCTAAGTCAATGTCCCCTCGTGTCGTCCTTTGACTCCTGTGCCGCTACAGGTTTATTGAGAGTCTGTCTAATTGTGCTTGGGCCTTGACGGTCAGACAATGAAGGATGTCGCACGGACCATTTCACGCGACGTAACACCATTTTTTAGCGATCATGGTCTCAGATGAATTAATAACAGCAAAAATGCACTGTCCTTCTGTATTGTCAAATTTTGTCAGAATGTATTAAATCAATAAATATAAACCCTACTTTGGCGAGCATGGTCCCAAATGTATTAATGTTACCAAAAATGCACTTCACATAACGTGGAATTGCTTTTGTATGTTGTGTTAAATCGATAAATATAAACAGTTTCGATTATTACCAATATTTTAAAGACCAATCATTTTGACTGCTCTTGGTAGAAATAGTTTAGTCTTAACTGTCAGTATTTCTAGTGTTAGCCGTTCACTCGGTTTAGACCACTACGTGTTCCGGAAATGGCTGAAGTAGCACGCAGAGATAGAAATCGGTTTGCTACACTCGGCTCCTGTCATTGCCTGTTAATTAGTCCAGGTTCGAAAATTCAGAAGAGTTTCAATTTCGTGTTCACTTTTTCTTACTGGTAGTCGACTACTCTGTAAGGATCGAAACTTGACCAGTGTTGACAGTGTTCGTGCTTGGCCAGACTTCCTAACTTCGTCCCGTTCGTCTTCTTCCTCCGCTTCTTCCTCTTCTTCTTCGCCTCCACCAATTTCCACTCTCCACCCTCCTGCTCCCTCGGGAGCGACGTCGTTTGGCCGGCGCGGGAATCGGCGGAGCGGTCCTTGCTCAGACGTGCTTCGGGGGTGTGTTGCCGTCGTGTACCCCCGAAACGCTCCTCTATGATCCTGAGAATGGTGGGTCCTAGCTCTCGGACTACCCTCTCCAGGGCATCTAGACGTGCCCTGTCGCTTCCGCCTTCCCGCGGAGGACGGTCGTACTCGGACGTCGCGCCGGTGCACCGCGGGCACTCGTGAGCGCGAGCAGCCAATCTCCTCAGTTCTTGGCGGAGGGCTGCGTTTTCCTCCTCCAGCACGGACAGCCTCGTGTCTACGTTGTCGTTGTCCCGCGCTGGCTTCGTCCTCCTCGAGGATTCCGTCTTCCAGGCGGCGGTGATATAGCTCGCCGCGTCCTTCAAGGATCTGATGTACGTCCCCTTGAGGTTGGACGACGTCGTCGCAACCCGCATGATCTCGGAGACTTGCATCGTCAGGCCCGCGCTGACGTCCGCGGCCGAACTCGTCCTTATCTGCGTCGCTAACTCTTCGGACACGTCGTGGTTGCTATCCTCTTCTTCTTACCTCTTACGACTCCTCGTCGTCGGACCTCGCTCGCGCCCGCGATCCCCCCCCCCGCCATCGGTGACGTGCCATCGTCCAACATCGCCGGTGCGAGAAAGACGCACTCCGACCTGTCCGCGGTTCTCAGCGAACGTCTCGTCACCCTCCTCGGAAATTCCTCCGCAGTCTCCATCCTGTTGTCCTCCGTCGCCTCGTCAGGCGCAGAAACACGTCCGGGGACCTGGCGGTCCACCCTCGAACGGCCGTGGTCGCGAGATGTCGACGCAGTGGGGCCCACTTCACCACCCACGACTGCGCCGGTACTGGGGTATCCCTCCCCTGCACCGTAAACTTTGTTACTCATGTTCTCTCTATCCATATTTTTCTTGGTTCGCCGAGGTCATCGACGAAGTCTCCGTCCTGGTGCCACTCACTCTTTTGCACCTTGCCCCGGTCAAAGCCGGTGCAGGGTGACAGGGAGCCCCGCGGTGAGGTGAGTGGTCTTGACAGGCATGGGCCCACCAACTTCTTCGAAATTCTCCGCACCGGATCGGCGAACTGACGGGTGCCAAGGGCACCGACCAGCCGCCACCTGACTATAAGAGAACATCAGATCCATCGGGGTTTCCCAGGGGATGGTCCTATGCCCCGGGAACCCAAGCCCGCCTCATGCTCCCCAAATGGCTTCGGCGCGTCTCCTCCTCTTTGTCAACACCTCACGGAGCGGTCACCCATCCTAGACCGCTCCGTGACCGCTGCTGCTTAACTTTCGTGATCGACCGGGAACGAGTGTTCCCACCGCGGCTAACGGGCGTTGACTGGCCAGACTTCCTAACTGGGCTAGACGTAACTAATTATCAAACTTGTAAAATTATGTTCTCATGCCATTTATTATCTATCTTGTTGAGTTTTTGTTTGACCAGAAGTTAACATTGTTACAATATGTGCCGAGAACAGTCTTCGTTTAGTTTGATCTCCTTACTTGGTGCGTTATTGGGTGCCCCAGACAGGGAAGATGCCGATATCTTACTTACTAAGGGGAAAATTGTTTGGAAAGTCGCGAGACACCTTTTCTAACCTAATGAATCAAAATGTCAGGGCACACGCAGCCGTATGTACAGCGATTAGTAAAATTAGTAAAATTGCGCCAAGCGTGATAATATACTACTGAATTGTTACTATTCACATAAACACATCGAGCAAGGATGCGACTTTTTCCACACCCACGACTTAGCCAACATCCACCGCATCGGCTTTCGCATCTAAAAACTAACAATAAACCACTTCGCGCAAGCTGCAAAGATGCATCCCCTCCCCTCCCCCGAAGCGTTTTTATACCTAGACGAAAGAAACTACCTCCAAGGCCAAAATAATATTCCAATAATATACTATATAAAAAGAAAAATAGGGATTAAAACAATACTCTACTAGAAAAACTTAAATGGACAGACCGTAGACACTAGGTGGGGATACAACATGGCCCTTTCCCAAAAAGACACTGAAGGCAATTACAGAAAAAACATAAAAAAATATTGGTTTAGACCGAAACCATAATAAAAAATAACAAGAGAAAGAACCACAAAACGGCAACGCTCAAATTTCCCTCCCTGTAAAATAGTGTAAATAATTCTACAGGTCACTCCCCCCTCCCCCCCTTCCACGATACAAAGTGAGAAGAGAAGCAGCAGTACCCCAGGACCTATCTCGACCTCTACACCAGCAATAGTACTATCACCCACAACTATTACACCTCACATCTATCCACAGGGAGGAGATAAATCGGCAAATGAAGCCATTGGAGAACGATATAATTTGCTTTTAAGTGTTGCTGCAACTCTAATCTTTTTCTGCAAGAACTGTTGATAGGTAGTTCTCAAGAAATGGAAAATAAGCAGTGGCGAATAGTCATCAAGAATAGGGCATTGAACAAAAACTTAGTAGCTGATGCATACCCATTACTAAGTATATTACAAATTACAAGGCGTAAAAACTAGCTATTAAACATTTGCAAGCAACAAAAGCATATTAAAATAGCGTGGTGCAGAAATTTTAAACCAATCAGGTAGTGGTAACCCTTTGCGCTTGAGAGGCGACTCTCAGTCGCCACGGCGTTTCATGCGGCAACTCGAATGGCGAGTGAGAAGTGACAGTCCCTGTTTATGTTAGATTTCGTCATCTATAATTCACGAGAGCGCAGTATTGTTTCATAAATAGGTTCCTTACCTCTTCGTTTTCTTTGTTAGGAAGTATGAAGCGTTACGCTTTAAAATTATGTTTATTATTCTATTGAAATTTACGTTAGTGCGGATTCGATAATCATGGTAGAAGTATTATACTTTAGAAGCCCTAAAAAATGGATTTCGGAAATGAAATTAGCTTAAATGGAAAGAAATTTGATTTTGAACTGTTTAGGAACGAAGTCGATTGTATTCGTGAAGGAATTATCGATGACCCCCACAAGATTCTAATCTAGATTGAATACCTTATGAAGAATCTAGCGAAGTACCACCGAGAATATAATTCATAGCCGGGGGAAAAACCGGCAGGACCACAGGTATCCTCAAATGTTGATCAGTTGTTGGTTTTTTTTAAAAGATATTTTTTATTGACGACCTAATAAAAGAAATAACAACATAAACAAACAATTATGCTGCAAGAAAAGATAGGGGGAGAACACTGTCATCATATTTGAGTTTGCAAACATGGTATAATGTCATGGAGAAAAAATTTTGGCCAAATTAAGAATACATTTTGGTGAATGCTTTGTAAATTATCATACAGAAAAAAAAGAACAAAGAAAGAAAAGCAGAAATTAATATTGCAAGATCATATTTTTAAAGATGCAAATATAGATAAATTATTATAACACAATGTTCTTTTATGTTTTAAGTTTTAAGACAAAGGCATTGTTTTTTTAAATATTGGCGTTTCTACTACTGCTCTTATGGTGCAATACAGTTGGATATTTGATTTTTTTACTTAACCTATCAAAATACACTGTTACGACCGTTCGCGGAGAGACGCGATCGCGAGGAAAGCGCGTCAGCGAGAGGCGTAAATTCTCGCTACGATTCGGATAATCGACGCCGCGAATTAGTCGTTTCCCTGTTTCGATTAAGATAACGGAGGTGGTTTAGATGATTGTCACGTTGTGCTGACAGGGTTAATATAAACTTGTATACTTAACAATATTTAATATTCTAATGAGCACATCACAAATTATATAATGATACATACAATGAGTTTGATACAGGAATGCGACCCGACTTTATGGTATTTCTCAATGTATTCGGTAGATTAAGCGACTTTAATTTTATTCGACAGAATCTCTCGATGCATAACGTTTGAATCCTCAAATGATACTGATTGCCTTTCGATTCTTTCTTTGTCTTCTCTGGAAGACTACCCCCACTACGCTCGGGTCACGCCACCGTTCGTGCCTATGATCACGTATGCCACCTTTGTGTAGATGAAATAACGGACCGAAGGCGAATCGACGTTCCTAGAACTCACTGCTTAATGGCAACTATGCGCTTGTCGCTACATTGTATATATTTCGCTAGTTCTATAAGACGACGATCTGTCTGCGACACTGTAGTACCACGAGCGACGGTTACGAATACGGTCTATGGTAAGCCTCGAGGCGTAACATACACAGTGCATAGTAGGCCTTTATTTCGTCTAAGGTAATAGGATACCAAGCGTCATCCACTTCCCGTTTTTTACGCTCGTCGTGCATTGTCTGATATGCGAAGCGATTTGTTTCCGTAACAAGTATTTCCCAAGTTTGTTTTCAAATATAATAGAAAATAGGTCTAATATTTTTATTTTAGAGTATTCGTCTTTATTTGCGAATCCACGTAGCTTTTTGCGCGGGTACACGCATAAGCCGGTGCCGATGTCCACGAGGAAAGAAATCCTCGAATTCCTGTCTGTCACGAAAATGCGGCGGGATTGTTGGTAATTATTTGGAAGTTTAACCTCATGAGCGATTTCAATGATTTCTGAATATGTTACCGATGACATGATTCTGAACAATCTTCCCTATACACGTTACCGCGGTTCAGCTTTAGTTTCCGAGATATTCGCAGAAAAACTGACAGAAACATTACAGCGAATTCTGCCTATGATTGTGCATCCGTGGCAGCCAGCCACCTCACGGCGACCAGATAAAATAACACCTAACCTGAACCCATATCAAATATAAAGAAAAGATAAGATTTCGTTATTTTTATTAAGTTTCATTTTATTTGCAGTATTTTTTTTATTGATCGATATTAGTTGTAGATCATGTAGCATTTCTAAAAGATTAATACACTAAGCTGATCTTATTGTTGCTTAAAGTTATCGTTTATATCTAACTTTTTACTAATATCGTATATATGCCATTTATATTCACCACAATCAGTTTTAGACTTCTATTCATTCAATACAATAAAATACAGGTTTATATTATAAATTACAATGTGCCTCCTGTTTCGACCGTTCTCGGGGAGACGCGATCTCGAAGTGCGCAAACGGCAGTCGTAAATTCACAGTACGATTCGAATAATTGTCGCCACGAGTCGTTCGATCCTTTATTTCGGTTCAGATAATAAGGGTGGTTGAATGAGTATAACGTTGATATTAACAGGTTATAATATATATATTTTCAACAATCCAATAACAATTCAATATTTGATACAATTGTGCGTATGTTGACTGCCAAACTACGAGTGAGTACGACCTGAGACTAGTTTTGTGTTGGCGACTGTGATGACTTGACTTTTTAGTCATTCTGTTACTTGAACTGTTTTTTAACTAACTGTTCTCTCTTATGTTATTACGGAGGAAATTTCGGTATGGGTGTGCCCTTTGAACGTAGAATGCGGATTCGTTATTCACACTTTTCATTAGGAAAGTGAGGGTAACGATACGCGATGCCCATTGGTTATAGCCAACGTTAACAAATGAAGCTAGGAGTAAGTGGGTGTCATTGTTTATGGGAAAAACTTGCTTTTTCGTTAGACAAATATTCTTTTCCCCTTAGGTAACTACCCGCTTTCTCTGTGATTTTTAAGAGCGAATAATAAACCTAAGGACTGTTTTAAGGACCAGCCATAAATAGAAAATACTTGCAGGATTAAAGATTTCGTTAAAAAGACTCTGTTTATGGTGGTTCCCTAGGTTTATTGAGAATCTGAATAACGTTGCGTGGGCCTTTGACGGTCAGACAATGAAGGACGGCGCACGGACTGTCCCACGCGACGTAACACCTCTCTTCATTTGTCAATTTTAGGTTATAATAAATCCTGCCATTTTGAATGTCGTACAATTTTTTTTTTGCAAATAGACATTCGGTGAAAATGTTCGGTGAAAAGTAAAATGTTTATATGTAACAGACTTATGTTTACGTATTGCACATTCTATAACTGAAACAATTCGGAAGCTGTATCTATTTATTTATTTATTATAAAACTATACTGTACAAATCGCATTAAGTTCTAAATTTCCTTTTAACTAAATTTCTTCACACTTATTCTCGTACAAAATTTCATAATCCATGAAAAATTTGGACTTTTCATGTACGTTGTTTATTTTTTTCTAATAAATTGCGTATTGTGTTATAATAAAACGGAACACTTTTTAGCAGTGTACGTATCTTATCGATAAGTAGTATTAAGTTGCGACGTGTTGAGTATGAGTAATAAATATATGTATTTATATATAATTAATATATAAATATGAGTAATAAAAAATGAAAGAGACGTTATGAGTAATTGAAATTGCGTTTTCGAATATTAATATCCCGAAATATTATTGCATATTTGGGATATGATACGAGTATAAATATTAATATTTCTGGATACTACTATTTGAAAAATAATTTCAATCTAAGAATTCTGCAACCTGCAATTCAGACAGATATATTCTATAGTATACAGGGTGGGCTATTTAACACAGGTCAAAGAAATTTCACGTTTTACTTCTTCCTTACTTTCTGTTTCACTTTAATTAAGTGAAAATAATTTTCAGAAACGTTTATAATTCTGCAAAAGGGGTTTACGAAAACTACAAGACGCTGAAATTTTCTTGAGTAAAATTTTGTCTCCGGATGAGATCACATTTACAAACTATGGAGCAATTAAGCGCTACAACATTCACTACTGGTCATAGTAAAATAATTGTTCCATATTTCGTTGATGGTACGCTAAATAGTCGTAAGTTGAAAAAAAAGGATGGAAGAATCTTAGAAGATGTATTGCCAGAATTATTAGAAGACATTACTCTGGAAATACGACAATCCACATGGTTTCAACCAACCAACCAAGTCACACAACTTATTGAACTTATTGAAGCAGGTATACCTCATAGCATCGTTGTGGGGCCAGTAATATACACGCTATACACTGAAGATATTACTACTGTTACTAAGCCTCCAATATTTGGATCTGCGGATGATAAACATACAACTTATTGAACTTTCGAATCTATTGTAGTAGGTATACCTCATAGCATCGTTGTGGGGCCAGTAATATGCACGCTAGACACTGAAGATATTACTACTATTCCTAACACCCCAATATTTGGATCTGCAGATGATACACATACAACTTACTGAACTTTTGAACCTATCGAAGCAGGTATACCTCATAGCATCGTTGTGGGGCCAGTAATATACACGCTATACACTGAAGATATTACTACTATTACCAAGACCCCAATATTTGGATCTGCAAATGATGCACATACAACTTACTGAACTTTTGAACCTATCGAAGCAGGTATATCTCATAGCATCGTTGTGGGGCCAGTAATATACACGCTATACACTGAAGATATTACTACTATTACCAAGACCCCAATATTTGGATCTGCAAATGATGCACATACAACTTGCTGAACTTTTGAACCTATCGAAGCAGGTATACCTCATAGCATCGTTGTGGGCCAGTAATATACACGCTATACACTGAAGATATTACTACTATTACCAAGACCCCAATATTTGGATCTGCAAATGATGCACATACAATTTACTGAACTTTTGAACCTATCGAAGCAGGTATACCTCATAGCATCGTTGTGGGGCCAGTAATATACACGCTATACACTGAAGATATTACTACTATTACCAAGACCCCAATATTTGGATCTGCAAATGATGCACATACAATTTACTGAACTTTTGAACCGATTGAAGCAGGTATACCTCATAGCATCGTTGTGGGGCCAGTAATATGCAGTAATATTACTACTGTTACTAAGACCCCAATATTTGGATCTGCAGATGATACTGGAATTATGGCCACGCACGAAAAGCCAAATATCGCAGGAAATTTTTTGCAGCAATAGCTGCTACAAAGTAAACAATGGTTAAGTGAATGGAGAATAAAAATGAACTTTGAGAGCTGTAACCACATTATATTTACATTGAAAAAAGGAACTCTTTCTCCTGTTGCTCTCAACAGTGCTGGGATACCTCAGACTAAAATTCTCTAGCGGAAACTCTGAGCTAAGTACAAGCAATAAGCTTCTTCTCTATAAAACGTTAATCAAGCCAATTCGAATCTACGGGATTGCATTATGGGTTACGGCTACTGAAAGCCATATAACACTGATGGGGAGCTGCAACCCGTCATTCTGATGACTATTGCCAACGCTCCTTGACACATGCAGAACGAGCAAATACGAAGCAATCTTATGATCGAAGCAGTAGAAGAAGAAGCAAAATATCTATACAACAGATACATGATAGGGCTTGGAAACTATCCTAGCAATGTAGCAAATAATCTACATCGAGAAAATCTTGTTAGAAGACTACGCTGGACGCATCCAAATGACCTCCTGTCTTCGGCATAAAGAGTATGTGCATTGGAGATGTGTCCTGAGCGAACATGTACGTGATAAATATTTCAAACACTTAAAATAATTTACCAAATGTCTTTCCTGAACAAATTGTAGTGCATTGGAGTTATTAAAAAAAAATGTATTCTTGTACAGTCGTGATTTTGAAGACTTGAACCAACAGTGAGTATATACATAACATGTTGCATGTAAATCTTCGAAGTATTGAAAAGTGTTCTGAGAGAATTTATTTTCTATTGCAGTTGATCTTGGCTAACTTTTTGCCTTGAAATACTCTACCAGGTTATGAATAAAAACCATATCGTTTCATTTAAAAAGGTGGAGTTGATCTTCACATCAACTTAACGGCTCCATCTATAGAAAAATTAGTAATATCAGATTACGAACCCTTCGATATCAAGTAAGTTCGGTCTAATGCATTTTCTTGTAACTTCAAAAACAAGTGAAATATTCAAGTGACCTGTTTTAAATGCCCCACTCTTTATATTACCCGGTATATTGTTAGAAAATAGATCTGTATATATCTGTATTATACGAGCTAGGAATGAAAGAGAGGGAGATAAAAGGAAAATACCATTAAATTATTGAATTAATGAATGTGCAATAAAACAAATTCGTTCTTGTTTGCGATGTATAAGAGAATAGAGCGGTGTACGTTAATAGTTAAAGTTATTCTGCTGCATATAAGATAGTTATTCTGTTACATATAAATTTTATATTTAATAAACCGTTATATATTATTACTTTAACATATACACGCTATACACTGAAGATATTAATTACTATCATTACTGAGGCCCCAATATTTGGATCTGCGGATGATACACATACAACTTGCTGAACTTTTGAACATATTGAAGCAGGTATACCTCATAGCATCGTTGTAGGGCCTTTAATATAAACGCTATACACTGAATATATTACTACTGTTACTAAGACCCCAATATTTGGATCTGCGGATGATAAACATACAACTTACTGAACTTTCGAACCTATTGAAGTAGGTATACCTCATAGCATCGTTGTGGGGCCAGTATAATATACACGCTATACACTGAAGATATTACTACTATTACTGAGGCCCGACTGTTAACCGAGTGAATAGTTTACATTCATCTTTCTTCGAGACGCCGCGACACGCGTACCACTTCCACACACTGATACCCACATACAAGTATCTCTACTACTCATTTAACCAGCACAGAAAATTATACATTTCTCAACACATGGATCTGTAGAAACAAATTTTTTAAATATGTAACGAAGGGCCTAGCGTCTGAAAATTTTTAGCCAGATTTGACGACATTTTAACGACGAATAAAGGACGATTTTAACATAATAGACGAAGGATACAAGGCGGCTTACTTTACTTACAACAGTATTTTGAAAGGAAGTGTGAGTGTACTCTAAGGCAGGTGGGCTGTACGGCGAAAAGGAAATGCTGCAATTACTGGTGGAATACGATTGCAGAATTAAGAGCACAGGCCCTTAAAGCGCAGAGGAAGGTAACAAGAGAGAGGAAAAGGGAGTGCAGTGGTATTGATGTTTTTAACGGTATAAAGGGATAAGAAGGCAGCTGAAGAAAGAAATCGCGGAAAGTAAAAGGAGAGCTTGGGTAGAGTTTTGCAAGATTTTAGAGAGTGACCCGTAGAGTAAACCATATCCTACGGTTATGAATAGATGCAAGAGTAGAGGGCCTGTGAATGACATGCCGATTAATACGGTCTTAGAAGGGGACACGATGGGGGATATCACCGGAAATCGTTTTCACGCCGAGAATATTACTCTAATGGAGGACGATGTAAAGGAAATATTAGGTAATAAAGAAGACTGTGGGAATAGATGGTGTACCTGGCGATATTGTTAAGTTGGTTGGCGCACATAGGATACAGCTTGTAACCGATGTGATGAAAAATATCACGAATATAGGACGGATTCCCAGACGCTGGAAAACAGCCAGAGTGATACTGCTTAGGAAGCCGTAGGTAAGGACCCCAGGCTTCCTAATGCTTACAGACCAATAAGCATACTCCAGATGCTGAGTAAGATATGGGAGAAATGGCTGAAAAAGATTATAGAGAGGTGTACGGGAGTGGACCCGTAGGAGGCAGTATGGATTTAGGAAGAAAGGGAGCATGGAGGATGGCCATTAATCAGGTGTTGAAGTTTGCGAATATGTGTAAGAAGAAAAGGCTGATCTGCATGATGGTCGCTTTGGACATTAAGAAAGCGTTTAACACCCTTAGTTGGGACAGCATCATTTAATGAAGTGGCCAGAAGAAAGTTGCCTTGGATGGTTAGAAGACTGGTGAACGACTGTTTGACAGAGAGGAGGATTATGGTTAGTAACCAGTTTGGTACGGTGGAGTACGAGATTTCGGCTGGTGTACCGCAGGGATCGGTTTTTGGGCCATTCTTGTGGAACTTGGTGTATGACCAGCTTCTGGAAAGACTGGACAATATGGTGTTGGACGACTTGACGATAACGTCTTGCGGTCAAGAAAAATGAGTGTGTGTTTGTTGCGCGAGTGTCGGTCTTGCGTTGTCCAGAGGCAAGACAGAGATATTGTTCATAACTGGTATGCGTGTGCCGCGAGTTATTGGAGTCAGTCTGGGTGACTCGGTTGCCAACTCGGTTGAAAGTATATAATATTTAGAAGTCACAATAGACACTGCTAGAATTTAATCTTGAAGTTAAGATTAATAATCTGTGGAAGACACAATGTTTATGTTGAAATAATATTGTGATATTTATTAAAAAAAATTACAGAACCAAATGTATTTAAAATATAAGTGAGTGTTATGGATTGTTGACAATTCGCTAGTTACTCTCAGACTGACTGTACGTAGTGACCCATGGCCCCTTAAAAGATTTTGAACGAAGAATAGGAGGACTTTGAAAAGGGCACGAAGACAGCCCTGTGTATCACGACTACGGTATATCGCACTTTTTCTCATGCGCTTTGCGTGTTGACGGGTAACTTACCAATTTAAATCAAAGTTAGGATGCGGAGAGAATCCTACGAGAAAACTAGGATCTCTAAAAGCACGGTTGTCGAAGGCGATGCGAGTCACAGTAGTAACACGTTAAAAAAAGAACTAGATGTAATTGGTAAGAAAGCCTATGAGGACTGGCAAAGTGAATGGGACAGTTACAATAAAAAATTAACACGGAAGGTACTCGCGGAAGCTGTTGTAAGATGACAGATTCCCTGTACGATCGTCGACGGTAAAGATCCAAACCATTGCAGTGCCTCGAAGCAGTTGTATCATCTCGCCGATGAACCGGGGACATGTATGTCCTGTCTCCGCCCCGAAATATGCTTTTTGCGAGCTGCTTGCTATTATATTTATATGCTGTAGTATTGTGATATAGTCATAAGAACAGAACTCTCTAGGAGTACGAATTACAATGTACATAGGAAGTGGAAATGTAAACAGGCCAGAAGAGACGTGACATACCAATGGACCACATGGCCCATCGATGTGTCCGCGGCCTGTAAGAAAAGTAATTACTTGGAAACGACGTATCGTGAACATCGTTGGTGGCTACGGAGCACGTATGTGTGGCGGGAATATAAAAACTGATGATAAATGGATGATAGACAGAGTCAGTTAGTTGCGAGTTAATTGGGAATTAGTCACGAGTCGTAAGTTGTCACTCAGTAGTTTACTAGTTATGACCAATTTAGTTATTTTATATGCATTATATTATTACTGAGGTGGTATGGTGATAGGTGCGTAAGGAACTACTCTTGGTGTTTTTAACGAACAATAGTTTATTTAGAACTAATCAACAATCAGAGTTACCAATTAACAATTAACAATTACTCTTAACAGACAACTGGTAACAACTAACAAATAACGATAGATACCGAGAGATCATTCGACGCATTGCTATGCAAATAGTACCGAGGAGTTACACATTTAATGGCGTAAGACAGACTGTTTGCCCTTTTGTTTCGGATCGCGCAGATTCTTCCCATCGTAGCCCATCGATATCCCCCACTAGCGTGCATTCATTAGATGTGCCGCCAGTGCTGGAACGTGTATGCTCTTCCGAGAATTCGGCGGAAAGAGTGTGAAGATATCGATGGTACATTGGACATGTCGGTGTTGCGCTTTGGCGGCGTCGCGCTTTGCATCCGGAGCCGTTGAAAAGTTCCGTGGCCCGTGCCGCCACATTACATTAAAAAGTAGCCCTAGGTTAAAAAATGATAGTTTGCTGTTGCAATCGTCATAAAAAAATCTATTCCATTATTTGAGTATTCCGAAACATTTAATCTTTAATAAGAAGCAATTGGAGCTATTTTTTGCGTCCACGTTCGGCAATCTTTATTTACGGACGGCCAGACGAAGCGCGTCGTCACTAATTTTTGCGTAGCACGCACGTTGTAATATCGCAATATAACTCGACGCCTTGATCGGGAAATTGTACCTTGTTCAAATGCAGCGCGCTCGAACCAGCGTTGATAATTTCCCGCATCTCGCTATCCTTCTCTTGCGCTGCAGCTAACGTATGATGATCTACTGATTTCCCGATCGCTTCGATGCGAGATAGAGTATCGGCTACGCTGTTCTTTATCCCTTTTATATGTCGGATATCCGTCGTAAACTGTCTTGACGAACACTTGTCGAGGTTCTGGTTGAACGCGTAAATTAGGGGTTTGTGATCTGTATATATCTCGAATTCTCTACCTTCGACGACGTGTCGGAAGCGTTTAACCGCGTAATACATCGCCAGCAATAGCGTAGTCGGGTGCGTTAACCGCGAGGCTAACGGGCGTGCCGGGAATCGGGTGCGCTAACATTGTCGCGTCGACTAAGGCGCGTTTCGAATCGCGGAAGCTTTTTTCGGCATGCTCGGACCACTCAGTAGACGCGTTGCGCTTCGTTGTGCTTTCCACTAAGTCGTTGAGTAGTCGAAGGATAAAAGTTAATCATACCGAGGTATCTTCGAAGTTCTTTAATAGTAGCAGGACGCGGTACTTTCATTATCGCTTGAACGCGTTCAGCCAGAGGTTTTATCCCCTCAATGATTACACTATACCCTATACTACACTATACACTATAACCGAGGAATTGAATTTCACGGACGCCGAATTCGCACTTCGCGATATTAATAGTGACCCCGTAATCGTTGAGGCATTTAAACAAAACCCGCAAATGTTCGCGGTGCTGCTCATCATTCTCGGAAGCTACGAGGAAATCGTCTATATGCGTACAATTTTGTTGCCCAAACATCATGTTGGTCGCTTCGAACAGACCGAACGCTGTTTTTATTGCTATTTTCTTTACGTCTTGCAGTGCAATTTGATGGTAAGCGCGAACGAGGTCGATTTTAGAAAAATGCGCTTACCATGCAAGTTCTGTGCGAAATCCTCCATGCGCGACGGTGTGTATCTGACCGGAATGGTGCGGGCGTTCAATGCCTGGTAGTCGCCACACGGTCGAATCCCTCCGTCCTTTTTGGAACGACGTGCAAGGGCGCTGCTCATGGGCTTCTCGATGGCTGCATCACACATTGTTCGATCACAACTTCTAACTATGCCTTAAACCTGTTTAAGTCGGACAGGTGCGAGTCGATTGAGTTTGTTGTAGACAGGCCGGCCTGGTGTGGTTTCGATGTGATGTACCACACCGTGCTGAGTTTTCTCTTGTCCGAAAGCCGGTGGGCGGGTTAGATTCGGAAATTCGACAAGGAGTCGGTGTTACGTCGACTCTCCGATGATTGTCTTAATCGACGCCGTCTGAGTCGTGGCCGTGTATTCTTCCGTCGACCGGTTCGAGGTAGAATCTGTGAGGCGTTTATTCCTCGCGTCCACCCACAATTCGTAATGACTGAGTCCATACCGATGATGGGTGTATCAACGTCCACTAGTATGAAACGCTATTTCATCGCTCGACGCAATGCCAAGTCGAGGGACACTAGGGTGGTGCCGTAGGTCGCGACGCCTGACCCGTTAGCCGCCAACATTCGTACGTATCTTTGTTCACGGACCCGTGTATTTTGTTGCGAGGAAATACACATACGTCGGCGCCGGTATCCACTAGGAAGGAGATTTTTGAGCTCCTGTCCCTCACAAATATGCGGCGGCATGCTAGGCCGTCGTCGCTTGCCGCGTTTACGGACAGCCAGTCTCGTTTCCCTGATTCCAGTTGTATGGTAAACGGCATTTCTTAGCGTGTGCTCGGAACGTCGTATGATAATGGCAAAGACCGGAGTTCTGTGAGTCTTCTCTCGGGCACGGTCTGTGCCGTCTCGTGTTTGGACGTTGATGGCGGCGCCGGTCGAGGCGCAGTGCCTCGATTTGTGTCTATATTCTGGAGAGCCTGTCGTCCGACGATTCTGGGGAGCAATCTCGCCGGTCTCGATAACGGCGACCTTCTGTCTTCTCAACGAATGTCTCGTAGATCCGGCCAGTCGCCCGCGTCAATTTTTCTACGTCGGTTTTATCCATCGCAACCAGGGCGTTGTCGAGGTATTCCGGGTGTCACTCCCTCCAGAACGTGAGGAGGAAATCGTCCGGCATGGAAGGGCCGGCTAGTCTCCTCAGATGCTGAGGGAATTAGGACGACTTTCGGTCGCCTATCTCTTCGGAGGTCAGCAGTCTGCGTGACCTCATGCCGGCTGTATCAGCCAACTCTCGAACGATCTCGTCTTTTAACTTTTCACATCGTTCCGCCTCTGTAATATTATGTATTAATATTATGTATTATTACGAAAAGTTTTTTGAGGAATGACCTGAGAGATTCTGCAAAGATGACATATTCAAGTTGCGTGAAAGATGGGGAGAGGTTTTGGAACAGAGTGGCACCCATATAATTCATCAAATGTATATCGAATCGAAATGTAAATTCGAGTGAACTTCTTCGGCGACCCAATGTTTTCAAAGACAAATATTGTCTTATTGTTATTATCTTTGCTATATCGAGAGACTAGAATTACAAAAAAGTTGTGAGGCTAAATGGTTGTGCAATAACATTGTCTGTAGGGAACGCGGTAACTTTAGTCTTAAATCTCATAACACGACTATTTATCATATCGAAATATGCCCACGCCTACAAATGGCAACGTTGTACAACTACCCGCCGCAAGTGTTTTCCTGGCACTGAAGAAACGGGGGATATAGCAAAGAACGAATCCATTTAGTAAGATGCTGAAATAACATGTTTTATTTAGCGATTATCGAATTATTTGTTTATGTATATCACTTGGATCAACTAAGCTTAACGAGAGCGACGTTGACATGACACGGCGACCATATTGTTGAGGCTGATCAGAGCATGCGCACTGCGTGGTGCCGTGGCGCTGCTTTGCGCTGCAAAGCAGCCAATTTAGTGGCCTGCGCTGATTGGCCTGTGGTAAACGTTCGCTAATTGGTCGGTGGGAAAGCTAGAAAAATGGCTGACACAGATGTTTGTAGATACAGCGGTACAGATAAATAACATGGCAATTGAGGTTAGTTCTTCCTGCATCATACTAGGACTAGGATATGAAGAAGGATTTTTATGATATTGCCACTAGGCGAGTCCCATATAAACCAAAAGCACAGGCTGGCGAAGAAAAAGAAAAAGAGGATCTACAAAATCAGAAACCTCTCGAGATCTCTGATAGGTAGAATTTATAAGAGAATTTTTAATTTTGTTTAAATTGATTTGAATTCAAGTTTGTTTCAAAAATTACTGCGAAACTGGGAAAAAATGGGAAGAGATACTCGAAGTATTTCGAGATACTTAGAAAGAGGTATTTCACAATGCAAAACTTTGAAGGAATCATTTCATAAAATACCATCTTTTCCCTTTCCTTTATTATATTTACATATGGCAGTTAGGACTCGTGAGAGCTTTAGATTAACCTTTCTTTTGGAATATAACAATAAAACTAATATACATTACGTTATATTCTTAATTTAAAAAACATAACATACTAGTCATAATGGACGTTCTTAATAAAAATAAATATTAATAATAATAATGTAGATTACAGTTTGTGTCACATACCATGTTTATCATATGGGGTCTGATAAACCTCACGTGACCAACCATGCGATTCTAAGGCACGTGATCAGTCAAAGATTGAGGCTGGTGTTTGAATACATAAAGTAACGCAGGTAAATGGCATCAAATATTTCACATTTTTATGAAATATTGATGTTCATTCGAAATACCGTATCATAAATAAGCATAATTTAGTTTAAGATTTAATTCATCTTTTACTTTCAGCCATTAGCGTTGGTTTAGCTCTTCATGTCGGCTTTTTTCCGTCCGATTTTTTTTTCGGGCAATAATCACAGGAATGAACATTTTGTAAACGTACATGAAGAAAAGAATTTGCTTGAAATTTTTAATTCGGAACTAGCATATTTTTGCGTAAAAAGAAAGTGGATCAGACCGTGGACAGGCAGAATCTTCACTCACAGCAACCTCCATACAGTGAAAATTAATGCACTTAATAGGCACTTCTAGTAGATACTTGGTATTATGTCGCATACAATTACTAATTGTAGCATCGTACATGATAGAGTTATGAGTTGTATTATAAATAACGTTATGAGCTGATTGGTTGCGATCGCGGTTGTATTACATAGTTAGAGCATTTATCAGCTAGTTCCATTGATTTCTGTATAAGGATAGATTTTTATCTCATAGTTATTTTAATGAGGTATCATGTTCAACAATTTTAAAAGTTATCACTATATTTTTTCAAGTTTAACCTAGAATATATTAAATCCAACTATGGTAGAGTTGCATATTCATATTGCAATTGTATTCTTCACAATTTCATAGTAAAATTTCACTTTAATTCCAACCACAACTAATGTTGAGATTTTTTAGATTATTTGGCTATTATTATTGTTACGACCGTTCGCGGAGAGACGCGGTCGCGAGGAAAACGCGTCAGCGAGAGGCGTAAATTCTCGCTACGATTCGGTGAATCGACGCCGCGAAGTAGTCGATCCCCTGTTTCGGTTAAGATAACAGAGGTGGTTAAATGAATATGACACAGTAGAGTAAGTTATATTTCACCGTTTATTCCAACAACTTATAACGAAGACAGTTACGCTGGTGCGTATGTACGAGATGAGTGAGTGACTGATCTGCGGGTGTGTATACCCGGTTAAAGGATGTTGACTGTTCGAAGGATGTAAAATCAGTACTGTCTTGGGAGACGATGCTGTCTCGGAGGAAAGCTAAGGATGGGTGTGTCTAGCGCACGGGACCATCGGATTTGTTGGTGCCGATGTTAGTTAAGAGAGTGAGGGAAATAGGCTTCGTTGTTAATTGGTTAAACGAAGGGTCTTAACCGCCACTCGAGAGAAAGTGGTTAGTGGGAGGAAAGTTGCAGCGTACGTGAGAAAAATTAACTTTCCCTAGTTAAGCCGTGGTAGACAATAGTCTTTGGAAATTCTTCGGAAACAGACGTTTGTTTGGTTTGAAGGACCTTTTCTAGGAAATCTATGAGATCTATGGAAGGTACTTGAAACTATGGAGGATACGCTGCGAGTATCCGAAGACATCTGGTTGCCATATTGCCCGCGGTGTCTGGCCTCGGCTAGGTAGAGTGTTACGCGACGTAACAATTATTATTGATTATTATTTTTGAGATTATTTGGCTGTATGTATATATTCTACTATATCAGTACTTTATTAATTTTAAATTGGATTTTATCATTGAATAAAAATTAATATGTATGAGAAATATACTTATTTTTACATAACTTTTGTTTCAATTATTGGCAAATCTTTTTTTTTTTTTTTTCAATCAATTCTCGCGTTGAGAATTTTCAGTAATTTTTCTGGCGTGACGCAGTGACATGGCTGTTTATTTACAATAAGTTAATACTTATTATAGATAGATATAATTTATAATCTATAAGTACTATAAGTAAGTGCATATGCTTAATTTGGATAATTAAATGAATCTAACGTTTAGGTCTAGCGGGTAGTGCCTCTTCAGCCTGCGAATCTGGTCTGTCGTATCGAGTAGTCCAGTGATTAGGGGGTTTCGGTGTTTGTTGATTCTTTTGCTGTATCTGTCGCTATATTTTGCTATTTCCTCTTTGACGGTGGGTATCTTGAGGTCGCGGTGTATTGTTTCATTGGTTACATACCAAGGTGCGTCAATTAGGGATCTTAGCGTTTTCGATTGAAAGCGTTGGAGTATTTCGATGTTGGAGTTACTTGCTGTTCCCCATAGTTGGATTCCGTAGGTACAGACAGGTTTTATTACGGTCTTGTAGAGGGTAATTTTATTCTGTAAATTTAGTTTGGAGCGTCGGCCCGTGAGCCAATAGAGTTTTTTTAGTTTGTCCTTTAGTTGCTTCCTTTTATCTGAGATGTGTGTCTTCCACGTTAGTCTCCTGTCCAGGGTCATGCCCAGGTATCGGACTGTGTCCCTGCTAGGAACTGTTGCATTGTTGATGGTGACCTGGGGGCAGGTTTGTTTTCGGAGCGTGAAGGTTACATGTGAGGATTTCTTTTCGTTGACTTTGAAGCCCCATTTGTGAAACCACTTTTCCATGGAGTCGAGACTTCGCTGGAGAGTGGATGAGGCTATTACCGGGTCTGCGTGGGAAGCTAATAGCGCTGTGTCGTCTGCAAATGTCGCTATTGTTATATCGTTTGATATAGGTAGGTCGGCAGTGTAGATGGAGTACAGTAGGAGTCCGAGGACACTACCTTGGGGTAATTGGCAAATCTTTACCATTTTATTTCACATTCTTTCTTTCGTTCTCTAAATCCACGCGAATATTGTTAAAATGAGCGTATTTTCGACCGATCGTGGGGAGACGCGATCGTGAGGAAGAGCGTCAATAGGAGTCGTAAATTCCCGTTACGATTCTAAGAATCGACCCCGCGAGTCGATCGATCCCCTGATTTCTATTAGGATAATAGGCATGGTTGTTGTGGTATAACGCTGCGATTAACATATATATATGTCGGGTTATCATTAGGATTTGAATCACGAAATGTTTCTTCATTTGAATTAGCCATTGTTTTACAAAACAGAGAATATATTTACACGAATAAACAAGGTTTTACAAAATATTATGAATAATGAATTTTGTAAATGATATGATTGATTAACAAATGATAAATTAAATTATTAATTATATTAAAGAATAATAAGTTTTATCGAACAATAAAAGGAACGAATAATATATCTTACGAATTACTAATTTAACGAATAATGAAAATTAACGATTGATAAATTTACAAATATTGAATTTAATTTACGCTATAAACAATGATCCGGGGTTCAAACGAATCCACGGCCAACAGGAATACTTTAAACAATTTTTATAACACAAAAATACGTTTGCTGAATCACTCGGTAAATTACTCGATGTATCACTTTCCAAGGCAATCACACGAATGAATATTTGATTAAAATCTTTTTCGTTATACGACTGCATTTGTTTGTTATATTCTCGCTGGAAACATCGAGAAGGTTCCAATCGTTGTTGCTAGGCAATATCTGTCAAAATTTTGTTGTATACTCTTTGGAAACATCGAGAAAGATCCAAACGCCGATACTAGGCAATTTCTGTCTTCATCAAGCAAAACGTTTATCCCGTGACCGTGGCTACGTTCAGCGACCAGTTGTCACCTCGAACCCACTTTCGCTTTTCACAAATGTCAAACAATTACAGATGACAATTACTTAATTACAATTATGATAAAATCTAGGCTAAAGCATTAGAAGGCTTCCTCAAAATTGCATAGGGAAGGCTCCGGTTTTCATTTCATCTCCGACATATATATATATATAATACCAACAACTTTGTACAATAACACAAGCTAGATACTGCTAGATATAGGTGACGAGGAAATGGATTGCTCTGACATTAGAGAATCCGAGTAGATATGCAGCCTGATCTGAAGACCGAGATTGAGTACGGGTAGTTATGTGGTCTTCGAAGGAGTCTTGATATGTAAGCGTATTCGGGTTGAACTGAACTCGTACTGGTAATATACTGTACTGGATGTCTCGTACTGAGAACTGGATATGTACTAATCTGGAAGTGAATTGTTTTCGTACTGTTTTAGAATTCGAACTGTCCGCTCTTATATACTTACGGAGGAAAGTTCGATATGTGTGTAAGTATTGAACGAAAGAAGCTGATTCGTTGTTCACACTTTTCGTTATGCAAAAATCCAGACATTTTTATTAGGTAAATGACCGATTTCTCCCATTATATAACTACCAGCTGTATAAAACTTTCTATAAACTATATACTTTCTATAAACCGAAAATATTTGCAGGATTAATGGTTTCTGCAAGCTAATAAGATTCAGGTATAGCGGGGCCTTAGGTTTGTTGAGGGTGTACATAATGGTCAGCAGACCCTTAGAGACCCAATACCGAAGGACGTCGCATGGTTCCAATCACGCGACGTAACAATGAGTAACGTAGATGGATTACATTTACAGTAATGCTATGATACTTGCCGGTCACGATGGTCCTCCTAATTACATGAAAATCATCGCTCACTGATGGAGGAGTTTCCCTCGAGAGGACCTGGTCTTAGTGCTCTCTTTAACATAACGCGAAACTCGACAGGTGAGTAGTGTAAGGTAAGACAATGTTAATATTATTTTTAATATTTGTGGAGTAAAAATTTTGTCAATGTTACAATGTTACAATGAGCTTTTTCTGATTAAAATCATTACCTATTATTGGTTTTATGCGGTCGTATATTATTTTCTCTAGTATTTTGAAAAACACAGAAAGTAGTGATATTGGTCTGTAAGATGTAGTTTGATGTGGGCCTTTGCCTGGTTTAGGTAACATTACGATCTGTGCCAGTTTCCATAGTTTAGGAAAGTATTGGATTCTTAGTATTGCATTGAATATTATTGTCATTAGCCTTATCGCTTTTGGCGAAAGATTTCTCAAGATTTTGCCACTGATTAGGTCGATTCCTGGTGCTTTATTATTTTTTTGTTTTCTCGATTATGTTTCTAATTTCTTGTGCTGTTGTTTTAGCTATGGTATAGTGTTTGTCAGTTGATGTTCTTCTCGTGGATATTATATTGAGGTTATTATTTCTAATGTATTTTTCCAAGGTTCTACCTCGAGATGTAGTGATACTTGATCCCCATAGTGTGTGCTTCGAATTATAGTCTCCCGCTGCGATATACTTGTCACCTAAGTGTTGAAAGTACTCTTTCCACATTGGTGTTGTCATTTTGTGTCGCGGTGGCACATATACTGCTGACAACTGGAAGTGGTTGCTGCTAGTTTGTAGTGTAACGGTGGTTGCTTGGGTATATTCCTTTCTTACATGGCTGTGTAAGTGATGTTTAATATTGTTTCTTATCATCACTGCGGTCCCTCCTTGTGATTTTGAGGGGTATTTGGTATCATGGTATAGTATGGTATTTTCATATGGCTGGTTGGGGCGAACTGCTTTCCTGAAACGAATAATATGTCTATATTGTTGTTATACAGGAATGTTATAGTTTCTAGGACCCGTTGTTGTAGGCCGTCTGAGTTCTAGGCTGCTATTTTTTTTTTTTTTTTTTTTTTAAGCTTAGCCGTTTTTATTTTTTGCTTAGCATGTTTGTAAGAAGTTGTAACATGACAGTGATTTGTTGCGTTTGCTGTTTGAGAACTGCGTTTTGTTCGCTTATCATTTTTATTAGCATTTCAGTGTTTTTGATAGATTCCTTAAGCAGTTCTTTGATTTCTGTAGTGTCTACTTGACTACTTGCGCGCAGCTTCGGCTACCAGCAGTGTTGGTTGTTGTTTTCTTTTTTCTTTTCAATTAGCCTGATGCGCAAGAAGGTACCGAGAAAGAATAGCAACGCATCTAAACCGGCTGGCAGCGGAAACGATCAACACATCAAGCATAGAAGCAGATCTCATTCAGGATATAACCTAACAAGCACGAAGATGGTACTCCGCTGGGGTAGCCACCCACATGATAATCAAACAGCCAAAAAATTCTACCAAATGTCCAAATCAGACAAATTGTGAATGTAAATAACTAAATAAGAAAAAAAATTGCTGTTTTTCTGCTTCTATAGTTTTCCCACCGTTTGTGTTTGCTTTTATTTTCCGTTTTTTTGTTGTAACTTGCCACCTTTCAGCTTTCATCCTGGTGGATTAGTTCGTTACTGCTTTTATTCTCTTCATTGTTTTGAATGGGTTCCCTTTCAACTTCGTTTGTAACCGAGCATACTTGTTCTTCGTTTATTGATTGGCTTGGTTTTAAAATATTTGTTGTTTTCTTTATGCAGTATATTTCGCCTTTACTTGATATTTTTATTGATGGAATATGAGCCTACATTTTAAGTTTTATAATAGCCTTCTTAGTAGAAAACACGGTTTTCCAACACTTGGCTATGGGTGTTGACGTTTGTAACTTTATTTTCCCCACTTACCGCACTTTGTCAGAAGCACTGTTTTGTACGCCTATTTACCTGGGCTGCTTGGACAGAACTGCAGCTCAACACTTAGCTCGCATTTCTTCCAAGTAAAATCTCAGCTTCTTATTGTATATTCGACCGTAATCGTGGTCGCGACCATTCGATTATCTATACCACCACTGCCGCTCTATTCTCGTGGTTATGTCACATGGCATGAAAGTTCCACACATATACGCATATGTAATTTATATGCAGTTCTATAGTCTGTTCAAAGAGACGAGAGAGACAATTGAGTGTCACTAATCGGCAGCTAACAACTGCGCAGTCGCAGAAATCACGTGTTGCTTATGTTTACTCTCTCATCTTATTGGAGAGACTAGAGGCAAAGTACAATTTCGTTTTCATCCTATCCCATCTCTCCTACCATCGCACGTGTAACGTCAATTCACATCAGAAACCAGGCCACTGTAACATTAGAGGCCAGATGTGTGCGGGCCATCACCGCGTACCCTCAATAACCTCAAGGACCCACTATAAACTTAAACTTTTAGTTTATTCCTGTAGTTTATTTATGGATGGTCCTTGAACAGTCCTTAGGTTTAATACGTTCCTACAAATTACGGAGGAAGCAGGTAGTTACCTAATGGGAAAACCGAATATTTGGCTAACGAAAAGCCACGTTGGTAGGAGGCTTCCTCCTCCTATCTTCATTTATTAACGTGCGCTATAACCAATTGGCATCGCGGATCGTTATCCTCACTTTTCCTAACGAAAAGTATAAACAATGAATCCGCGTTGTTAGTGCAAAGAGACACCGAGCTTTCCTCCGTAATAATACGAGAACACCTCGACACTGAAACTACTAACTCTCATCAGTCAACATCTCTCTGATCAGTCGCGTAAACTGTACTTGTGTTATTTAATAAAGAAACAAAGCGGAGTTACGGCTCAACCTTCTTGTAACCTTTAAAACCTAAACCTTAATTTTACGTGGCATACGCCTTTAAAACCTAAACCTTAATTTTACATGGCGTCGTCGCTATTGATCGATTACGGTGATAGAAATCGACGGCGACTATATCGAACCCAAGTAACGTAAAACGATGACTCGACAGCATTGGCGTAGTCTGCTAAATAAAGTGCCACTTATTACCAAACTGAATGATTTCTTTACTTTATATATAATAGTACGTACACATTTTGTCCCAAAGATAGACGAGCTTTTTAAAAATAATAATGCAGAGGCATCGTTTCCAAGAAAATGTTCCATTTTATGCAAAACACATTCCTCCTGTCGCGATACACGTCCTATTTGCATGCCCAACTAATGCGTCAAGATATGTGTGTGATTATTAAATAGGTTTTGGAGTTCGATATTTAATTGATTCACACAGATTCAATTTTAGCTTTCTATATTTCACTATCATGTACAGTCATATGAACACACCGGATACTCTCTGATAATTAACACGTGGCGGACGCCAAAACAAAAAAGCGTCGTTAGAAGTCGTACCAACTTTGCATGTAGGAACTAGTGATCATACCAATCTAATATTTTCCTCAACATGCTATTATTTAATTATGTATGGAGACAAAAGATTGAAGGGAACATTAATCTTCTTTACTCGAAAGTTCCATGAAGGGGTTTTCGACATCCTGTTATGGATTTTAACGTTATATAGGTAGGTATAATGTTTAATCTACGATTTTTCTTACAAAACGTCATACAAGATGGTTTATGTCTTCGAATGTCCATTATCTTCTTCTCTATGACTTGTACGAGGGAAGCTCATGTATCGTCCGATTTGAGAAACCCTGTACACCCTGCAGCTAGGCTGACCTACTTTCATTCATGTAAGAAGGTTTGCTCGCGCACAGGGGTATTTCGGCTAATTTTTAATTGTCAATAGAAAACGAAGCCGAAAACGCAATTTTTTTATTCTGGATTTCATCTTATTTTAGCTTCAAGAATCATCTCTTAAATTTTTTTTTGCGCGCCAAGGATATGCAGACATCTGGGTGCCATCCTGTCCGTGGTGTATGGCCTGGTCTCTGATATAAATTGACGTTACACGTGCGTGTGTCCGCCGTGAGTTCGCGGCTACTTTGTAACATCCTTAATTGTGACAACAAAAGTCCCTTATGTACGATGATGTAAGACGATGGATGACTTCAATGACGAACCATTACCTATCCCAAGCCCTCACCGGGATAGACTCGTAAAATTCGAGACGACGTAAAATTCTCAAAAGTCACACGATTCACGACAAAAAGATCAAGGGAGAACAATATATTGCTCCCAATTTACACAATACAATTATCCCCTGACAGCAATATAAATAATCTGTTAAAAATAAACCATTTTAACTACTTCAGAATAAAATGGGAAAAAATAGTAAAAAGAAAAGGATGACATAACTCAATGCCACAAATGCCAGCGACTAGGCCACACAGCGCAAAATTGCAACCTAAACTACCGCTGTGTTAAATGCAGTGGGCCCCATGGCCCAGGCGACTGCAAAATAAAAAGGGAAAACGCAGTAACCAAAGACAAAATATTCTGCGTCAACTGCCAAAACTACGGACACCCCGCGTCATACAAAGGTTGCCCCAAACTCGTAGAGCTTCGTAAAAAGCTAGCCGATAAAATCAAAAAAGACTGAGGTGGTATGTCGTGATAGGGTCGGAAGGAAAACTCAGATTTATTGAACGATAAATGTTTGTTCACTCTAATGTCAATGAGTACACTTGACGCAGGATTCGCGATTATATTCGGTTCGCGAATGCGCGGTTATAAGATAGAGCTTGGATAGCTGCGATTCGAGATACGCTGCGAGTGCGGACAATGATTGCACGAGATGTCGAGAGCTTAGATAATTATTCGGCTCGAACCGTGTAAGTATAACGATCGTGATATGTTGACTCGCGGTAATAGACTGACTTTTTTGTCGCGATGCTGCTGCGGAGGCAGACTGCGTTGGGATGTGTCTAAGGATGCCAAGGCATCGGATTCGTTGAGAAAAGCTTTGGTTCGGAAAGTGCGGGAAATGTACGTTAATGTTTATTGGCTAATTCGTGTTGGTCGTTGGAAAAGGATGCTAGCTGCCCTTGAGAGGGTGTTGCTAGCGGGCAGCATCGTACGTGAGAGATAGCAGATTTCTCGTGTGTCCCCGTGGTAGGTGGTCGACTTCGAGACTGATAAACAAAGACTGTTTGTCTCTTTGGAGGACCTTAGCTAAAATAAATCCTAAGATTTATAGCGGTCCCTTGGCTAGCTGGAAATATTCGGTACGAATGTATCGACATCTCGCAATCATCATGTCCGCAGGTATAATAGGGTCTTTGTGTCGTGCGTCACGCGACGTAGACTGTTGGGCAGTTTACTGTCAAGTGCCGCCACAAGACAAAGAAACAAAGATAAAACGAATTGCCCAAATAAGCCGCAAATACGTCCCAGAACTAAAGTTCTCTGACGTAGTGAAACAACAAACAAAATTAAATCAAACAATCGAAAACACATCACATTTAACAAACTTAGATCCGCGCTCAAGCCAAAGCTCAATCACAATCGATGACTCCCCCCATCTAAACATTATAAACGTTATTGAAGACTTTAAAAAAGGTATTCTCCAAGCGTTAAAAGAACAACAAATGCAATTAAATGAAATAAAAAATACACTATCAACGCACGAAGAAAGGTTCGACGCCATCTTCAGCACTTTTAATAGTACAGATGACGAATAACCAAAACACGCTAAACCAACAATTACAGCAAAAAACACATAAATTTAACCTAAAGCATCTGAAAATAATTGCAATAAATGCTAACACTTTAATCTCAAACCAAAAAAGATACAGTATGCTAACCCTAATAAATAAAGAAGCCCCCAATATGGTACTCATCTCAGAAACAAAACTAAACAAAAGACACAATGTTCACTTCAAAAACTACTCCATGATAAGACACGACAGACCGAACGCCAGTCAAGGAGAAGGAACAGCGATCCTCATAAAAAACCCTATAAAATACAAAACAATTCTAATTGATAAAATAACAATTTTCAAAACCTTAGAAACAACGATCATAAAAATAAAAATAAGCAATAAGGAAAATATATTCATCACTGCAGCCTACGCAACCTATGGAAACCAGAAAGAATTTAACTACGAATTCAATAATCTTTTCGAACTCTTACAGCTCAACAAACCGGAAAACTACTATATAATAGCAGGAGACCTTAACGCAAAACATACAAGCTGGAAAAATGAAATAAACAACACGAGAGGCAACTTCATTAGAAACTGGCTAGACAATAAAAGCATCCACTACAAAACAAACTTATACAGCTCCGAGCTACCCTCTTACCCAAAAGGAGGCTCATACCTGGACATATGCCTAGCAGATGCGCGACTAAAATTCCAAAACCTACGTCCAAACAACACCCTAAAAACCTTAGCCTATGACAGTGACCATAACGCCCTAGTATTTCAAATTAACAAAAACACATCTGACTTCCTAACACTCGAAACCCAGACCGAGACACCCAGGTACAACTACAAAAAGACAGACTGGAAAAAGTTCCAAAACACACTCGAACAAAACTGCGACCTAAAGATCTACAGCAACGTCAACCTAACAAACAGACAAATCGACTCATTCTTAGACGAAATAGAAAAACACACACAAATCGCTCTCCAAAAATCCGTGCCAATCATAAAACAAAAAAATTCATGCGAGCCCTATATAAACAATAAAATAAAAGATCTACAGCGAGATAAAAGCTACATACTGTCCAAAATAAACAATATAAAACTCAACTATTCCTACGACAAAAGAGAAGAATTAGAATTCCTAAAGTTCCTACTACACAGAATAAAAGCGAAACTGAAACAAGAATTCGCAATTTCTATAAACCATTACTGGACAAACAAAATAAAAAACATCTCCAAGAACGACTCAGCCAACATGTTCCCACAAATAAATCAAATCTTTAGACCAAAAGAACGGGGCCCCATCCCACCTCTCAAACTGCCCCCAGAAAATGCCCCCCTCATCCAAGAAGCAGGTATAACGATACACAACACCATCAAAGACACCGAGGGTAACTTCATAATACCCAAAACAATAGAAAAACTAGACATCATCGGCACCCACTTTTCCAAAATACATACGCAAAACGAACACATGGGCCGAGAACAACTAAACAGAATTATCATCGCCGAAACAAACAAACTCAAAAATGAAATGGAACAAGACAAAATGCTAAACAAAACAGTCTGCACATTCTCAAACGAAAACACCGCAGACAATCCCAAACAACCAGATCCAGAAATAAACTACTTCACAAATTACAATCAACTAAACATAATCCTCTCCAAACTAAACAACAAAAAATCCTCCGGCTTCGACGGCATCCCAAACATCCTACTCAAGCGCCTACCGAACAAAATAAAATGGTACTACACGGTACTCTTCAACAATGCTCTAAACAACACATACTTCCCTAGAAAATGGAAAAACGCCAAATTGATAGCCATAACAAAAAAGAACAAAGACGGCTCATCGCCCGCAAACCTACGACCCATAAGTCTCCTCCCCAACATAAGCAAAGTATTTGAAATAACCATAAACAACCCCCTAACCTCCTTCTGCACAAAAAACAACATAATCCCAGAGAATCAATTCGGCTTCCGACACAAACACTCCACAATCCACGCAATAAACAAACTCACGTCGGACATCTGCTGGGCTCTAAACGCAAAACAACGAGTAGCCGTCTAATAGACCTCGAAAAAGCTTTCGACACAGTCTGGATCCCAGGTCTCATATACAAACTGAACAAAAAAAAGTTCCCTAAACACCTGATTAAAATGGTCTGGGACATGATCACAAACAGAACATTCGTAATGACTGAAGGTTCACACTCATCAAGCAAAGAATTCTCCATAAAAAACGGTCTACAACAAGGCACAGTAAATTCCCCGTTACTTTTCAGTATCTACAACAGCGACTTACTAAACCTCTTTGATCTCAATACATCCTCCCATAAACGCTCCATAGCCTTCGCAGACGACCTAATCATATACGTAACAGGCCGCAAAGCCAAAACAATAAAAACGGAACTCCAAGAACTTTTTGAGAAAATAAACGACTATTACCACGCATGGAAACTAAAAATCAACATAAGCAAATGCGAAACCATACTGTTTAGACCCAAGTCAAGTGAAATCGGCCCAATAGAAAGAGAACACTGCAAAAAATTTTAGATAAGAGAAAAAACAGACAAAGGGGCCCTCATACCACATAAAAATTGCGTAAAATACTTAGGGGTAAACATAGATTACAAATTAAATTACAAACAGCACACCGAAGTTCAACTTACCAAGGCCAATAAAGCATTTTGGAAAATGAAAAAACTATTCCACTCCAAACATCTCGACAGCAAAGTAAAAATTCTATGCTATCAAGCACTAATCAGACCGATCATAACCTACGGCTGCCCAATCTGGTACAACATATCAGCCTCCCAAATGGAAAAAATTCGCATATTCGAAAGAAAATGCATCAGAGCCTTGCTTGAGTACTTACAGATCCGAACACAGCGGATTCAAAAAATACGTAAGAAACAAAATAATATACGACCCAGCCAACGTTCACCGTTCCGTGGCCCGTGCCGCCACAGTACCCCCTTACCAGTGATAACGCTATATAAATGGAAAATATATAAATGTTACAGGCAAGGGTGCACGTTCGCCGGCTCCTAACGCCTATCCGAGACCCGCCTGAAACCAATCAGGAAATCGAACTCTCCTGCCCGCGCGTGTGGTGTGATAAACTCTTGAGTCCCCTTCGCTTTGTTCGTTTCGGGCACCAGGCGGTATTGTTACATTGCGCTTTTCCGTGCTATGGTGTTCAATATTATCGTTAAATAGAAATGCGGGTTTCAATCGGTCTATGGACACTATTACGTTTTTATTATTTATTTTCATAGTGAAGGTCTTTTTTCCTCGCTCTATAACCTGATACGGCCCGTCGTAGGGTGGTTGTAAGGGGTCTCCGATGGCGTCGCGACGCAGAAATACATAAGGCGATGTTTCGAGGTCGCGGAACACGAAGGTTCTCCTTTCTCCGTGTCGCGTAATTGGATGAGGCCTGATTTTTCCTATTTGGTCTTTTAGGCGACTTGCGAATTCCGAATTGGCCTGTTGTTTAGTCGGTACAAAAAATTCTGCCGGCAATCGTATGCCGGTGCCATAAACCATTTCGGCTGCCGTCGCGTTTAGGTCCTCTTTAATACCTGTTCGTATGCCTAATAGAACTATCGGCAAGATATCCGCCCAGTTGCTCGTATCGTGGCATTTGATTGCTGCTTTTAATTGTCGGTGCAGGCGCTCTACCATCCCGTTGGACGCGGGGTGATAGGCTGTCGTGCGGAAATGTCTGATGCCGAGCAACCGGCATAGTTCGTTAAATAGGTTCGACTCGAACTGGCGTCCTTGATCGGTCGTTATTTTTAAAGGCACGCCGAAACGAGATATCCACGTGGAAAGGAGAGCCGAAGCGACGGTTGCCGCCTCCATGTCGGCGATGGGAATGGCTTCGGGCCAACGCGAAAAACGGTCGATACACGTTAGACAATATCGGTAGCCTTTTGAATATGGCATCACGATAATGTCTATGTGTAAATGTTCGAAACGGCCCGCTAATTCTTCGAATGTTCCGACGGGTGAGGATACGTGCCTGGTGACTTTACATTGTTGACACGGGATACATTGTCGTGTCCAATTTCGGGAGTTCTTGTTTATGAACGGCCAGACGAAACGCGTCGTCACCAGGTTTTGAGTGGCACGTATCCCTGGATGGGAAAGTCCATGGAGCGAATTAAATACGTCGCGCCGCAAGGATTTCGGTACGTACGGTCGTACAAAGTCACCCGATACGTCGCAATATATTTCTACGTCGTGATCGGAGAAACGTATTTTCTTTAACCGTAGCGCGGATGTACCGGAGTTGACGATGTTGCTTAGTTCTTTGTCGGCTTCTTGCGCGGCGGCGAGAGCTCGATGGTCCACAGACTTTCCTATCGCTTCGATGCGTGACAGAGCGTCGGCAACGTTATTGTCTAACCCCTTGATATATCTTATGTCGGTGGTGAATTGTCCGATGTAATCTAGTTGCCGGAATTGTCGCGGCGAACACTTATCAGGATCTTGGTTGAACGCATATGTAAGGGGTTTATGATCGGTGAAAATTATAAAATTTCTCCCTTCTATGGCGTGTCGAAATCGTTTTACCGCAGTGTACATAGCGAGTAATTCGCGGTCGTACTTTCGCTGCGCGGAGTTCAACGGTTTGGTAAGGAAACCTAACGGCTGCCAAGAGTCGTTGACGCGTTGCTGGAGGACCGCTCCTATTGCATAGTCGGATGCGTCTACCGCGAGGCTAACAGGTGCGCCAGGTATCGGATGCGCTAACATCGTGGCGTTAGCGAGGGCGCATTTCGACTCGCGGAAGCTAGCTTCGGATTGCTCTGTCCATTTGATGGGCGCGTTGCCCTTTTTTCCTCCTTTTAATAGGTCGTTTAGGGGTTGAAAAATTTTTGCGGCCCCCGGTATGAAACGTCGGTAGAAATTAATCATACCGAGGTACCTGCGTAGTGCTTTAACGGTCCCGGGGAGCGGTACTTCTACAATAGCGTCGACGCGTTCGGCTAGCGGCTTTATCCCGTCGGCGTTTACGGTGTGTCCCAAGAATGTGATTTCGTTCACACCGAATTCGCACTTTACTGGGTTGATGACTACGCCATACTCGTTTAAGCGTTCAAACAAAATCCGAAGGTGTTCGCGATGTTGTTCTTCGGTTTCGGATGCGATTAAGAAATCGTCTATGTAAGCGAACACGAAGTCCAGACCACGGGTAATTTCGTCAACGAATCTTTGACACGTTTGCGCGGCGTTTCGAAGCCCAAACATCATGTTGGTTGCTTCGAAAAGTCCGAAAGGTGTCGTGATCGCGGTTTTCTTAACGTCTTCTGGCGCGATCGGGATTTGGTGGTAAGCGCGGACAAGGTCGATTTTTGAGTAGACGCGCTTACCGTACAGATGTTGTGCGAAATCTTCGATATGTGGTGGGGAGTACCTGTCGGGTATGGTGCGAGCGTTCAACGCACGATAGTCGCCGCATGGTCGTAGACTTCCGTCCTTCTTTGGGACGACATGCAGGGGTGATGCCCATGGACTTTTCGATGGCCGCATCACTCCTTGCTCGATCATTGTTGCGAAATCCGCCTTGACTTGCTTGAGACGATCCGGTGCGAGACGTCGAGGTTTACTGTAGACGGGTGGCCCGGGTGTGGTTTCAATATGGTGTACCACACTGTGTCGAATTTTCTCTCGTCCGAAGGCCGGTGGACGAGTTAGATCCGGAAACTCCGCCAAAAGTCGATGGTAGACCGATTCGCCGATTACGGTTTTGATGGATATTTCTTCCGTCCTGGCAGCATATCCCCTTGATGATAATTGGGTTGTCGTGTCGAGGAGTCGTTTGTTTCGCGGGTCCACGAGCAACCCATAATGGCTTAAAAAATCTACGCCTATGATAGGCGTTTGAACGTCAGCAATTACGAAGTTCCACTTGAAGGCTCGTCTTAGGGACAGGTTAAGGCCAATCGCAGTGGTACCATACGTTGCGATGCGCGTCCCGTTGGCCGCGAATAGTTCGTACGTGTTTTTCTTGACGTGCCTATGGATTTTACTGCGGGGGTATACGCTGATGTCGGCGCCGGTGTCTACGAGGAAAGAGATCTTCGTTCCCTTGTCCGTAACGAAGATGCGGCGGGATCTCAGGCCGTCGTCGTCTGCCGCGTCTACGGACGGCTGGTCTCGTTTCCCGACTTCCACGTGCATGGGAAACGACAGCTCCTCGCGCGTTCTCCGAACTTTGCATGATAGAAACACAGACCGTCTTGCCGTGGCCGATCTCGCGAGCGCGAACGTCGGTGGTATCGCGAACGCGAGCGTGATCGTGATCGTGGTCGACGATGATTAATGATGCTCAACGCGTTCATCTGTGCCTGCAACTGTGATATTCGCTCGCTCAACACGTTGATTGCGGCGGCCATTGGTTCGTATACTCCAGCGTTTTGCGCTGGTGGGTCCATTACTGCCGTTACTCGGGCGGTGCGCTGAAAATCCTCCGTGAATTCTTCAGCGATCAGGTCCGCCTGCCGCAATAACCTTTCTGGGTCCGAATCGTCGACTGCCGCGAGGATACGCCTGATGCGGGCGGGTAATCGGTTCCTCCACAGCGTGAGGGTAAAAATCATCGGGCGTGGAGGGGCTGGAGAGTTTTTTTAAATGTTGATAAAACTGGGATGGCTTTCTATCTCCCATCACCTCGCTTTCCACCAACTTCTTTATCCGGGTCGCGTCCGTATCGGATAATTTGCGAATGAGCGCATGTTTTAATTTCTCGTAGCGTCCGATGTCTGGAGGGTTCGTCATCAGGTCTTCGACGTCCTGGAGCTGTTGATCGTTGAGGCATTTTGCCAGCGTCACGTACTTAATTGTGTCTTCCGTAATTCGCGCTGCCTCGAATTGTCTCTCCAGAAGGGCAAACCATGCCGCCGTGTTTTGCCGAAGCGTCCTGTTTTTGCGACCCAGTTTCCAGGACAGTAAAAACAAATAAAAACAAAATCACATCGAAGCTCCGCTCCTCCAGCGGCTTAAACCAAAAAATTATATTAATCACGAAAAATGTAAAGCGCCGACACATATTATAGCATGGCTACGTCGTACCGTTGCGTATCGGTACCTTTGCCTAAGATACCATTATATAAATTCACCGTTTATTATGAACACCATAATGTATTTATAATTGTATCTTGGGTTTAAATAAACATTTAAAAAAAAAACAGCGTCCGTAGCGTCACGAATTTTTAAATTGGTTGGCGTGAGTTCGATTCTCGTCGAGCTCCATGTCGTTTTACGTTTCGCGATTCCAGATTTGCAGGACTGGTACTTTTATAAAAATGCTGACAGCTTGTTTAGCCTGGTATTTTGATAAAATCTTCCTGCAGTATAACTCGCGAGAATTTTAGAAAACTACTTTTTTGAATCGGCAATCGCTGCGTATCACAGCGTATTCAAACGCATAGCGCTGTTGTCGAACATTGTAGTACTTCTCTTTCTTGTAGCAAATTATCCTGCCTACACGAACGGTAGCGTATACGTAACAGGATATTTTATAATTTTATTTTATATATCATACTAAATTTGTAGAATCTAAGTATTAATGAATCATTGAGAATATCATCGGATAGATTATATCTTAGCGATGATAACTTATTACTAAAAGATATGTCGAGTTCTCATTATGATTAGGGTTAGGGGCGTGAAACGAACCCTCATTTGGACTACACATTGTTGCTATGCAATGGAGAAGACATTGACTAGTGCAAATACGACTACTACAGAATTTGACAAGTAACCGCGGTAATCAGACACTCGAGAAGCTAATGACAATGATCCCAGGTTCTATGACCCTACTAGTACCGGTTGCTATTAATGGGGGGGGGGGGGGGAGGTTTAAAAATTTTTTTTGCATTTTTTTAATTGAATGCATAATATCTTAAGAATATTGTGTCAAAATCTCAAGTCGATTGGAGCAAAATTGACGAAGTTACGAATATTTTTATACATGTCGGATGATATTACCTACCCGACCCGAGCGTGCTATTGTTACATCGCAGACAATTTTTTTTTCTATATAATACCTAATCTTACCCCCAGATCTACTTATAGTACTTAACGACTTAAGTACAAACCTCCTTATACCTGTACTGTATATTTTGTCAGTGTAGAGTAAAAAATTTAGTGTAGGAGTAAATATTCCATTTTCATTACGTTTTGTGTTAAATTATTACTAAAATGCCTGAAAAAATTACAAGATCTGATAGACAATCAACTGGTTCGAGATTATATCGACCTAGAAAAATTGTACCTCCGCATAAACGTAAAAACGAAGGCATTTCAACAAGTAGCGCGTCAGCTAAAAAAATAAAAGTGACCGTTGAAGATCAAGTTACGAAGGATCTTGAAAAACGTTATAGGATAATTGATTTTTTATTGTCTTTTCAACAATTGCTACGCTAGTGAAGTGTGTGAAATGTGATGGAAAAGTAAATTTTCATTCGACTAAGAAAGAAGGCCTTGGATTTGACATCAAAGTGTCGTGCGAATGCTGTAAACAGATTACAAATGTTCCGTCTAGTGTAAGAATAAACTCTGGTACTTTCGATGTTAATTATTGGTTTGTTTTCGTGATGAGAATATTAGGCCTTGGATTAGTTGGCTGTGAAAAGTTCTGCGGCTTGATGGATTTGTCTAGTAGGTTTTTATCAAAACCGACGTATAGAAAGAAATGTGCTCGACTGTAAGAGAAGTAGCGAATCGATTTTTTTAATCTGCTATAAAAGAAGAAAAAACAGCAACAGCCGAAGAGCTATCATGGATGATAGCAACATCCTTTATGGTCCTGGCATTGATGATTCGGTGTGAGGTAAGCCGATAAAATTCGCTTATGAACGTTTTATACCAGATTTTTTAGTGTTCAAAACTTTAAAGCGTTTTCCCCACAACTCACATTTTCAAAGTCGGTGACCCTGATAACTTCAAAACTACTATACCGATACTTTTGAAATTTTGAACACTATATCTGTACATAATTTACGAGGTAACGCTGCAGAGTTTTTTCAAATTTGTTAATTATTTTTATTTTACAATAACAAATTAGCCGCAAATTTTCGCACAAAATCGCGTTTTTCCCTTCAAAGTGTTCTAAAAAGTGAAAAATTGAAATTTCGAAAAACCGTCGCAGCGTTACCTGGGGAAAACTATTACCTAACGAATGAACTTTAACTTTTTGATTTCAGATGATCCAGCACCAAGTTCTGAGGGGCACCGCAATTATACTTTTTTCCGGGACACGTCCGAATAATTGCTGCCATTGCCGTATTTTTTAATATTTCTCCGTCAAAATTTAATACAATATTCTTCGAATGTCGTACTTTAATGTACTATTGGTTTTAAAAAAGAGATTTTAACTGTATCGTCACAAAAAATTCACAAAAACATGCCTTCTTTTGTTCGAATTAACCTTACACCCCCCCCTCCCCTTAAGTGGAGTTTAATGTGTCTATCTTGAAAAAAATCTTGAAATTCTTTTCCCGTAAAACATCTTTCTTGGTCCGCTATTATCCGGCAGGGACTGCCGAATAAGAATATGACGGACATAAGCGCTTTGATGGTATTAGGGGAATCTATTTTACGAGTATGATGCAGGTATATGAATTTAGTGAAAGCATCGACCAAAACAATAACATTCTTTCAAATCACTTTTACCACTTAACTTGCCTGTTGTGTATATGGGATTCCGCGAAAAGAAATCTACGTGTGCCATTCGTTTACCTTCTCGATACATCACGTCAAAATTAAAAGTTTGTAAGTAAGCCCACCACCTGCAACCCTGTCATTTAAATGTACCTTATTACTGGATGCCTTCAAAGAATTGCAATCAGTGACAACAAGAAATTCTCGTCCGTGTAGATAATGACGGAAATGCTTGACGGCGTTTACAACTGCTAACGTTTCTAGTTCGTAGGAATAATACCTAGATTCCGCAGGGCTAGTTCATTTACCGTAATACTCTACTACTCTATTTTTACCTTCTACCTTGTTAAGGAAATTCGAGGATTTGGGAATACAAATTATTTACTATATTTCCCACACAACATCTATATTACTCTCTGAAGAACGTCTTGCACGCACGCTGGTCGCCAACCGACTATCCTAGATTCTTCTAACATCTGGCAACAGTCTTTTGTCTCCACTAAGACCTTGACGCCCTCTAACCCTTACACACACACTCTCATGTACAGTGTAAATGTATCACTTCCCTAACATACCTTATGCATTAAAATAGCCCCATATCCTTCCGAACTAGCGTCAGTAGTTCTAACGGATAATTAGGATTAAATATCATTAGCACCGGCGCGTCAATCAGGACGGAAATTACCTTTTGTCTTATTTGTTTGTGCCTATCCGTCCAAGTTATATTCTTCCTACTAGAAGTAAGTGCATACAGAGGTTTCATTAGTTGTGAAAATTTAGGAATGAATTTTCGGAAGTTGGACCTACGGAATCCAACTATGGGGAACAGCAAGTAACTCCAACATCGAAATACTCCAACGCTTTCAATCGAAAACGCTAAGATCCCTAATTGACGCACCTTAGTATGTAACCAATGAAACAATACACCGCGACCTCAAGATACCCACCGTCAAAGAGGAAATAGCAAAATATAGCAACAGATACAGCAAAAGAATCAACAAACACCGAAACCCCCTAATCACTGGACTACTCGATACGACGGACCAGATTCGCAGGCTGAAGAGGCACTACCCGCTAGACCTAAACGTTAGATTCATTTAATTATCCAAATCAAGCATATGCACTTACTTATAATACTTATAGATTATAAATTATATCTATCTATAATAAGTATTAACTTATTGTAAATAAACAGCCATGTCACTGCGCCACGCCAGAAAAATTACTGAAAATTCTCAACGCGAGAATTGATTGTAATTTCAACAAATAAATAAAAAAAAAATGAATTACATATCCTAAATATAGTACCGACATCTTCAGGAAGGAACATTTAGCGAAATTGAAAGAAAACCCGGCGTTTACGAGGGTGTTTAATACAATGTGCAACCTTTCCAGAGCTTGTTCTATGGAGTCGGCAATAATTAGAACATCGTTCAAATAAACAACGACATACGAATAAGCATATGTTACCAAATGTCCTACTGGACAAATTGTAAAATTGTAAAATAAATAAATAAAAAAAAAATACGAATAAGCGAGGTCACTTAAGGCCTTGAGAATGGCTCTCTGAAAAACGGATGGCTCAATCCAAACGGCATTGACACGTATTCGCACTGACCATCGGGGGCAACGAACGAGGTACACTCTATCGAATTAGGATGAATGGGAATCTAGTGAAACCCGCTGGCCATGTCCAGGCTAATAAGGTATCTCGCGTTTTGCAATCTCGCGATTTGATCAGCAATAAGGGGTAAGGGATACCGTATTTTTATTTAGCGCTCGGAAATCTACACACAATCTATCTGAGCCGTCTTTCTTTTTCACGAGTAACAATAGGGCTCGCGAACGGCGAATTGCTAGGCCTTACAATTTTTGCTCTAATTAATTCGCCTATTCTCTCACGTACTATTCTGCGCTCTTCCTCGCGAAGTCTGTAAGGGCTTCTTTGCACAATGACGTTAGGATCAATTAATCGTATTTCTAACTGGCCTGTATTTACGCGAGTACATAGGAAACCCGTAACGAATGAATCTTTGAATTTTCGAAAAGAAAGATTAATCGACTTTTATCACTACCACGTACATCAGTATCAACTTCATTAACATCGATCTCGTTTTCAGCGGTTTTATTACAGGCATTAATCATTTTTGTTTTACACATAGCGAGGCTATTTTGTGTAATATTACGTCAAAACCTTGACTTAAAATTTAACGATCAATCACGATATCGTATTTTAAGTAACTATAAGCGAGGACATGAAAAATTTATCTCTAATGTAAAACCACTAATACCTGCAACGGACAACATTTGAGATGTACGTTTAGTACAAATATTTCTTATTCCTCGCAATGCTGCTACATCAATCGTTCTTTTGCCAGGAAATCTCAAGATTCTTTAATTCGCGAACACTCGGCTCCAAAATCGAAGTAAAATGGAAACGACTCACCGGGATGACTTGATCTACCGGTTGATGCTTCCACTACGTAGAAATCGATTCGACGCTGGTTATTGAAATTATATTCAGGGCACTGCTTTGTAAAGGATTTTCCTCCATAATCAGATTGACAGCTGCGCACCATGCAGCGGAGTCGGAGCCCGCGGTTTCAGGGTTAAAACGCGGTGGCGAAAAATTGTTAGGTTTCACACTCGATTTTTGCACTAGCGACTGAATTAACTCGCGCACGATGGTCGTAAGTTCTTGCGCTGTTATAACCGGCACTGTAAGTGTAAGTATTACTAAACTAACTCTTTGTTAAAACGTGGAATATCCACCGAGCGTAAAGACGACAAGTCACTCGCTGATACGACCTCACGAGAGAGAATGACTTTCCGTCGCGATGATGCTCCAGAGCAAAACTATGATGGGGTGTGTCTAAGGGCACGAGATCATCGGATTCGTCGAGGAACGCCTTCGTTCGGAAAGTGAGGGAAATTGACGTTGCTGTTAATTGGTCAATTTCCATGTTGGTGGCTAGAAAATGATGCTAGCCGCCCTTGAGCTAGCTTGTTGCTAGCGGAAGCATTGTTTCCGATCTTCCCATAATTGGGACAAAGACTGCTTGTCCGTTTGAAGAACCTTAATTAACAAAATCCTAAGATTTCTAACGGGTCCTCGGGCTAGCTGAACCTTTACTGTGTAGGTGCATCGACATCTGGTAATCATTTTGCCCGAAGGAACCATTGGAATGTTTACTTTAGAGTACCTCTACAAATATTTCTTTTAATGAGGGTACTCCATACCTTTGTTTGACAAAGCGTTCGTCCTGTGACCGAGGCTACGTTCGGCGACTAATTGTCGCCTTGAGCCCAAGCTCATTGTCACAAATCTCAAATAAATACAACTGGGTAGAATGACGGCAATTGTTTAATTACGGCTATAGACGTTAATCACAATTTTACGGATTTTCCCGAAGTTCCAAAAGGAAGGCTCCGGTGTCCTTTTATCTCCGATAGATTTTTTTGTTCATTTATTTATTAAAATTGCAATCAATTCTCGCGTTGAGAATTTTCAGTAATTTTTCTGGCGTGGCGCAGTGACGTGACTCATTATTTATAATAAGTATTAACTTATTATAGATAAGTATAATTTATATGTAATATGTATTTATAATATAAATAATCCAGCGTTTAGGTCTAGCGGGTAGTGCCTCTTCAGCCTGCGAATCTGGTCCGTCGTATCAAGTAGTCCAGTGATTAGGAGGTTTCGGTGTTTGTTGACTCTTGCTATATCTCCGACAGATATATTGAAGCATGAAAATAATTGTTCACATTCTTACAAATATCGAGACTCTTTTTCTATTTCGTCTAGTAATTTTCATTTCTAACGTTTTGAACATTTTCTATTAGTAAGAATAAGGAACAAGCTAAACGGTTGAGATATAACAAGACACTTCACAGAATTTAGACTAGTTTAAAGAGAAATTAATTTAACTCTCGTATTGCAGTGCCTGAGTCTGTCGAACTAGTCGACAAACAACGGAATTTATTTATGTTGGAACGGTAAGAAGCCAAACGTATTTTTAAATAACAGATTTAACATCAGTAATGGACAGCTCATAGATGGCTCGCAATATTTGATTGCAATAGTAAATATACATGTACATTGTTGCCATTTTCAATGTTCTTCGCGAGCGTAGATTCCGAATTAAGTGGATAGCTCTGTATGTTACGCCAATATGCTGACTTCTAAATTTATCTCAGTTTCGAGCCTCGATTGTCATTCTATCCTTGTCTTTTATACTCTTGTTACTCTTTTTATCTATATTACTTTTTATTACTATCTATATGCACTATTCTTTTAACAGGCACTCCCAACCTAAAATATTATGCCAGCTCCACTTTAAGAAACATGGGTGTCTGTGCTGACCAATTTTTATCCGAAATGTTCAAACCAAGTCCTACAAAAAATACGCATAGAAGGAAAAAGTTGAAGGGGAATGCCGTACCAGAACCATCAAAATATTTATTAAAAAATAAACAAGAAGAAGAAGATATACAAGAAAGACAGCTCGTAACATTTTTTTTTATTTAATATTTCACATTATAATTATAAATAACAATAACAAAACAAATTATAATTATAATTATAAATGACAAAACAAATAATTGATAAATGTGTAACTACGAGCGACTTATTTGTGTCCTTTTGCACAACGAGATTTGTTTGCCAGATACTTGTTTATATCGCTCGTTATATTTTCAATTTTATATAACGCACTACTGAAGTAACTACGTTTGTTTTATTGTTTTGAATAAAATGTGATTTGGGGCACCATGAACAGTAAAAGGGGGCTTGTCTAATGATGGATATTGTAGTTTGAATACTGGAAATATTGATCTTGCATATATGGATATTGGTTAAATGTTCTGAAGTATGTAGTTTCTTTTTGTTATTGCATTAATCCAAATAATTGATCTTTATGTTTAGATGGAATCATGCTTGCCAAAACCAAAAATTAATTTATCAAAGGTAACTAGCAGCACAGTAAATATTGCTATGAAAAGAATAATCAAAAAATGATATGAAATAATACGTCCCTTGCACGTTCTAATGCTGTTCCTCAAAAACTGATGAAGGAAAAATTACAACTGATAAAACACATATATAAAAACTTTGGTAAAATATAGTAAACCTCAAGAACAAATGAACACATTAAAGGCAAATGAAAATATACATAAACTAAAAGTAGAAGGATATGAAAATCTGAATAAGACATTAGTAAATGAATGCAGGGAATTAAATGCAGAAATGAATAAATTGCAAGAAGAAAAAGAGAATTTGATAAAATGTTTGAAAGAATCAGAGGAGTCATGTAAAAACATTTCAAATATTTTAGTAGAATTTAAAGAAAAATGCTTGTCTCAAGAGTCGTTACTGTCACAACATGAACTTACAATAAAGGATCTAAAAGCTAGTTTAAAAGTTGAAAGAGAGATGAATAAAGAATTAAATGCAACTAAAAATGAGTTACAAACATTGGTTTATACCATGAACAAAGATCGTAGAGTTCTCCATAATGCAATACAAGAAATGAAAGGAAATATCAGGGTATTTTGCAGAGTCCGACCTAGAATTCCAAATGAACTTGGGAAAGTGTATGTATTTTATATATATATATATATATAAATATTTGATTTTCACAAATACAGCACAGTTTCTTAATGGCGTCTATTTTATTTTCTCCAGGATATATAATATCAACTTTGTACATGAACACACTATCGTAGTAGGAAAATTTAATGGGTATGATTCAGTTAGTTGCAGTGGAAAATCAAAGGGAACCAGACAAGAATTTTCATTCGATGAAATGTTCCCAGCAACTGTTAGCCTAAAAAATATTTTTGTAGAGTTAGCTCTGTTAGATCAGTCCACTTAGAAGAGTATAATGTCTGTGTAGCTGACTCATTTATTAATAGTCTTAATCTAGATTAATAATCTTTAGCTGACATTTCAAAGACGTTGATATTACTGAATGTATCTCCTTTAGACGAATATTATAATGAAACATTGAATTTATTGAGATTTGCTATCAATGTACACAATTGCTAATCCCAGAATAGAAAAAGAACGTGACTAATGTTATTATCCTATGAGCATGACTACAAAAACACTATACAAAGTTCCAACAAATAGTAATAGTATAGACAGATATCGTATTTTGTTAAAGAAATACAAATAAGAGTGAAGGTAAATTTATATGGTATATAGCAATTAAATCATTAGTTTTTAATGTTTAATATATTAACTGGTATATAATATTTATATACCAGTATTATAATGCAACTTGTTTCATTAATAGGATTTACCAAAAGGAATGGTTATACATGATTTTATGCAAATATCACTATTAGAAATAAATTCAAATTTGTCCACTATGTTGAAAATTAATTTCAATGATTTCACACAATTAGAAAATTTTATTGACTTTGCAATTGAAAAAGCACTCATTCCTGTCCATTTACTATCGTAATTCCAATTAGAGAAATAATAAGAGCTATTCTCTGGTAAGAAAGTATGTCCACAAGGAAAAAGCAAAATTGACGGATATGGATGAATATGTGAATGTGTAATATTATGGGAATAAGAAAGCTATATGCCAGAAAGTGTTTGAGACTATGAATGTTGTAATGACATCCTGCAGTGATGAAGGAATCAAGTAAGAGAATTATAAATTAAAACTTAATTACTTAGAAAATTTTTAAGAATGTTTTCAAATAAAATATTACGAATTAATATTATAAATTTTATTACAAATTTGTTAATTTATGATAAGATTTATGATATAATTTGTTAAATGTCATAAATTTACAAATTTGTAATATAAAAATTTAAAATATTACAGGATTCTTTTATATTACATGATAAAAATGAAATTTTGCTTAAAAAAATTCGTTTTCTTGCAGATTTACGTCGCATACTTAAGCATCAAAGTCCTTGGTGATAATAAAAGTGATAGCTAATGTTTGGAAATCCATGTTACCTGCGAAAAGATGATAATAGGTTCGATCTTGTTAAATGAATTAAAAAGTAATTTAAAGATCAGTTAAATATTTTCAATCTATAGTCAAAGACTAAATATATTCCTAATCTATTTATAATACTTGTATAAAATAAATATAAGACTTGTGATGATTAAATACATATATTTATATATATACATATAGTTTAATTATATATATATTTATATATAGTTTAATTTCACACGGATATGCACTAATTAGGTATACAAATTTAAATATAATATTTTTATTATGAGATCATTAAATCTTTATAAGAAACTAAGATTACTGTTTAGTAAAATATAAATATATATATTCGTATGCATATATCAATTTTGTAAATCACACTGAAATATTTTTTTACTTAATTACTCTTATTATCATAATTTACATTTTTTCAAAAAAATAGGAAGTATTCCGAAATTAAATAAACTGGCTGTGTATAAATGTACTAGGTTATCCGGAAGATTCATAGTGACAGTTAAGATTGATTTAACTAAAATTAAACTCTAGTCATTTATAATTTCACGAGTGGTTTCTCGAAAACACGAAAGTTTTTAGAGTATAATACTGATCTTTCCATCTGATATAAAAAAAGAAAATATATTAACAATAACTTTTAATGTTTTCAAATAAGCAACAACTGAATTAGGAAAATTAAGGAAACAACGTTTATTTTTTTATATATAGTGTTAGATATCGAAATTTACTACTTGATGAATACCTATTTAAAAAATTTTTAATGAAATAGTTACAAACCTATGCTCATTTAATATTTCTCTTAGAATTATTCATAAAATACATTGCTACAGCCTGATCGTTTAATTTTGAAATACATATTTTATCATAACCTACATATACTTACCATAAATTATTTTCATAAATTAAGTATATTCAAAAAGTTATTGAATGTATATTTTACTAACTCATCTGGAAAAAGTGATTTTTATTGATTAAAATATTTAATTAAATATCAATTAATGACACTATAAAAATAATAAATTATTGATAATTTTATAATCGGAAAATTATAATTCGGAACAACTGATAATCTTTATTTATTGTTGTTTAAGTTTCAAACTGCTAATGAAAATTAAATAGAATCGACACATTCAGGTATCGATACGTGTATCGACTTTAAAATATAACCAAGTATAAATACATATATCAGTGATTACTATTGGGCAAATCTTTTCTATGTCTTCAAATGATTGGTTCTCAGCTCTCATACTATACTCCTCTGATTGGCTACATTCAAGCAAATTCAAGTTTAAATAAATGCAGTTGTTTAACAGCTTAACCGACTCTTGAATGCTGTGAAGTGAAGTAAACTGTCGTTTCTTTCTTTCTGTACAAGTAACACTATTAGTGTGATTTTGTGTATGCGAACATAACAAATTAGGTAATATAATTTAAAAGTAAACAAATAATTGATAAGTGTGTAACCACGAGTGACTTAATTGTGTTCTTTTGTTGAACGAGGTTTGTTTTGTCAGATAGTTGTTTATATCAATCGTACACATCAATTTTTTGTCATGTATAATATATTTTCAATTTCACGTAATCCACTATTTAACTAACTACATTTGTTTTATTGTTTTGAATAAAATGTGGCTTGGGGCAGCATAAACAGTAAAGGGGGGCTTGTCTGCTAATGGATGTTGTAGTTTGGTAATAATTAAACAGTACACTGGAAATATTGGTTTTGCATGTATGGGTATGAGTTAAATGTTTTAAAGCATGTAGTTTCTTTTTTTTATTATTATATTAATCCAAATAATTGATCTTCATGTTTAGATGGAATCACGCTTGCCAAAACCAAAAATTAATTTATCAAAAGTAACTAACAGCACAGTAAACATTGCTACAGACAAAGATAATCAAAAAATGGTAAAAAGCCAAAATGATGTGCCCCATGCAAGTTCTAGTGCTGTTCCTGAAAGACTGACAAAAGCCAAAAGTACAGTAAATATAGCAAAATGTTCAAATGAAAATAAACCTCCAATTAAACAAACTTTAAGTAGATCGAAGACTATGTCTTCCATTACTACCAGAGCTGTGAAAAGACCAGCTGTTGCAGCCATTACACATGGCGAAACCAAGAGACAATTTGCTAAGCCTCCTACTAAAATAAGTACACAGCAAGTTGGTAGTACATTAAGAAATAATACCACCAATAAGTCTAGTCAGAATATCATAGCCCAGAAGGTACAATGCAGCAGTAATGCAGCTAAGCCTTCCAAATGGGACTTAAAGGGTCGATTGGCCCACACCAGTAATGAGTTATCTAATATACGACAGAAATATGCAGAAACTTCAGCAAAATATAATGAACTTCAAGAACAAATGAACACATTAAAGGCAAATGAAAATGTACATAAACTAAAAGCAGAAGAATATGAAAATTTGAATAAGACATTAGTAAATGAATGCAGAGAATTAAAAGCAGAAATGAGTAAATTGCAAGAAGAAAAAGAGAATTTGACAAAATGTTTGAAAGAATCAGAGGAGTCATGTAAAAGCATTTCAAATACTTTAGTAGAATTTAAACAAAAATGCTCGTCTCAGGAGTCATTAATATCACAACATGAATTTATAATAAAGGATCTAAAAGCTAGTTTAGAAGTTGAAACAGAAAAGAATAAAGAATTAAATGCAACTAAAAATGAGTTACAAACATTGGTTCATACCATGGACAAAGATCGTAGAGTCCTCCATAATGCAATACAAGAAATGAAAGGAAATATCAGGGTATTTTGCAGAGTCCGACCTAGAACTCCAAGTGAACTTGGAAAAGTGTATGTATTTTATATATATAAATATTTGATTTTCACAAATACAGCACAGTTTCCTAATGATGTTTATTTTATTTATCCAGGATGTGTAATATCAACTTTGTAGATGAATGCACTATCGAAGTAGGAAAATTTGATGGGTCTGATTCAGTTAGTTGCAGCGGAAGACCGAGAGGAACCAGGCAAGAGTTCTCTTTCGATAAAGTCTTCCCACCAACTGCTACCCAAGAACATATTTTTGAAGAATTAGCCCTGTTAGTTGAGTCCGCTTTAGAGGGGTATAATGTCTGTGTATTTGCATATGGCCAGACTGGTTCTGGTAAAACATATACTATGGAAGGTTTACCGGGTATTGAAATGGAAGGCATGATACCTAGAACGGTATACATTGAACAGTATATATATATATATGTTGGAGATGAAAGGACGCCGGAGCCGTCCCTCTGGAACTTCGGCAAAATCCGTAGAATTGCTGGAAAAACCCAGATTTTATAGCGGGTCCTCGGGCTAACTGGACTTGTGCTGTGTACGTGCCTCAACATCAGGTATTCGTTGTCCGAAGGAACCGTTGGAATGTTTTACTGTCAAGTACCTCTATTGGTATTTCTTTTAATGAGGGTCATACTATAATTCCACACCCTTGCTAGGCGAAGCGCCCGTCCCGTTGACCGCGGCTACGTTTGGCGACTGACTACTACGTTTGGTCGCCTTGAGCCCAAGTTTATTATCACAAATCGCAAACAAGTACAATTGGGCAGGATGACGGCAAATTACGACTGTAAACTTTAATTGCAATTTTACGGATTTTCCCGAAGTTCCAGAGGGACGGCTCCGGCGTCCTTTCATCTCCGACATATATATACAGGGTGCTTGGTAACTGGTGGTACAAGCGGAAAGGGGGTGATTCTACTCGAAAAAAGAAGTCGAAAATATATAATAAAAATTTTTTGTTTGAGGCTTTGTTTTCGAGAAAATCGACTTTGAATTTTCGCTCGGTACGCGTGCGGCACGTTATAACGGATCTCACTGTAGATCGTTGTCTCGATGGAAAAATTAAAAAAAAAAATTAAAAAAAAATTTTTATTCTGTATTTTCGACTTCTTTTTTCGCATAGAATCACCCCCTTTCCGCTTGTACCACTAGTTACCAACCACCCTGTGTATATATATACATATATATTATTACTACTTGCAATGTAAAATAGTATGATCTTTTTTAATGATTCAGGTACGACATATATTCCAAAAAATGAAAGAATTTCAATTACTTGGTTGGGAATATCGGATAGAAGCTAGTTTCCTTGAGATTTACAATGAGCATATTGTTGACTTGCTTGATTCTCAAGCTAAGACACATGAAATCAAAATGGCTGATAGTAAGGGACACAATTTGTATGTCAGTAATTTGAAAATACAGGAAATTAATAGCCCCGAAGAATTGCACGAGTGCCTTTTGACGGCGCAATGTAATAGAGCAGTTGCGGCTACTCAATCGAACGAACGGTACATACATAAAAACATATATTCGCATTTTCTGTCTTGGATGTACAAATATGATAGACTTAAAAATAAATGCATAATTTAATTTTCTAGGTCGTCTAGGTCGCATTCAGTAACAAGAATAAAGCTTGTAGGAACACATCAGTTAAAAGAGGAGATTTCAATAGGAAACTTAAATTTAGTTGACCTAGCGGGATCTGAAAGATTAAAAGGGGAAGAATCTGTACGACTGGCAGAAACAAAAAACATTAATAAATCGTTAGCAAACTTGGGCAACGTTATCTTGGCCCTTTTGAAAAAACAAGAACATATTCCATACAGAAACTCAAAACTCACTCATTTATTAATGCCGTCTTTGGGTGGCAATTCAAAAACTTTGATGTTACTGAACGTATCTCCTTTAGACGAATGTTATAACGAAACATTGAATTCATTGAGATTTGCTAGCAGTGTAAACAGTTGCAAACCCGGTAATGCAAAAAGAACACGACTAGTGCTACAAAACTCCGCATGAAGTTTCACCAAATAGTATTTTTATTACACTTCAAGATTTTAGTGTTTTTAAGCATTATTTTTTAAAAGCATTATTTAGACTATTTTATATAGTAAACGCACATCCTCTTTTGTGTAATTTTATTTTTTTCTTTTATAAACCGCAACAAAAACTGTAAATAGTTCAATATAAAATATATTACCATAACACTGACATAATTTACATATTTGCTCAGTTTAACTGTAATTTCCATATTTTCAAAGATATTGTATATAATTAAAAGAAATAACTTTTTTGAACTATTATTATATTCATTATAAAAATAAAGTCTCTGACTTGATTCGAACCAATCCCTTCCAGTTTAACAAAACGAAACCGTGTACATTTTTCATTAATTGCGTTTTTTGGCAACAATTTAATTATTATTATTTAAAATAATAGGAAAAATTTTTTCTACACTGCCAGACATAGGTATTAGCTGGCGTTAATATATTTATTTGTTATACTTATTACATAATTCTAATATATTTTATTTTATTTAGCGTTTTATGCTACAATGTATAATACAAATAGAATAATAGGTGTATAATAAATGCATAGGTGTATAATATGGCTAGCAATATGTTTCCTTTAGCAGTGCACCATGCCGAACGCACATTTCTTCATGTCTCTGCTTACTAATATATGCCAGAGTCGCACGATCGCTCATCCCCTCCTCCCCGCTTTGCTTATAAATGTTTCTTCTACCAAGAGCATCAAAGACTAGTCGTATTGATAGTATAGTCGTTGACCATGAGAGGTCCTTATTCTTAGTGTTCATTTTTTAGCAGAATTTCGCACATGAACGTTGACTGACGATCTCCCTAGTTCCCTATATCTCTAACAGAAAGAAAAATTTCCTCTGTTTTTAATATTCTCTAATCTCTGGTGACTAGTGCGGTAATAATACACAGGCACGAAATCGCCTAAACAAACCCAAGTAATCGCTAAAATACGTAATAAGAGAATTGTATTATGATACCTTAGTACAATCTTATATCATATTAGGTATACTTAAATAAGACAAGAATATAAAATTGAAAATTTCCATATTATTTGGTTAAATATTGTATATTTTAAATACTATTCTCAAACAGTTATTCGCATGTATGCTAAATTGTCCAAACTGTCGTCGATTTAAAAGGCACTATAAAACGTAAACAAAGTTGAAAATTTCTAAATGTATTGGCTTGTGACGTATGATACAAAAAGATTCATACAATAATTCGTATTTCGTATACGTTAAAAGAATTTTGCTAATTCTGTGATATGGCAAAACATCATCCAGATTTAATTTTTTGTAGAAAACAACCGGGAGTTGGTAAGATTTATACATGTACTTAAATTGCAATTTTGAATTTTAGGTTAAGTTTGCTTTATATATTTTTTTATGAAATTCTTATTTAAAGACAAAAGAAATTATTTTATTACTGTTATATTTAAATAAATATTTAATTATTACAGATTTTAACTATAATATATTTTCATCAGAAATAGTGATATTCTTACATAAACAACAAACTTCCTTAATAAATAATTAGATCTGTTTGTACCTTCATTGTTAATTGATTATGTAATTTTTCATTATATATATATGTATCAATAGTATATGTGTCGAAATTCTTGTATAGATATATGTATCTGTAAACAATTTTTTGCCTTAACTTCTATAAAATTAATCTTCTATTTACATTGTACTCCATTTACCTAGAAATTTATAAAATGAAGAAGTAAAATTACAATTATGGGATAAATAGATTTATATATAAAAACGTTACCAATATCGTATAATTGCTATATGATAATAATAACATCCTGTATACATATATAATTAAAATAGTTTTTATTTTCAGCAATAGGGAGGTTATGCGAGAAATGTGACGGTAAATGTGTAATTTGTGATTCTTATGTAAGACCTTGTACTTTGGTTCGGATTTGTGATGAATGCAATTATGGATCTTATCAAGGCAGATGTGTTATCTGTGGTGGACCTGGTGTGTCTGATGCCTATTATTGCAAAGAATGTACAATCCAAGAGAAAGATGTAAGTTTTTAAAAAAGTAATTTAATATGTGTTCTTAATATGATACATTCGTTATTTTTGAGTATAAAATTATGAAATTTGATTTATTAAATGGTCAGATTGTTAACTATTGTGATTTATATCTTTGTTATTTCTCATTTTATGTCATACTTCAAAGCTGGTTTACGATATTACTTAATTTTTTATATATTCCTATAAGAAAAGCCGAATAGTAAAAGATTTAAAGAAAGACAAAATTTAAAAATTGATTATGATTAAATAGATTGATTAAATGAATGTTTTTAATGTATCTATTTTATAGACTTTGTATGTAATACTTTATTTAGTTTGTTATAATGAAAATAAAGTAAAAGTAAGGAATGAAGAAACTTTAAAAATAATTATATTAGTTTAATTATAGTTTGGGAAACATCTTATATTCTAATGGAAATTATTTTAAAGAAATACATTGATAAAAATAAAATTTCTTCGCATATAAACTTCCTTATTTAGAACTGCAATTTCATTTGAATACAATATATGTATATCAATTATTATATCTATCTATAAATTTATTTATAAGTAGCATGATCTTTATAAGATTCTTTAAACAGAAGTACCTTATTTTGTCACCTATATTACCAAAGTAGTTAGTTTCATGTAATTCTTGTTTCATGTCCTGTGCGAGATAAATGGAGATAAATTCAAGCACACATAAAGACTTTGTAGGAAAAGTAAATTCCGTTTTTGTAATTTTTAATAAACTGTTTAATAGAATCATTCATTTTACCATAAATTTATGATCATATTTACAAGTATTTTAATTAACTTGAAAGCATATTGAAGTCAGTCAATTTGAACAGAAATAATTTTATAATATTTCAGAATCTTCTGAACTTATAATATATATATATGTATATATCTTGTAAAATTTTTATTTTATTTAAATTAAGAAAGGCAACAAAAGGAATTCAATAATATTGTTCACGATTTTTCAGATGAGTGGGAAACATCTAAACAACTTTTTTTAAAGAAAAATTTATAAATTTAATGCTCGAATCTTTTAAAAGTATAGTTTATTTCTCTTTCATTCATATTCATCAACATTCATATTCTTTGGCAAACAGAGGGAGATAGTGAGAAAGGAAGAGATAGAGGGAGAAAGGGAGAAATATTTACATAATTTTCTTGTTTATGTATTTAATAAATACTTCAATTCACAATTTCCATTTTAAATAGTATGCTGGATTTACATCTAAATCTTATTTAAAGCACGTTATCAATTCTTTTTCTATGACAATGTCAATTGAATAGAGATTGTGCAGCACTACTATACTATGTATTGTGTACTCTGGTAATAAAACTACAACATAGAGTGCTAAGTTTAATTCATTTAGATAAGTATATTCATAAAAAAGATATGAAAAAATATCTCAATAAAATCAAAAGTTATAGACAGTTACAGCATATCAAGGAAGACAGAATGTGCTGGCATTTATATATATATATATATATATATATGACTTATAATGTGTAGTAATAGATTAAGATTTGAAATTTGGTTTGTTGCAGCGTGATGGTTGTCCAAAGATTGTAAATCTTGGGAGTTCAAAGACTGATCTATTTTATGAAAGGAAAAAATATGGGTTCAAAAGAAGATAAGTACTGGTACCAACAATTTTTGATGTGTACAAAATGTTTCTAATGTTGCAAATAAACAACTTTTTTTATAAAATTGTAATAATATCTATTTTTTAAGTTAAAAACATAATTTCAAATTCGCGATCATACAATCTCTTTGTTACAAAATGTGTGTATGAATTAACGTTTTTGTAAGTTGTAAAGAAATTTAAAATGGAGAAATAAATTGTAATCGTGCGTAGAGAAGCGTTGTACTTCTTCTACATAAATATTATCTTGCATAAAATAATACCGTGTTTTGAAAAATGAATACCAACACTCTACGACAATTTCGAAAATCTTTATTTTAATTGTATATTTAGTCCATAATTTAATTAATAAAATTAGATTTGTAATAGAATTGCCACTCCACCAAGAATCCACTTACTAGCTCTCTCCTTAGTTCTTAAATTGAACGTCCACACATAAGTAGGACCTCGCGATCGTGTTTTATACACAGGACATTCATATATACACAGAACATTCATATATACACAGGACATATTCTTTAAATCTTGTTTGTCCTGTGTAATCGCCCTAATATACATTATTGGTAATAATGAAAACAATTCTTTAAATCGAGAGTCCATGCTGTTTGAACATCCCATCGTGCACCTTCCATGTACAATCCGTCTATATATGCGCCTTGTCTTGGTGCTGATTTGTAAAGTTTAAGTGAAAAATCTATTATTACTCTGGAATAAAATTTACACAAATTGTAACTGAATTTTGTTAAAGATGGAAACTAGTGAGTTCATTTAAAAAAATGTACTTGAAATAAAATATTAAAAATATTTAAAAATACAGTTAAGATATCTTTATTTATTAATACTTTAAAATAGTTGCATATACACATATATACACACACACATATATAAGAAGATAATCGCAAATTCAGTAGCTATAAATAATATTTGTACATCATTGTACTTATTAGAGCATTTATATAGCTACTAATTAATTAGATTCATATATATTAAATCTAATGCCATTATTTATTGTTTCCCTTATGGGGTTACATGACTTCTAGTTCAGACAATAATTCGTTGCTCGTTTTCGCTGCTATAAACTCCACTCTCGCTTTCGTTTAACCTTACAAATCCTCACAAGTTTACATCGCGTTCTCAAAAAATCATATCTACTTAATAATAAAATGAAATTAATAAATAACAAAAAGTGATATACAATACTATAAATGAATCAACGCTCTAAACCTGGGTGCGTGTGTACGCGCGCGTGCCTCTTCATTCTCCCCGCTCATCCGCAGTGATCTTTGTGTCATTTAATAGTATTATATATTATATAATATAATATAATAATATATGTAATAGTACTTTCATACGATTACCAAAAATTGATGCTACGAAAATAAATCGTGGATTTCGCCATAAAAAGGTTCATTAAAAAATAAGGATGTGTATGTACAAATACTTTTTTTCACCATTGTACATGTGCGATAAGTATACTATACCCGACATTAACATCATACAGTAAGGAAAAACAAAAATAAAGGATATGTTTGAAGGAATGACGGAGTAATGTTTTTAATAATTACGTGATTTCTTCTTTGGTTTTTCGCAGTACTTCGCAATATAAACACATTTTGTCCAATGGCCATTCATTTTTGCTTGCGGTTTGTTGCATAATTGCAGTTAGGAATGATTGAGGATTGAAAAAACCACCTAGCCATACCGACGATGGTAACTACATAATGATTCGTTATGCCATTAGAATAGATTAATTGCTGAGTAGAATAAGATTGCAATAAAGTTGAATAATAATGTTATAAGAGTTTTTAGATTTTAATGTTAATTGGCAAAAAAGGAAAATTCTGCGTTTGGTACACGTAAACAATATGAATGACCCGTTAATATCGTCTGAAAGAAGATTCGTTAATATCTGGTTTGTCATCTTCTCGAATATAGTTCAATTTATGAGTTCTAAGGACAAATTAGAATTTTTTTTATTGGACTATTTCGAAACTTCATCAAAAAATGTACGTACAAATTTCTATTTGTACCTGTTGGATTATTACGAGAAATGAGTGCTTGTGCGTAGTATATGACAACAAATATTATTCAACGTATTGAAAATAAATTTCTTTATACATAGACTGCAATATAAGTGGGAAAAAGACACAGCAACCATTTATTTATATATAATATATATAAAAGATGCCGATATTATTTCCTTTTATTTAATAGTTCAATTGTTAAACAGTTTAATCATTGTTAATTGTCAGTTCTTAAGAATTCAGTCCGAAATACAGACGTGTCTTCCGCAGATAAAAATTAATTACATTACGCAATTATTACAATCAGAATTGTTACATCTTCTAACTTATGTTGTCTATAACCAACAGAGCCTAACAGTCAAGGGCCCAGTATATGTTTCAAATTTTGTAACATCTCTATTTCTGGTATACTTATACATGTACATATATACATGTATAAAGTGCAAAATACTTTTATGTTCGTTCGGTTATAACTTAAAAACTACTGCACCGATTTAAATTGGACTCGAATCATTCGATAGAGAATATTCCAAAGATGGTTTAGTCAGAATGGCCCCTATTTACTATGTTAAGTTGTCGAGCAACGAAAGAGAACACGAAAAGATTCAGAACGAATAAAATGCTCCTTCACTGGTAACAATGAAGTTGGCATGACAGTAAGAGATGGCCGAACAGATCAATCGTCATTCTTCGGCTGTATTCGGAATAAGTTTGAGCGCCGTATGCGACAAATTTTTTTTTATTATTTAATTTGTACTTTACAATTAGTTCAGATGGGCATTTAGGACATTTTTCTAACTTAATTGCTAAGTAATATGTGGATTTCTATCCCTAGCGGGATACCATCTTCCTGTTTGTTTATTTTATTTCTGTAGCGAGGTCAGTGGGGTGTTCTTTTCGTCATCTTTCTATGAGTGTTTTGCTCGCTTCAGTAGCTAGCTGGTTTGGATGTGTTGCCGTTCGTTCCTTGTATTTTTCTGCGTACCTGCTAATTTCTTCATCGACCTTGTGGTATTTTTAAGCTTTGTGTATATCCTCGTTTCTGACATACCATGGGGCGTTAGCTATTGTTCTGAATCTTCTAGAAGCGACTCTGGTTTATTTACATGACTCATTGCTCTTGTCCCCCATAGTGGTATTCCAAATTGGTGTTATTATCGTTTTGTAAATTTTAGTTGAATTTTCGCTCGGTACGCGTGCACTTTATCACATCTCGTTATAACGGATCTCACTGTAGATCGTTGTCTCGATAGAAAAATTAAAAAAAAATTTTTATTCTATATTTTCGATTTCTTTTTTCGCATAGAATCACTTCCTTTCCGTTTGTACCACCAGTTACCAACCACCCTGTATAATATTATTTTTTGATATAATATATAATTGTGAAGTAATAGTCGTGTAGTATCAAAATATTTCTTTTTCTCGATGCTTAGGTTATAGATTATTAAAAATAGATTGTCAAGAAAAGTAAAAAATATTGGAAAAATAAAAAAAAAGCCAACACCACACGGAGTTCCCAGGCGGTCACCCATCCAAGTACTATCCGTGCCCAGCGCTGCTTAACTTTCGTGATCGGACGAGAACGAGTGCACTCAACGCGGTTTGAGCGTTGGCTGAAGTAACTAGTTTGCTTATTTGTTTTTGATGAGCAAAAAATAGAATATTTCAAGAAACAGGTGTGTGCCAAAATGAGAATGATACAATGTATGATAATGGTCGCGTAATACTAAAATATTGCAATTTCTTGATGCTTAGAATATAGAATATTAAGAATTGGTTATTGAGGAAGCCGAATTAATTTTTTAGGATTACCTTATTTTTTGTGCAAAAGGAGACTAGGGGTTTATTTATGACTCTTACGAATATTTTACTTATGTTGGGTAGGAGACTTATATATCGCAGGTTTGAGGGAGAGGAACGGTCTTCATTTTTTTTTTCTTCTGTGATGGCTGTTAATTCAGCTTTTTTCTATTTTCTGGGGAAATACGTGTTATTTATTGCATATTTAAAGAGCGCTGTGTAATATCATTTTATTTTGTTGGGTAAGCGTTTATTGTTTAATTTAGAGAAAATGATATTTAGTTGGTTATAATTTGTAAAGTAATTTATTTCTGTGTCTGGTTGTTTGTGGTTGCTCGAGATGTTTTCGTCAGAGAATGTGAAGACTGTCTTATTTAGCGATATGTCTTGCTGTATTTCATTTTTCAGTTTACCTGTTTCGTAGATAATAATTCTGTTAATTATCCTCTGTCCATGTGTTCGTTTTGTGTGTGTGTGTGTATGTGTTTTGGAAAAGTGAGTGCCGATAACTTAGTTTTTCCGTCGTCTTACAAGTTATGAAATAACTACACTTCATGTCTTTATTGATGTTCTGTATCGCTATACTTGATTCTTGGAGGAGGGGAGCTTCCTCTGGAGACAGTTTGAAAGAAGGGATAGAGTTAGAGTTAGAGTTCTTTTGACCTAAAAATTTGATTTTTCTGTGGTAATATGCTAGCTGAGTCTTCTTAGACATATTTTTTTATTTTGTTTGTCCATCTTCTCTTTTATCGTAAGAATTGTTGTACTTTAGATTGTTTACTTTGGATACTATGTAGCTTTTGTCTCGTTGTAGCTCATTGTAGCTCGCTTTCGCAGTTAAGGCGCTATTTTAGAATGGTACTCCAATAGCTAAAACGATTCCCTTCAACATTCGTAGCAGTATTTTTGATTTCCTATGCTATAAGTTTCTTGTAAGGATAATTGACGGATATTAATGGTCCGAGAGGTCGAGCGCCACCCTTAACCAATAAGCCTCGCATTCATCCAGGTATCGTTCACGCTCTTCCCGCGGAGGATCCCCCTCACTTGCGGCGTATTCACGCAGTAAACGCCATCTTGTTGGCGAATATGCCGCTTGACGACTTTCTTGAAAACCAATCAGCATGCGTATTTCGGGTCCTCTGTTTTGAGCCTTGTTGGAGTCGCTCGCAGGAGTTGGGCCCGCCCGAGTATAATAACGGTAGCGGCAGTCTCGTTCGAGTATTTCAGTGGTGAACGTTGACGAGAGAGTCAGCTTCCGTGCCTTCGAATCGCTAAACGAGGAGTAACGAACCACTCAGTGCTCAGAACGAATCTCTCAGTGCTCTTTAAGCGCTCGTGCAGGCGAAATCGTTTCGTCAGTCGTAATTATCAGTTGATACTTTTCAGAGCTGGCTTCTTCGGTGCGTCAATATCTTGAAGCATTCGTGGACATGGCTGTAAGCGTTGGTGGAGACATAGTCGTCGGCTTAACGATCAGTGGACAGTCCTGTGCAAAATCTTCAGTAGTGAACAGTATCTCCAAGCATACGCGAAGGTAAGTATCATTTTAGTGAGCGAACGATTAGTAAACCGCATCGCGCGGATCGTTCAAATGCGAGCGGCATCGACACGCGTTCGCGGACGAGTGTATCATTAATCATTCGTATCGTCGTACAATAATTCAGTCACATTCGTTCAATCATATATCGCGTCGCGGCATTCGCTTTAGTTGCTTCGTATCGCATAATCATCCGCAGTAAGCATAGATAAATTTCATCCTAAACGTCGAAACTTTCTCAACGTTTGTTCTTCGATATTTTGTTTTCGAGTTTTAACTTCGTCAATTGTTCTTCGCGCATTGAGTTATTACTCTCCTTCGTAAATCTGTTACCCAAGGTTAATTCGACGGGGAACAAGTTACACAGCGCGGTATCGTCGATATCAGACACACGCGCATGTTAGAGATATCGTTATTCTTTAAACGCTTGAGTACCAAGCAGCGTAATTGCGCTGTTTAGATTTTGTGTCGAAAAGTCTCGGTACATTTGAACGCTACGCACGACTGACGGTATTTTGTATTTCATTGTTATCTTAATAATTTTTATTGAACAAAGCTTAAAATATTTATAAACTAATAGTACATATATATAAAAATATAGATGTATTTCATAAAAATAAGAAATATGACGAGCGCTATTGTGCCGCTCGTTTCTCTTCGCAATCGATTAAGAGGCTATCGTGACGTTCGGGATTTTTCAAACCTGGTTTTTCAAACACCCCTGGCACTCAAACGGTTAAATTAAGTCAATATTATCATAAATAATTATTTTTCTACTTATTCTATATGATTTTCGAAACATTAAAAGATTATTATTACTCGACTATTTCAATATTGTTTACGATACTTTTTTAATTATTGTTAAACTTGTCACCACTGGTGTGAGAGACTGTAAAATTGATTCGAAATAGTATTTTACAGAGACTGATGAAACCGATCAATTAGATATTTATATAATTAAAAGTTATTTCTATTTCTGAATTTTCTTTGCGAATATGTTAACTGTGCTTGAGCAATGCTGGGTCAAATTTATAGGAAAAATGTTTTAAATACTATTTTAAGTAGTTGTTGGTCTACAGTACGAATAAAATATTTTAAATATGTAGTAAAAAATAAGCTATCTTTATTTTCACACTGTGGTATATGAAGTAAAGTATCTTATCTTTGTATTGCAAATAGTGTTTAAAATGTTTCTTAACAATGAAAATAGATTAAGCAGAAGGTTAATATCAGAATGCAAGAATCCAAAATGTTTACAAATTAAATTCATGTTCTTTTTAACCCTTCTGTATTCTTTAAGTGTATAGAGCAAAATATTATTCGACTGTTGAAATCGACATATTTGAGAAAAAGATGTGCGATCATGGAAAATTTAAGGAACGAACAGATACAAAATTATATTATATGACGGTAATATGACCCGCGTAGGAAAGCTACAAAAGAAATAGCAGAGAGTGTTATAAATACATTGGAACATTTCAAAGAGAAAATAAGAGTTCGTAAAAATTTCACTAATGACATAATTTTGTTTGCGATAGTAGAATGTACCGGTTCTTTGCAATAAAAGTTATTATGAAGGATATGGTAACATACTACTACATTTTCCCGGCCCTTTAGCTATGAGATAAAATAAATAAAAACGAATCTTTGTATGCAAAGGTAATTTTCTTCTTCAAACTCTTAGCGAATAATTTAGTTGAATGGAAGACCGCAGCAGGGTTAAGTATGGGTATTCGTAAGTAACAAGTGTTATTTAAAGTTTTCAGCACTTGGATTACTCCTTTGTGGGCAAACACACAATCCGTTTTTTTTATTTAATTTGTACTTTACAATTTGTCCAGTTGGATATTTGTTAAATTTTTCTATCTTTAATTGCGGATGGCTGTCCCCAGCAGGATACCATCTCTCTGTTTGTTTATTTTATTTCTTTAGCGAGGTCAGTGGGATGTTCTCAGTCTCCTTTTTATATGGGTCTTGCCCGATTCAGCAGCTAGCTGATTTGGATGTGTTGCCGTTTTTTCTTTGTATTTTTCTGCGTATCTGCTAATTTCTTCATCGACCTTGTGGTATTTTTAAGCTTTGTGTATATCCTCGTTTCTGACATACCATGGGGCGTTAGCTATTGTTCTGAATCTTCTAGAAGCAACTCTGGTTTATTTACATGACCCATTGCTCTTGTCCCCCATAGTGGTATTCCAAATTGGTGTTATTATCGTTTAGTAACCTTTTAGTTTATTTTCCACGCTGACTTTAGATTTTAGACTAGTTAGCCAGTACATCTGTCTTTTATCCGTATTTTGTCTATAATTGATTTAGTATGTTGCTTTCATGTAAATTATGAATCTAAGTGGAGTCTTAGTATTTAACTTGCTTTGTTTGTGTTATGTGCATGCCATTTATTTGGATATTAGGTGGTTTCCGCTTTCGTATTGTAAATGTAACGTGGTTAAATCGACTGAGGTTTGCTTTTATCTTGCAGTCATTTTTCTATTTTTCTGATACGTTCTGGTAGTAATATGACTGCTGTTTTTGGATTAGAGTGCTTGTGTTACGTCGAAGGCACGGGGAGTAGTGAAATTAAGAAATCACTGATCGTTTCCGTCGTCGTTCGAGTGATTTCGCTTAGGTTCAAACGTTTCACGAGCAAGGTAAGAAAAATTCAGACGTTTATTATGTGAATTCAACAGAGTGACGGTTGAGAATGTTTGGACAGTGCGTGATATAACGACTCTCGGTTGACGACTCTTGACTCTTCGGTGGCTAACTGAGGATCAACGTCTGCGGTGGCGAAATATATTGATGGCCGTCAGCCCTGAGGTGATTTTGGTGTAGGACGTGTAAGGTATCAAAGAAATACTCGGTGGTGTTTAACTGTATATTTATTAATAATTCTCGCTTTCGACTCTTTACGTACCATTCTCGATTTCGACTCTACGTACAACTCCTGATTCCAACTGACGATTCTCTCCCCTCGGTTACAACTCAACTGTTTTGTTGATCCGATTCGTGTCTTTTGTCATCCGTCAATATCCCTCCTATGCACGTGTTCGTTACGCGTCCGCAATCGTTGCCACCTACGCCTTCTTCCAAATATTCGGCGGAAGGACCTTACTGATATTGATGGCTTATTAGGCCTGTCGGCACTTGCGCTTCGGTGATACCGTTGGAAAGTTTTGTTGTCGAGTGCCGCTACAGACCTATTCAAGTTTTCCGACCCTTTCTGCTTGTAGGCAGTTGCGCTTTATCCACGTTACTATAATAGAGACCAAAGAAGCCGTTCTACAGTGTCACCTGACTAGTACAGCCGTGTCGTCCGTGAATGTTAGTATTTTATGTTGGTAGTTATACGCAATCCAGTGAAACTAAATAGTTTTAAGATTGAAGTAGTCGAGAAAATTAGAGTATTACGATCGTGCAATACGAAAGGGCCTGATTTCCTATACAAAAATAAATCGAGTACGAAGTGAGAAGTTTTGACACAAGAAAATCAATTATGAAGTTTCGTCCTCTTTACTCGCTACTTGTTAAGTATACGCGTACCTATATGACGGAACTTCACAATCCATTGTTTGGGAAACGAAGACAGGAAAAATTTTATATATCTGAATGCACGTTTAAGAATACCATTTATCCTCATACATACATGTATGTTTTCTTAAATATTTTATTTATTTGATAACATGAAATAACAAAACTGATTACTTCAGATAACGTTCATACCGCGTTGAAAGTACTCGTTCTCATGAAGCGTCCTGTTTTGCGACCAAAGCGTCCTGTTTTACGACCAAGTTTTCAGGACAGAAAAAATCAAATAAAAACAAAATCACATAAAAGCTCCGCTCCCCAGCGGCTTAAACCCAAAAATTCTATTAAACAGCGAATAGGTTGGCCTGTGTGGGCACGGTGGACAGAGAAGCGTATAGTTCGCTCTGGCGCGCGGTTGGCTAAGTGTTAATAAGCTATGGTCGTATACATCAAGAAAATATCTTTTTAGCATTAAACGATTATCACCATAGGTTATATCATACTCGCATATACGCTTACTTATATATTGCTTTGTTTATATTTTCCGATAATGTTATATGTATTTAATATTCGGAATTGGAGAATGTACAAGTATTATACATACGTATGTCGTTTGAAAGAATGCAAAAATACATGTGCCGAAAATTGTGACACAAACCGAAGGACGATGATTCCCTGCGCGTGGCGAAAATGAAGTCGAAAATGTAAAATGACATTTTTCGCTTTGTTTTCGCGAAAATCAATTATGAAATTGCCCCTACTTAACTTCACAGTCCATTTTCTTGAAAACGAAGTCGGGCAAGGTTTTACATATCTTTTTTATCCTCCTACATAATTGTACGTCGTAAATATTTTTTATTCAATAATATTAAATAAGAAAATTGATTACTTCAGGTAACGCTCATACCGAGCTGAATGCATTGTTTCTCGTCAGAATGCTGTGAACCTCCTAGCAGGTCGGACTTCACTGGCCAAAATACCAGGCGTTAAACTCGTTAATGAGTTTGCCAATTTATACTGTGATATTCAATAACGAAAAGTGATAAATAATACTCACTATAAAAAAAACAAGAAAAGAGAAGGGAAGAAAATAAAAAGAATGAATAGAACAACCAAAAGAAAAATACTACAGCAAAAATGGATCAAGAACTTCCTTAGCAACACAAGCTTTGGCTCCCAAAGGAAGCGGACACTGAACCGTCTGCCAAACCTGGTGAACAGGAATAAAAGGGCAGAAAGTAGCCAGGAAAGTGTAATCAAAGAGGAAAGCAGAACAGGAGACGCGGACCACGAAAAAAACGAAATCATAAATTCAGCAGATAGTTTCCCATTATCTGTAATACGAACGGAAAATAGGATCAGCATATTGCAGTCACAAGAGTCCAGCCTATCTCGGACACAGCAATACCCTCAAGTAATAACAATAAAAGAATCCACAATAATAAGGAAAAAGAACGAAAACGTAGGGAAGAAAGTAAGTAGACATACGGCCTCTCAGGACGGGAAATTACAAGCTGAAAGAGAATAAAGAATGGATGAAGAGGTATACCATCATCCACGAAACCCTCAACGTCCCAGATACTGCCCAGCGAAATGGACAACGCAGGGGGTCCATCGCCAGCGACAACGCTACCGAGAAGCCAAACACAACCTGGACAGGTCACTAACCTTTCCAAGCAAGAACGTTGACACCACAGCACCCACAAATAGAGACAAACCGCCTCCAATATACATCACCCACCAAGACCCGAAGGAGACAGTAAAACTCATTGAAGAGACTCTAAATACAAAAGTCATTCCACATTACACGCAGATAAACACGTGCTATTCCTACGAAGTGTACCAGACTTTAACAAAGCGAAAAAAGTTCTAATTGCGGTTAAGACAACGTTTACGCATATACATCCAAATCAGAGAAGTGCCACACGGTCTTACTAAAGGGTCTAAACAATAGCTTCTCCGAGACAGAGATATTCGCAGAGTTGCAACTATAGATGTGCGACGTCAAACTGACAAAAGTTTGGCGCTTCTCAACAAAAAGATCAATAGAGAACAATGTATTGCTTCCAATTTGCATAATCCATGTATTCCCACAAAGCAATATGAATAGCCTACTAAAAATGAACCGTCTAAATTACTTTAGGGTAAATTGGGAAAGAATCAGAAAAATGACATAACGCAATGTCACAAATGTAAACTCCATGGAGTCGCACGGAGCAAGCGAGTGCAAATCAAAAAAGAAGACGCGGTAAACAAAGACTAAGTGCAGTGCGTGAACTGTAAAAACTACGGATATCCTGCTTTGTATAAAGAATGCTCAAAACTCGTGGAACTTTGCAAAAAACTTTGGGAAAATATCAACAAATGCAAAGCATCAATAACAAACGTGTTGCGCAAATAAGTCGCAAATTCATGCCGTAGTTCTCAGACATCCTAAGACAAGGAATAAGCCGAAACCAAGTCTCTGAAAACCAACCACATCAAACAAATTTATTACCGCGCGCAATTCAAAATCCAGACCCAATTAAAACCATACCACAACTGAACGTAATAAACTTATCGAACCTTCAAAGAAAGCATATTCAAAGCCTTAAATGAACAACAAACACAATTAAACGAACTAAAACAATCATTAAAAACGCACGAAGGAAGGATTGAGTCTTAACCAAAAGGAGGCTCATTACCTAGTCATATGCCTTGGAGACACACAATTACAATTCCTTAATTTACGGACAACTAACACGCTCAAAACCATAGACTACGATTGCGACCATAACGCTCTCGTATTCCAGATAAACAAAAATACATCTGACTTCCTAACGCTAGAAACACGGAGTGGCGGACCCAGGTACAAGTACAAAGACAAGAAAGTAGGAAATATTACAAAATCAGCTCGAAAAGAACTGCGACTTAAATATCCACAACAATGTCAACCTAACAAAGAGGCAAATCGACTCGTTTATAGACGAAATAGAAAAACATGTACAAACCGCCCTTCAAGAATCCGTACTAGAAATAAAACAAAAGTCGGCTTTCGAGCTCTATATCAATAATAAAAAAAAATTACGAGGCAAAAGCTTCATACTATGCAAAATAAACAATGTAAAATAAAACTATTCCTACGATAAAAGAGAAGTACCTTTTGCACAAAATAAAGTTGTGCTTAAAGCAAGAATTCGCAAACTCTATAAATCAACACTGGGCAAACAAAATAAAAAATATCTCTAAAAGGGACTCCGCTAGCATGACTACAGAGAAATCAAATTTTTACATCAAATGAACCAAACTCTATTCTATCTCTCAAAACGCCTTCAGACGAGAACGCGCGGTATGAGCGTTGGCTAAAATAGTTTGGTTTTCTTATTTGTCTCTGATGTTCCAGCGTTTCAAGCGTTCACTCATCTAAGTAGTACAATGCGCGCTCGGCGTTGCTTAACTTTCGTAATCGGATTTAAACGAGTGTGTTACGTCGAAGGCACGGGCAGTAGTGAAACTAAGAAAACATTGATCGTTTCCTCGCGGCGTTCGAATGATTTTGCGTAGGTTTAAACTTTTCACGAGCAAGGTTCAGACCAAGCAAGTATCTTTTATTTCAAGTGTTCCGTAAATTTATTGTCTACTACGTGAAGATACCGGACAGTTGGTTTTTCTCACGTTTGGTGTCTCAGGCGCGGCTAGAACCCTTCCTTACCCACCAACCTTTTTCTTATCCAATCAGGAGCAACGATTCGATGGTCCCGTGCGCTAGATACTCCCATCACTAGTTTTCCTTCACCACCGCATCGTGACCGAACTTCACTGGTCTTACATTTTTAGATCAGTCAACATCTCTAGACTGATTTTCCATCCTTAATTCAGTCAATCTCTTGATCGGGTTTCTACACTTAGTTCAATCATCTAGTTAACTTATATTGCGTACTCTGCTCATTCTCAATCTTAACTCATTGTTTATGTCTTAGTCCAATCACCTAGTTAACTTATACCTATACGCACCGAGCGTAACTATCTTGTCTATAAAGTTGTTGGAATAAAGTGTGTATTGTAATCTGTTACCTCAGTGTTATCATCAATTCAACCACCCCTTTATTATCCTAAACGAAATAGGAGATCGATTATTTCACGCCGTCGATTGCCTAATCCTAACGGGAATCTACGGCTCCCGTTGGCGTGCTTCCTCGCGATCACGTCTCTCTGGGAACGGTCGAACAACGTTGTTGTTTCGATGGCATGCAGGATGTTCCTTAGGGCTCTATCCCCCTGGTTTTTGTAATGCTAATTTAATACCCCCCTTTTTAGCTACGCTTTGCTCCGTAAAAGCGTGTGGCTCCAGTAGATCGTCTAGGTCGAATGATCCATTTATCTTCGTTTTCGGTGGTGTTTTGGAGAGTGACTGTCTACTAGATTGCCATTGATGTACTCAAGGGTTAGAATTGTTAATGTTATAATGTTAATGTCCATTGTCACGTCCCGCGCTGCGCACGCGCCGTAACGTAGGCTAAAACTACCAATAGCGCGAGTGAGCGTTCCAATTTGAAATTTAAATAAATTTTAACAATTTGTATATAAACCAAATTCGAACCTCACAACCCCCACGGAATAACCCGTCACATGACAACCCCTCCACGGTAGACCTAAATATAAATAAGCGTAGCGGCATAGAAGAAGCGGTAATAATTGCTTAGTTTTAGAGTAGTTAATTCCTCAGTTTTGGGTGATTAGTTTTCTCAGTTCTTGGTGATTAACTCCTTGGTTCTTGGCGATCAGTTCCCATTTCCTGGCAAGTAATTTCTTGTTTATAGCGATTAATTCTTAATTCCTCTAGCTCTTAATTTCTCAATTCCTTTGTTTTTAATTCTTCAGTTTCTTAGTTTTCAGTTCTTAATTCCTTTAGCTCTTAGTTTTGCTCTCAGCTTTTAGGTTCTTTAGTCCTTTAGTTCTTTAGCTTTTAGTTCTTTGTTTTATTAGTTTCCAATTCTTGTTAGTCTTGTTAATCGACGTGTTTGTATTTGTCAATTTGTAAACTATCGAAAATCTATCGAAATTAAAATCTTGTAATTAATAAGAGCGAAACGTATTGCGAACGATTGTAACTCCGAGCATTCGAAATTTCAACGACTATTCTGACAATATCCAATTAGAATACGAATAAACATTTTTTTGTGAAGAATATTTGTCTAATAATATAGCAGGATTAAGCGAATATTTATTTTCACCGACTTTAATCCTCTCCCGTGCCAGTACTCCTGCGCATAGCAGGTTAGCCGAAACGTGGAGTTTAATTTCAAATCGCATTAAATAACAGACAATACTACAACTTCAAATTCAATCTAAATTCAAAAATTAACGGCAACGCAACCAAAACGAGCCAGACAAAACGTAACACCATACATATTAGTTTTAGGTTTTTGTCCCAGTTGCTTTGCCGGTCGGTCGTGTAAGTTCGAATAAGGTCTTTTATTACAGCATGTGTTCGTTCGAGGGATCCGTTAGATCGCGGGTGGAAAGAAGTAGCTTTTATGTCTCAGATCTAGATCGATTTACATACGAAATTCCGTCCCATATTCGACAGGATACTTTTAGGTGTGGAAAATATTTAAGCATAGTGGTCCAAAATTTGGTTAATGATCGACTTGGCTGATTGGCCTTTTAAAGGAAGAGAATCAGGTATTTGATCAATTGGTCTTGGATAGACAGGATAAATTGATTACCTTGTTTGGTTTTCCTGAGAAATCCGAATATGTCCATTGTGATTTTCTCATTTGGGTTGATGAGTGTGTCAGTTATTACGGGTTGCTCTCTTGCCCTTATACGGTCCAGGTCCTCTCGTTGACAATTTCGCGTAACTCGGCAATGTTCTCTGGCGCGGTGTTCTAAAATTCGGTGATTTACCGATTACCCTATCGCTTCGATCCGAGGCAAAGTGTCGGCTACATTGTTATCTGGTCTTTATATACCGGATGTTGGTCGTGAATTGTCTAATATAGTCAAGTGACGGAATTGTCGCGGCAAACACTTGTCGACATTTTGATTGAACGCTCATGTAAGGGGTCTGTGATCTGATTCGATGGGCGTGTTGTCCTCTTTCGCACCTTTTAACAGGTCGTTGAATGGTTGTAGATTTGCTGTGTATGAAACGTTGGTAGAAGTTAATTATTTCGAGGTATCTTTGCGGATGTTTGTCAGGGTGCGGTACTTCGAAAATGGCGTGAACAAGGTTCGACTAGCGGCTTTATCCCGTCGGTGGTTACGATGTATCCTAAAAATGTGATTTTGCCCGCGTCACATTCACATTTTGCAGGATTTATTACTAAGGTGTACTCGTCTAAGCGTTTGAACAAAGTTCGAAAGTGTTGGCGGTGTTGTTCTTCGTGTTCCGAAGCGATCAGAAAATCGTCGATATAAGCGTAAACGAAATCTAAAGCTCCGATACGTTTGTGCCGCATTTCGAAATATGAACATGGTATTAATTGCTTCGAACAATCTGAACGAGGTCGTGATCGTTGTTTCTTCGATGACCTCGAAATTTCATGATACGCGTGTACAAGATCGATTTTCGAAAAGATGTGCTTATTATGTGTTTCTGTGCGAAATCTTCGATGTGCGGTGCATACCTATCGGGTATGTTATGAGCGTTTAGCGTTCGGTAATCGTCACAAATCCTACGCCTCCGCCTTTTTTGGGCACGACGAGTAAGGATGATGCCCATGGACAATTCGACGGTCTAATCACTCCTTACTCTATCATCGTCTCGAATTCCACTTTCATGTGGTCGGGACTGAGGTTTCGTTGAAGTTTGTTATTGATGGTGATCATGGCGTCGTCTTGATGTGGTGTTCCACACCGTGCCGCTCTGTACTTCTTCCGAAAAGGAACGCCTGAGTTAGTTCCGAGAATCTCGGTAGACTTTATAGTAGGTTTATTCGCGGATTATCGTCTTTATTGACGCTACGTGGGCCTTGGCCGCGTATCCTATTGATAACAATTGTGTTATCGTGTAGAGAGTGGTTTATCTCGTGGGTTCAGTTGCAACCCATACCAACTCAAAAAGTCCATGTCGATGATGAGAGTTTGATTGTCAGTTAGAACAAAACGCCATTTGAAAGCTAGTCCGAGGGACAGGTTCAAGTTAACCACGATGTGACTGTATGTCATAGGTTGTTTTCTGTTGGCCACGAGTTCATACTCGCTTCTGATCGAGGGTGTGCGTGATCTGCTCTGCTAGTGCGCACATATATCGGCGCCTGTGTCCACAAGGGGGGAATCCTCAGACTCTCATTTGTGACAAATATCGGCGGGATACAGAACCGTCTTCGCGTGTTGCATTCACGGACGGCTGCTTCCGTGATTCCAGGTGCTCGGGGAACGACACCTCTTTGCGCGGTTTTGTATCATTACGTGGCTGTAACAGAGGCCGGATAGATGCAATCTTTTCTTCGAATACGATCTACGACGGCTCCTGCTTCGTCATCGTGAAGTGCCATTGCCGAAAGTCAACGCGCTTCTATGGGCCCGCAGTTGAATAATTTGTTCGTTCAACGCATTGCTGCTCCTGGCCCATGATTCGCTTTCTCTGTCGTTTGGTATTCGTTCCCGTGTCTCGCTTACCGCTGTCATTCGGGATGTGCCTGCTCGGGTCTCATGGATACAGTTCGTCAACGCCAGTCCTTTCGGGTTGGATTCCGTCGCGGCGACTGGTATCAGCTATGTCTCTGCTTGCAGGCGGTTCTTCCAAAGCGTCAGAACAAGCTGGTATAAGAGCATGGGAATGGCTATTTCCTTCAAGTCGCGGTAGAACTGGAACGGCATTCGGTCTCCGATTTCCTCGCTCTCGAGAAATTTTCTCATTTTTATACCGTCGGAATTGGCCAGTCCTTTAATCAGCTCGCTTTTAATGCGTTCATAGCGTCCCGTCTCCGGCGGATCGACCACTATATCCTCCACCTGAGCTAGGATTGTTTCGTCTAGATTCGCCACAATGGTAAGGTACTTCAATTTGTGACTCGCGTTACGCGCAAACTTAAGGTACGTTTCAAACCTATGCGGCCAAACGTCTAGGTAGTTGATAAGGGTTTTCTCGAGAGTACGAATTGTGCAAATTTATTGATTCGATTTAGTTTGTCAGGTCTTTCTATTTCGTTTGTAACGTGACAGATTTGTTTACCGGTGTTGACTAAACATATTAGTGTGGGCTGTCCTTCAATGTATTAGCTTGAAGTCGGAGTTTGACCTTGCTCTGTCTGGTGTTCTGAAATGGTTATATAATCTCGTATACAGATTGTGCGTTGTTAGCGACGTTGTACTGATACTTTGTAAGGAATAGCTTCGGAGTATTCCATCTTGGATTAGAGGAAAGTTGTTAGGGACTATGTCGAATTGATAATTTCTCTTGGGCATGGTCAGGTTGCAAATTTTATAGCTGGTGTGTTTGTCATTGCCCATTAGGAAACTCTTTAGGTTAGAGGTTTAGGTTGTCGTTTAGTGGGACTTCTCCCTTTATGAGGTTTATTACTACTCCGCTATCGATGAGGAATGTGGCTCCTCTTCATCTTCTCGTTGCAATAAAATTGCCAGTAGTCTTTCTGTGGTGCAATTGACTCTAGGTACGTTGCTTCTGGGTTCCTCTACTGTTTGGTTCACTTGCATGCGATCTTTCCATGCCGTGTGAACAGTTCTCGTTCGAGTATCCGATCCGTAACACTTGGGACATATTAGTTTCGTTCGTCCATTCGTTATTTACGTGTTCGAATCTTCATTGAGCTTCGTTCGGTTTGCGTGATGCCAGTGTTATCGCTGGTCGCCGTGCACCTTCTTCTTCTCTGATATATAGCTCAATTTCCGATGTGAGGTTCTGGGCTTTGACCAGCGTATCTTGTTGATTTGGGTTGACTTATTGTCCGATGTCTTCTTTGAGGTTCATGATGTATGCTTTTATTGCTTTGGCTTTCTCTTCTTTTGTAGCGATTTTGCTGCTTACAGCTGCTTGTACGCTTTCCGTGTTTGCTTGTCTAGTCGTTCTAAGTTTGTCGCGGCAACTGGTCACTGTATTTGGAATTGAAACGTTTTGCCTTTGTGCTCCATATAGATTTTTTTTGCCTTTGTGCTCCGTTTTCTATTCCGACGAAGCGGCTGCTTCTTTTCTCACTTTCAATTATTTTCTTCGCAAGAATTAATTTTAGAAGCAATGGTTTTTGGTAGCATTGACTTTTGGCGTATCTGACGTTCTTTATAAAGTCTTCTACACGAACGGCGTGTCTGCGTCACAAGGTTTCGACTTATACGTTGACAGCTTTTAATAGTATTTCGCCAGGGTTTTCCATAGAACTCGTAGAATCGTAGGTCTTCGATTCCTATGGCTTATGAAAGCCAGTTTGGTACATTACCTGGGCTCGTAGAATACTCGTGTCTTCAACTGGGATGACCGTAGTCCTTCGGTTGCCAAACGTCCGTAGAGTTGGTTGGAAGTTTTCCCCTTGAGGATGATGAGTATCCTGGGAGGGATGGCCAAATTTGTTAGGTCAAAGACACGGGAAGCTTCCTGCGGACTTAAGTTCTCAATTGGGTGGTACCAATCGTATTTATTTCTTGCACACAGTGTGTCGAAAATGTAACATCATAATTTTTAAATGCAAAGCTTCAGTTTGAAAAAAATTAATTTAAAAAGTTCCGTCCACTTTATCCTCGCTATCCAAGTGCACACGTACATGACGGAACCTCATAGCCACTTTTTTGAAGGTATGCAAATACAACTTATTTTTACACCAATTCATATTTCTTCAAGTATTCTATTTCTTTGAAGATCAAAAACAAATAAGAAAACTAGTTATATCAGCCAACCTTTACCTTTTTTTTACAAAAAAATACCACGCGTAGGACTTGTCAGTGAGTGTGTCAAATTATACAATGACATTTAGCAACAAAAGTGATAAATAGCGCACGTGTCATCCTCTCTATGGAAACAATCAAGAAAATGAAAGAAGAAAAGAAGATAGAAAATGAAAAAACCAACCAAAAGAAAGATCCTATTACTAAAATCGACCACGGACCTTCTTAGTTTCTCAAGCCTGGCTTTCCAAAAGACGCGGAAACTCAAGCCTCCGCCAAACCTAATGAACAGGAACAAAAAGAAAGAAAGTAGAAGGTAAAAGCAAAGAAAAAAACAAAATAGGAGACGCAAATCGCGAAAGACACGAAATCATGAACTCAACAGAATGCTTCCCATTAGCAGCAATACCAACAAGAAATTGGCGAGCTACCTGCAAAAGCTACCAACGAATAAATCGAAACCTTGTTAACGAAGAGACGACGTTGGTCTAATAGATTTCATAAATAATGTCAGATACATCAGAAGCCAATGCTACGAAAACCATTATTTCTAAAATTGCTATCTTACAAGAAAATAAAAGTGCGAAAAGAAGTATCTCCTTCATGGTAATAGAAAACTGCGAAGATATATACGTTACTCAGAGGCAAAACCTTTCAATACCAAATACAGTAACCAGTTACCACTACAAACTTAGAATGATTAGACAAGGAAACACGGAAAGCGTACAATCATGGAATATGCGCTTCAGACAACAATTAAACGAATTAATTTATGTCATTCTAATCAAACGTTCAAAACCTGTAAGAGAAACGACTCTATTAAAACATACGTCATGAACCTCGAAGAAGACATCGGACAATAAGTTATCCCAAGTCAACCAGATATACTGGTCAAAGCCCAGAACCTCGCATCGAAAATAGAGCTACATATCAGAAAGAAACAAAGAGCACGGAAACCAGCCATAACACTGGCATCCCGCGAACTGAATGAAGCCGAAAGAAAATTTGAATACGTAAATAATGACCCTCCGAAATGATGAATAATGAACGAAACTAATGTGTTCCAAGTGTTTATGGATCGGACGCTCAACCGAGAGCTGTTATTCTCGAAATTTTCGATTCACCCACCATGGAAAGATCCCACCTCGAGTGACCCATACAATAGAGGAATTCAGAAGCAACATATTTAGAGTCAACTGCACCACCACCGGAAGATTACTGTCAATTGTATTGCAACGAAGGGATGGAGAGGAGCCTTCTTCCTCGTCGATATCGGAACAGGAATAAACCTCATACAAGAAAAAGCGCCACCAAACGACAAAACCTCTTTCCCAAAGAGTTTCCTAATGGACAGTGACGAACTCGCCAGCAACAAAATTTGCTATCTGACCATGCTAAAAGAAAACTATCAATTCAACGTAGTCTCTAGCCACTTTCGTCTAATCGAAGATGGAATACTCCGAATTCCATTCCTTACAAAGTCACTACATCAAAGTCAAAACATCAGATAGGACCTGGTCAAACTCCGACTTCAACCCAATACATCAAAGGAAAATTCCGTGAAAGAGGTGAACGTGATAGCGCTACAGAGACCTCGATTGCCGCAAATTGAGAGCGTTTGTGCAATGGAAAGAGCGAGCGAGCGAGCAAATACCCGCGTCGAATGCCGCCGACAGAGTTGACGCAGTGCAACGACACCGCATACAGACGTTTTGGCTGCATAGGGTGGCGCTGTGGTACGTCACGTTAGAAACGTACTTTAAATTCGCTCGTAGCGCGAGTGACGAGCTGAAGTATTCTACTACTATCGGGAACCTAGATGAAACAATCCTGGCTCAAGTGAAGGATATAGTGGTCGATCAGCCGGAGACGGGACGCTACGAACGAATTAAAAGCGAGCTGGTTAAACGACTGGCCGATTCCGACGGTACAGAAATGAAAAAATTGCTCGAGAACGAGGAAATCGGAGACTGGATGTCGTTCCAGTATTACCGTCACCTGAAGAAACTATCCCTTATGGTCTCAGACGAGTTCGTTCTGACGCCTTGGAAGATCCACTTGCCGGTAGACGTACAGTTAGTCCTAGCCGCCGCGACGGATTCCAAGCCGAAAGCCCTGAAGGAGCTGGCGGACAGGGTCCATTAGACTCGAACGGGCACATCCCGAATTGCAGCGGTCAGCAAGCTACGCGAACGAATACAAAACACTAGAGCAAGCGAACGATAGGTTGGGCGCAACAATGCGCTGAATGAACAAATTATTCAACTGTGGGTGCAAATAAGCTCGCTGAATTTCGGCAATGGCCGCCCTACACGGCGAAAAAGCAGAATTCGTCGTAGATCATATTCGAGAGAAAGACTGCGGCAGCCCGGCCTCTGCTACTGCCACGCGACGTTCCAAGACCACGCAAAAAAGTGTCACTGCCCATGCACGTAGAGTCACGGAAACAGCTGTCCGTGAACGCGACGCACGAAGACGGTTCTGTATCCCGCCGTATATTTGTCACACACTTGAGTTCGAGAATTTCCTTCCTTACGGACACAGGCGATATATGTGTGTACTTGCAAAACTGATTACGCAGGCCCCCGATCGGAAACGATTAGGAACTGTTCTTAGGAAACGGAAAGCAAATCGCGACATACGGTATCATTATGATTAACCTGAACCTGTCGCTCAGGCGAGCTTTCAAATGGCGTTTTGTTCTAGCTGACAATCAAACTCTCAACATCAGCATAGACATTTTGAGTTGCTATGGGTTGCCCGTCAACTCGCGAGACTGACCATTGCTTTACACGACAACACAATTATCATCAATGGGATATGCGGCCAAGTCCCCGTATCATCGATAAAGACGATAATCGGCGAAAAAAACCTACTATTAAGTTCGGTCGAAATTCTTGGATCTAGCCCGGCCGTTCCTTTTCGGAAGAAGTATACCACGGCGCGGTCTGGAACAACACGTGAAGACGACGTCAGGATCTCCCGTCAACTGCAAATCTCAATGACGTATCGCCCCCGACCAGTTCAACAGATGAAAGTGGAATTCGAGATGATGATAGAGCAAGGAGTGATTAGACCGTCGAATTGTCCATAGGCATCACCGTTGCATGCCGTTCCCAAAAAAGGCGGAGGCCTACAATCTGTGGCGACTACCGGTGAGCTGAACGCTCACAACGTACTCGATAGGTATTTGCCACAGCGCATGGAAGATTTTGCACAGCGACCACATAATAAGCGCATCTTCTCGAAAATCGATCTCGTCCGCGTGTATCATGAAATTCCGGTAGCGCCCGACGACGTCGAAAATCTCGATCATCTTTCAGATTGTTCGCTGCAATTCATACCTCGTTCGGATTTCGAAATGTGACACAGACATATCGAAGGTTCATCGATGAAATCATACGCGGTTTAGATTTCGTTCACGCGTACGTCGACGACTTTCAGATAGCTTCGGAAGATGGAGGACAACACCGCGAACTCTTACGAACTTCGTTTAAACGCTTAGACGAGCACGGCGTAATAATAAATCCCGCGAAATCTGAATGTGGCGCGAGCGAAATAACATTTTTAGGATACAGTGTAACCGCTGACGAGATAACACCGTTAGCTGAACCATGTTGACGCCATTATCTGCAAAGGTACCTCAAAACGATCAACTTCTACCGACGTTTCATACAGGAGCACGCAGCAAATCTACAACCATTTAACTACCTGTTAAAAGGTACGAAAGAGGGCGACGCGCCCATCGAATGGTCGGAGCAAATTCGAGGCAGTTTTAGCGAACCGAAATGTGTTCTAACGCATCCGATTACGCGATCGAAGCAGTTCTGCAACAACATGTCAACGATATATGACAGCCGTTAGGATTCCTTATGAAATCCTTGACCCCGGCGCAGCGAAAGTTAACGCGTATGATCGCGAACTACTCGCGATGTACACCGCGGTTAAACGCTTTAGACACGCCGTCGAAGGGACAGACTTTGCGATTTATAGAGATCACAAACACCTTACATACGCATTCAATCAAAATCTCGACAAGTGTTTGCCGCGACAATTCCATCACCTTGACTATATTGAACAATTCACGACAACATCCAGTATATAAAGGGGCTAGATAACACTGTAGCCGACACTATATATCAGATCGAAGCGATAGGGAAATCAGTAGAACACCGAACTTAAGTAGCTGCGTCAGAGATCGTTGCCGAATCACACGAAATTGTCAACGAGAAAACGTATCAAAGCAAAAGAGCTAACAGTAATAACTGACAGATCCGTCAACCCAAATAACAAAGTCGCAATGGACATATTCGGATCTCTCACAAAAACCAAACAAGGGAACCAATTTACCCTGTCTATCCAATTGACCAAATACCTTATTCTCTCCCTTTGAAAGGCCAAACAGCCAAGTCGACCATTAACGGAATTTTGGATCACTACGCATACATATTTTCCGTACCTGAAAGTATCCTGTGGTATATGGGACGGAATTTCGTGTGTAAATCGATAAATACATTTGAACAAACGTTCGAGATGCGACACATAAGAACTACCATCTTTTCACCCGTGATCTAACGGACATATGCTGTGGTAAAAGACCTGTGGCAGCACTCGACAACAAATACCGCCACTCGGCACTAACTTCAACCGGATGACGGTGGCGCAGTGGTTGGCGCCTTAGGTTACGAACGTTCGGGACCCGGGTTCGAATCCCGGCGCCCGTAATCCTATTTTTCTTCCACGCATCTAAATTAGAAGAAAAATAGCAGTACCCCAGCAGCGACATCTACAACCAGCATCTCCAATCGTCACGGACATCACATGCACCTCAGACCTTATTCGAACTTGCACGACTGTGCGACAAAACGACTGGAACAAAAACCTAAATCTAATATGTATGAGATATAATACTTCAGTACACGAAACAACGAGACCATACCTCGTTTGAACGAACATTTGGGCGACAAGCTAACATGCTAATCTCAATATCAACTACAGCCCAGCCTAATTAAAGAACAATTGTTTAACCTCTGCAAAAATAATAAAGACAAGACAAAAAACAAGACAAATAACCGAATGGAACAAAAGGCGATATCAGAGCGATCAGACACGAAAAGTTATTGAAACATAACGAGTATATAGTTCACTGACGAGACCACGAATGGCTGGGACCAGCAGAAATTCTTTTATCCAATCGACCCACCTATTTTATTGAATATCAAACGCAAATAATCCATGGCAACAGATTACAACTTTACTATCCAGAAAGAAGGCCGTAATATTAACAACTTCGACCCTTGAATACATCTGTGGCAATCTAGTAGACAGTCACTCTCCAAAACACAACTGACAACGAAGATAAATGGACCATTCAACCTAGACGAACCACCAGAGTCACACGCTTTAACAGAGCAAAACAAAGCTAAGAAGGGAAGAATGTCACAGAGCCATCAATTAGCAATAGAAAAACTAAAGGAGCCTAACCTCGTCTAACCGTCTTCGACGTGACTTCAGCAGCAAATTGCCCTGGCGCGTAGTGGGTTAATATTGTAAAACACAGGACGTTTCACAAGAGGGAATTTTTTCGTTTCTGTATTAGAATTTTCTAATTCTTCTATTGTTTTATCATTCTTGCATTAATAAAAATTGACAATCTGATTAATGAGATGATATATGAATTTCCATAAAGTTAAATGAACAAAAAAAATAACAATGAATGTGCAATTTTAAATCAAATTTTGAAACCGGTCATTTGACCGGGCCTGGTAAGGTTAGGGTTAACATCCTAAAAAATCAAGGTCAAACGTAAGAATGCATGTTGTTAGTAGACTGCAGTTCTCAAACATATTTAATGACTGCACAAAAAATTAGGTTTAAAAGCACAAAAGCTATCTATACTCGTTATCGTTACCAAAGAAATGGCATTCGAACCAAACCATCTGGCAATAACCAAAATAATCTCACGTCATAATTGTTACACAATTTAACATTTTTAATCATCAATGATGTCTGAAACGGTTTAGCAACATAACGGTTTAGCAGTCGATATCTATCTTGCAGACGCGACAGTTCAGAAAATATCTGCAATGGATAATCTTGTCGGTGCCTTAGGACCTCCTTACAAATGGAAAAATCACACTAGCAGGTGACACAGACTCAACGTATTTTGCATGTAATTATATACGATCGAGTTTTGTACGCGATAATTTATCGCCGTGGAGTCTCGATTTTCGACCAATTACGGAGAAAATACTGTACATCGTTCTTTGCGATCATTAAGTTACTATAACTAGCAGCACTTCATAATGAACACTCAATACATTGATGAAAAACTCTACCGTGAGTCGAAATAATAAATTATTATCGTTAAGTCCTTTCATTAACAAAGATGGCATAATAATGGTTGAAGATGATTAATGTACGCGAAGCTGCCATCTCACACAGCTAATTATTCAAAAGCAACACAAATCACAGAAACCATTGGGATGTTTACTGTCGCGTGCCGCTGCAAATATTTCTTTTAAGGAGAGCTATAGAATTACTCCATACCTCTGTTAGGTAAAAACGTTCGTCTCCTGACCGCGGCTATGTTAGGCGACTGATTGTCGCCTCGAGCCCAAGCTCATTATCATAAATCTCGCTCAAATACAATCGATTTGAATGGCGACAATTGTTTAATTACACCTGAGGTAGAATCTAAATTACGGTGTTAATGGATTTTCCCGAAGTTCCAGAGGGAAGGCTCCGGTGTCCTTTCATCTCCGACATATATTATCTGAATATGTAGCATATATAATATATGTCGGAGATGAAAGAACATCGGGGCCTTTCTTTTGAAATGTTTGGGAAGGTCCCCAATATTTTAGTTCAAACTTTTATTATAGCTACACTTCAATAATAAAACTGAAAAATAGTTGTAATGTTATAGAGGCCCGAGGTTTGTGGGCTTGGGCTCGAAGTGACAACGGATCACTGGACGTAGCCACGATTACGGGAGAGACGTGTACCTAACAGAGGTATGGAATAACAAAGATTGACCCGAGAGGTACGGAGAGGAGTATATAAGGGCAGTTCCATTTGGACTGAGATTCAGTCAGATAAGTTCTACTTGTACCGTGGACAAGTACGTTGAGACATACTCGAATCGTGGATCAGTAAGTTAAGTTCGACTTAGACTGTGGCAGAAATCGCATACGTCATCCCGTTGACCGTGGATTCGTTATCGAACCTAAATTCATTGATTATCTAATCGCCGCTATTACTTGTTAAACTCTGTAATAATTACATTAGCATCAGTAAGAAATCATTTATCATACATAACAACGATGGCCAATTCACGTGGTGATTCATTATACGCCCCTTACACCAATGATAAATCGACATATATATATGTCGGAGATGAAAGGAAAACCGGAGCCTTCCCTTTGCAATTTTGAGAAAGTCTTCTAATGCTTTAGCCAAGATTTTACCATAGCTGTAATTAAGCAATTGTTATTTGTAATTGTTTCATATTTGTGATAAATATTTATTTTATTTAACCCTGCTGCGGTCTCCGGGTCTCTTTGTTCTTACTGCTCTCCCTTCTTTCTCTAAGAACTTCTGTATTCTTTAAGTGTGTAGAGCAAAATGTTATCCGACTGTTGAAACCGATATATTTGAGAAAAAGACGAGCGATCATGGAAAATTTAAGGAACGAACAGATACAAAATTATATTATATGACGGTAATATGACCCGCGTAGGAAAGCTACAAAAGAAATAGCAGAGAGTGTTATAAATACATTGGAACATTTCAAAGAGAAAATAAGAGTTGTGTATATCCTCGTTTCTGACATACCATGGGGCGTTAGCTATTGTTCTGAATCTTCTAGAAGCAACTCTGGTTTATTTACATGACCCATTGCTCTTGTCCCCCATAGTGGTATTCCAAATTGGTGTTATTATCGTTTAGTAACCTTTTAGTTTATTTTCCACGCTGACTTTAGATTTTAGACTAGTTAGCCAGTACATCTGTCTTTTATCCGTATTTTGTCTATAATTGATTTAGTATGTTGCTTTCATGTAAATTATGAATCTAAGTGGAGTCTTAGTATTTAACTTGCTTTGTTTGTGTTATGTGCATGCCATTTATTTGGATATTAGGTGGTTTCCGCTTTCGTATTGTAAATGTAACGTGGTTAAATCGACTGAGGTTTGCTTTTATCTTGCAGTCATTTTTCTATTTTTCTGATACGTTCTGGTAGTAATATGACTGCTGTTTTTGGATTAGAGTGCTTGTGTTACGTCGAAGGCACGGGGAGTAGTGAAATTAAGAAATCACTGATCGTTTCCGTCGTCGTTCGAGTGATTTCGCTTAGGTTCAAACGTTTCACGAGCAAGGTAAGAAAAATTCAGACGTTTATTATGTGAATTCAACAGAGTGACGGTTAAGAATGTTTGGACAGTGCGTGATATAACGACTCTCGGTTGACGACTCTTGACTCTTCGGTGGCTAACTGAGGATCAACGTCTGCGGTGGCGAAATATATTGATGGCCGTCAGCCCTGAGGTGATTTTGGTGTAGGACGTGTAAGGTATCAAAGAAATACTCGGTGGTGTTTAACTGTATATTTATTAATAATTCTCGCTTTCGACTCTTTACGTACCATTCTCGATTTCGACTCTACGTACAACTCCTGATTCCAACTGACGATTCTCTCCCCTCGGTTACAACTCAACTGTTTTGTTGATCCGATTCGTGTCTTTTGTCATCCGTCAATATCCCTCCTATGCACGTGTTCGTTACGCGTCCGCAATCGTTGCCACCTACGCCTTCTTCCAAATATTCGGCGGAAGGACCTTACTGATATCGATGGCTTATTAGGTCTGTCGGCACTTGCTCTTCGGTGATACCGTTGGAAAGTTTTGTTGTCGAGTGCCGCTACAGACCTATTCAAGTTTTCCGACCCTTTCTGCTTGTATGCAGTTGCGCTTTATCCACGTTACTATAATAGAGACCAAAGAAGCCGTTCTACAGTGTCACCTGACTAGTACAGCCGTGTCGTCCGTGAATGTTAGTATTTTATGTTGGTAGTTATACGCAATCCAGTGAAACTAAATAGTTTTAAGATTGAAGTAGTCGAGAAAATTAGAGTATTACGATCGTGCAAGACGAAAGGGCCTGATTTCCTATACAAAAATAAATCGAGTACGAAGTGACAAGTTTTGACACAAGACTTGGTATTCTAGAAAATCAATTATGAAGTTTCGTCCTCTTTACTCGCTACTTGTTAAGTATACGCGTACCTATATGACGGAACTTCACAATCCATTGTTTGGGAAACGAAGACAGGAAAAATTTTATATATCTGAATGCACGTTTAAGAATACCATTTATCCTCATACATACATGTATGTTTTCTTAAATATTTTATTTATTTGATAACATGAAATAACAAAACTGATTACTTCAGACAACGTTCATACCGCGTTGAAAGTACTCGTTCTCATGAAGCGTCCTGTTTTGCGACCAAAGCGTCCTGTTTTACGACCAAGTTTTCAGGACAGAAAAAATCAAATAAAAACAAAATCACATAAAAGCTCCGCTCCCCAGCGGCTTAAACCCAAAAATTCTATTAAACAGCGAATAGGTTGGCCTGTGTGGGCACGGTGGACAGAGAAGCGTATAGTTCGCTCTGGCGCGCGGTTGGCTAAGTGTTAATAAGCTATGGTCGTATACATCAAGAAAATATCTTTTTAGCATTAAACGATTATCACCATAGGTTATATCATACTCGCATATACGCTTACTTATATATTGCTTTGTTTATATTTTCCGATAATGTTATATGTATTTAATATTCGGAATTGGAGAATGTACAAGTATTATACATACGTATGTCGTTTGAAAGAATGCAAAAATACATGTGCCGAAAATTGTGACACAAACCGAAGGACGATGATTCCCTGCGCGTGGCGAAAATGAAGTCGAAAATGTAAAATGACATTTTTCGCTTTGTTTTCGCGAAAATCAATTATGAAATTGCCCCTACTTAACTTCACAGTCCATTTTCTTGAAAACGAAGTCGGGCAAGGTTTTACATATCTTTTTTATCCTCCTACATAATTGTACGTCGTAAATATTTTTTATTCAATAATATTAAATAAGAAAATTGATTACTTCAGGTAACGCTCATACCGAGCTGAATGCATTGTTTCTCGTCAGAATGCTGTGAACCCCCTAGCAGGTCGGACTTCACTGGCCAAAATACCAGGCGTTAAACACGTTAATGAGTTTGCCAATTTATACTGTGATATTCAATAACGAAAAGTGATAAATAATACTCACTATAAAAAAAAAAAACAAGAAAAGAGAAGGGAAGAAAATAAAAAGAATGAATAGAACAACCAAAAGAAAAATACTACAGCAAAAATGGATCAAGAACTTCCTTAGCAACACAAGCTTTGGCTCCCAAAGGAAGCGGACACTGAACCGTCTGCCAAACCTGGTGAACAGGAATAAAAGGGCAGAAAGTAGCCAGGAAAGTGTAATCAAAGAGGAAAGCAGAACAGGAGACGCGGACCACGAAAAAAACGAAATCATAAATTCAGCAGATAGTTTCCCATTATCTGTAATACGAACGGAAAATAGGTTCAGCATATTGCAGTCACAAGAGTCCAGCCTATCTCGGACACAGCAATACCCTCAAGTAATAACAATAAAAGAATCCACAATAATAAGGAAAAAGAACGAAAACGTAGGGAAGAAAGTAAGTAGACATACGGCCTCTCAGGACGGGAAATTACAAGCTGAAAGAGAATAAAGAATGGATGAAGAGGTATACCATCATCCACGAAACCCTCAACGTCCCAGATACTGCCCAGCGAAATGGACAACGCAGGGGGTCCATCGCCAGCGACAACGCTACCGAGAAGCCAAACACAACCTGGACAGGTCACTAACCTTTCCAAGCAAGAACGTTGACACCACAGCACCCACAAATAGAGACAAACCGCCTCCAATATACATCACCCACCAAGACCCGAAGGAGACAGTAAAACTCATTGAAGAGACTCTAAATACATAAGTCATTCCACATTAAACGCAGATAAACACGTGCTATTCCTACGAAGTGTACCAGACTTTAACAAAGCGAAAAAAGTTCTAATTGCGGTTAAGACAACGTTTACGCATATACATCCAAATCAGAGAAGTGCCACACGGTCTTACTAAAGGGTCTAAACAATAGCTTCTCCGAGACAGAGATATTCGCAGAGTTGCAACTATAGATGTGCGACGTCAAACTGACAAAAGTTTGGCGCTTCTCAACAAAAAGATCAATAGAGAACAATGTATTGCTTCCAATTTGCATAATCCATGTATTCCCACAAAGCAATATGAATAGCCTACTAAAAATGAACCGTCTAAATTACTTTAGGGTAAATTGGGAAAGAATCAGAAAAATGACATAACGCAATGTCACAAATGTAAACTCCATGGAGTCGCACGGAGCAAGCGAGTGCAAATCAAAAAAGAAGACGCGGTAAACAAAGACTAAGTGCAGTGCGTGAACTGTAAAAACTACGGATATCCTGCTTTGTATAAAGAATGCTCAAAACTCGTGGAACTTTGCAAAAAACTTTGGGAAAATATCAACAAATGCAAAGCATCAATAACAAACGTGTTGCGCAAATAAGCCGCAAATTCATGCCGTAGTTCTCAGACATCCTAAGACAAGGAATAAGCCGAAACCAAGTCTCTGAAAACCAACCACATCAAACAAATTTATTACCGCGCGCAATTCAAAATCCAAACCCAATTAAAACCATACCACAACTGAACGTAATAAACTTATCGAACCTTCAAAGAAAGCATATTCAAAGCCTTAAATGAACAACAAACACAATTAAACGAACTAAAACAATCATTAAAAACGCACGAAGGAAGGATTGAGTCTTAACCAAAAGGAGGCTCATTACCTAGTCATATGCCTTGGAGACACACAATTACAATTCCTTAATTTACGGGCAGCTAACACGCTCAAAACCATAGACTACGATTGCGACCATAACGCTCTCGTATTCCAGATAAACAAAAATACATCTGACTTCCTAACGCTAGAAACACGGAGTGGCGGACCCAGGTACAAGTACAAAGACAAGAAAGTAGGAAATATTACAAAATCAGCTCGAAAAGAACTGCGACTTAAATATCCACAACAATGTCAACCTAACAAAGAGGCAAATCGACTCGTTTATAGACGAAATAGAAAAACATGTACAAACCGCCCTTCAAGAATCCGTACTAGAAATAAAACAAAAGTCGGCTTTCGAGCTCTATATCAATAATAAAAAAAAAATTACGAGGCAAAAGCTTCATACTATGCAAAATAAACAATGTAAAATAAAACTATTCCTACGATAAAAGAGAAGTACCTTTTGCACAAAATAAAGTTGTGCTTAAAGCAAGAATTCGCAAACTCTATAAATCAACACTGGGCAAACAAAATAAAAAATATCTCTGAAAAGGACTCCGCTAGCATGACTACAGAGAAATCAAATTTTTACATCAAAAGAACCAAACTCTATTCCATCTTTCAAAATGCCTTCAGACGAGAACGAGGCCATTCAGCGCGGTATGAGCGTTGGCTAAAATAGATGTTAAAAAAGATAGAATATTTAAAGAAAAATATGTGTGTGCAAAAATGAGAATCATATAATATGAGGTAATAGTCGTGTAATACCAAACATTTCTTTTTCTCGATGCTTCGATTGTAGATTATTAAAAATAGATTGTCAAGAAAGGTAAAAAATGTTATAAAGATAAAAAAAAAAGCAAACACCACACGGAGTTCCCAGGGGGTCACCCATCCAAGTACTATCCGCACCCAGCGCTGCTTAACTTTCGTGATCGGACGAGAATGAGTGCTTTTTTTTTTTTTTAATGTTTATTAAACCCAAGATATAATTTTAAATACATTTTGGTATTCACAATAAACGGTGAATTTATGTAATGATATCTTAGGCAAAGGTACCGATACGCAACGGTACGACGTAGCCATACTATAATATGTGACGGCGCTTTACATTTTTCGTGATTAATATAATTTTTTGGTTTAAGCCGCTGGAGGAGCGGAGCTTCTATGTGATTTTGTTTTTATTTGTTTTTATTGTCCTGGAAACTGAGTCGCAAAAACAGGACGCTTCGGTAGTATATTTTTGGGTGGTGTGGAATTTTGGGGAGCGGTGGTATGAGGGGGAGGGAAAGGGGGATGTTAAATAAGTTTCTTTTAAAAGAAGGAGAATTACAATAATTACAATGTTTGCACCTGTGTTGTACGGGGGCAGAATTGAGTTTTATCGGTTTAATGGATTTTCTCTCTTATTTTATTATGGATTCAGTATCCACCAATATTTTTTTGTATTTTTTCTATGTTTGTCTTTGGTGTCTTTCAGAGGGAGGGCCATGTTGTATCTCCATCTAGTGTCTGCGGTCTGTCCATCTAGGTTTTTTTCGTAAAGTATAGTTTTGATCCCTATTTTTCTTTTTATGTGATAAATTATTGGAATATTATTTTGGTCCTGGAGGTAGTTTTTTTCGTCAAGGTATAGGAAAGCATCTGGCGGGATGTAGCCTGTTGTCAGAGTGTTTTTGTAATATGCGTCATTTGGAAATAAGCAACTGAAGATTAAACTATTTTCTTTTATCTTTGCCGCTTGCGCGAAGTGATTTCTTATTAGCTTTAGGATGTGACAGTCTATGCGGTGAACGTTGGCTAGGTCGTATATTATTTTGTTTCTTACCTATTTTTTGAATCCGCTGTGTTCGGATCTGTAAGTACTCAAGCCCTGATGCATTTTCTTTCGAATATGCGAATTTTTTCCATTTGGGAGGCTGATATGTTGTACCAGATTGGGCAGCCGTAGGTTATGATCGGTCTGATTAGTGCTTAATAGCATAGAATTTTTACTTTGCTGTCGAGATGTTTGGAGTGGAATAGTTTTTTCATTTTCCAAAATGCTTTATTGGCCTTGGTAAGTTGAATTTCGGTGTGCTGCTTGTAGTTTAATTTGTAATCTATGTTTACCCCTAAGTATTATACGCAATTTTTGTGTGGTATGAGGGCCCCTTTGTCTGTTTTTTCTCTTATCTGAAATTTTTTGCAGTGTTCTCTTTCTATTGGGCCGATTTCACTTGACTTGGGTCTAAACAGTATGGTTTCGCATATGCTTATGTTGATTTTTAGTTTCCATGCGTGGTAATAGTCGTCTATTTTCTCAAAAAGTTCTTGGAGTTCCGTTTTTATAGTTTTGGTTTTGCGGCCTGTTACGTATATGATTAGGTCGTCTGCGAAGGCTATGGGGCGTTTATGGGCGGATGTATTGAGATCAAAGAGGTTTAGTAAGTCGCTGTTGTAAATACTGAAAAGTAACGGGGAATTTACTGTACCTTGCTGTAGACCGTTTTTTATGGAGAATTCTTTGCTTGATGAGTGTGAACCTTCAGTCATTACGAATGTTCTGCTTGTGATCATGTCCCAGACTATTTTAATCAGGTGTTTAGGGAACTTTTTTTTGATCAGTTTGTATATGAGACCTGGGATCCAGACTGTGTCGAAAGCTTTTTCGAGGTCTATTAAGCAGGCGGCTACTCGTTGTTTTGCGTTTAGAGCCCAGCAGATGTCCGACGTAAGTTTGTTTACTGCATGAATTGTGGAGTGTTTGTGTCGGAAGCCGAATTGATTCTCTGGGATTATGTTATTTTTTGTGCAGAAGGAGGTTAGGGGGTTGTTTATGATTATTTCAAATACTTTGCTTATGTTGGGGAGGAGACTTATGGGTCGTAGGTTTGCGGGCGATGAGCCGTCTTTATCTTTTTTTGTTATATCTATCAATTTGGCTTTTTTCCATTTTCTGGGGAAGTATGTGTTGTTTAGAGCATTGTTGAAGAGTATTGTGTAGTACCATTTTATTTTGTTCGGTAGGCGCTTGAGTAGGATGTTTGGGATGCCGTCGAAGCCGGAGGATTTTTTGTTGTTTAGTTTGGAGAGGATTGTGTTTAGTTGATTGTAATTTGTGAAGTAGTTTATTTCTGGATCTGGTTGTTTGGGGTTGTCTGCGGTGTTTTCGTTTGAGAATGTGCAGACTGTTTTGTTTAGCGTTTTGTCTTGTTCCATTTCATTTTTGAGTTTGTTTGTTTCGGCGATGATAATTGTGTTTAGTTGTTCTCGGCCCATGTGTTCGTTTTGCGTATGTATTTTGGAAAAGTGGGTGCCGATGATGTCTAGTTTTTCTATTGTTTTAGGTATTATGAAGTTACCCTCGGTGTCTTTGATGGTGTTGTGTATCGTTATACCTGCTTCTTGGATGAGGGAGGCATTTTCTGGTGGCAATTTGAGAGGTGGGATGGGGTTTTGTTCTTTTGGTCTAAAGATTTGATTTATTTGTGGGAACATGTTGGCTGAGTTGTATTTGGAGATGTTTTTTATTTTGTTTGTCCAGTAATGGTTTATAGAATTTGCGAATTCTTGTTTCAGTTGCGCTTTTATTCTGTATAGTAGGTACTTTAGGAATTCTAATTCTTCTCTTTTTGTCGTAAGAATAGTTAAATTTTATATTGTTTATTTTGGAGAGTATGTAGCTTTTATCTCGATGTAGATCTTTTATTTTATTGTTTATATAGGGCTCGCATGAATTTTTTTGTTTTATGATTGGCACGGATTTTTGGAGAGCGATTTGTGTGTGTTTTTCTATTTCATCTATGAATGAGTCGATTTGTCTATTTGTTAGGTTGACGTTGTTGTAGATCTTTAGGTCGCAGTTTTGTTCGAGTGTGTTTTGGAACTTTTTCCAGTCTGTCTTTTTGTACCTGGGTGTCTCGGTCTGGGTTTCGAGTGTTAGGAAGTCAGATGTGTTTTTGTTAATTTGAAATACTAGGGCGTTATGGTCACTGTCATAGGCTAAGGTTTTGAGGGTGTTATTTGGACGTAGGTTTTGGAATTTTAGTCGCGCATCTGCTACGCATATGTTCAGGTATGAGCCTCCTTTTGGGTAAGAGGGTAGCTCGGAGCTGTATAAGTTTGTTTTGTAGTGGATGCTTTTATTGTCTAGCCAGTTTCTAATGAAGTTGCCTCTCGTGTTGTTTATTTCATTTTTCCAGCTTGTATGTTTTGCGTTAAGGTCTCCTGCTATTATATAGTAGTTTTCCGGTTTGTTGAGCTGTAAGAGTTCGAAAAGATTATTGAATTCGTAGTTAAATTCTTTCTGGTTTCCATAGGTTGCGTAGGCTGCAGTGATGAATAAATTTTCCTTATTGCTTATTTTTATTTTTATGATCGTTGTTTCTAGGGTCTTGAAACTTGTTATTTTATCAATTAGAATTGTTTTGTATTTTATAGGGTCTTTTATGAGGATCGCTGTTCCTCCTCTTTGACTGGCGTTCGGTCTGTCGTGTCTTATCATGGTTTTTGAAGTGTACATTGTGTCTTTTGTTTAGTTTTGTTTCTGAGATGAGTACCATATCGGGGGCTTCTTTATTTATTAGGGTTAGCATACTGTATCTTTTTTGGTTTGAGATTAAAGTGTTCGCATTTATTGCAATTATTTTCAGATGCTTTAGGTTAAATTTATGTGTTTTTTGCTGTAATTGTTGGTTTAGCGTGTTTTGGTTATTCGTCATCTGTACTATTAAAAGTGCTGAAGATGGCGTCGAACCTTTCTTCGTGCGTTGATAGTGTATTTTTTATTTCCTTTAATTGCATTTGTTGTTCTTTTAACGCTTGGAGAATACCTTTTTTAAAGTCTTCAATAACGTTTATAATGTTTAGATGGGGGGAATTATCGACTGTGATTGGGCTTTGGCTTGAGCGCGGATCTAAGTTTGCTGATTGTGATGTGTTTTCGATTCTTTGATTTGATTTTGTTTGCTGTTTCACTACGTCAGAGAACTTTAGTTCTGGGACGTATTTGCGGCTTATTTGGGCGATTCGTTTTATCTTTGTTTCTTTGTCTTTTTTGAGTTTATCGGCTAGTTTTTTACCAAGCTCTACGAGTTTGGGGCAACCTTTGTATGACGCGGGGTATCCGTAGTTTTTGCAATTGACGCACAACATTTTGTCTTTGGTTACTGCGTTTTCCCTTTTTATTTTGCAGTCGCCTGGGCCATGGGGCTCACTACATTTAACACAGCGGTAGTTGAGGTTGCAGTTTTGCGCTGTGTGGCCTAATCGCTGGCATTTGTGGCATTGAGTTATGTCATTCTTTTTTTTTTATTATTTTTTCCCATTTTATCTTGAAGTAGTTAAAATGGTTAATTTTTAACAGGTTATTTATATTGTTGTCGGGGGATAATTTTATTATGTAAATTGGGAGCAATATATTGTTCTCCCTTGATCTTTTTGTCGTAAATCGTGAGACTTTTGTGAATTTTACGTCGTCAGTTTGCAAGGCTTGTATGTCTGTAAGTATTTCTGTTTCGGTGTAACTATTGTCTAAACCTTTTAACAAGTATGTATTGTGTTTCTCTGTTTTGGGTGTGTACGTGTAAAAGGTTGTGTTAGCTGAGAGGAGTGTTTGTTTTGCTTTATGGAAATCGGGTAGGTTTCGGAGGTAGAGTGCGTGTTTACCTGAGTGTATTCTTTTAATATGGAACTGTTTGATGCCCGCTACTTTCTCTATGAGCGTTACCGTGTCCTTTGGGTCTTGTAGCGTTATGTTGATAGGCGGCGAATTGTTATCCCTTGTAGTGGATGGGGCGCTCGTACGCTCCTCTGCGGAGTATCTGGTGGGGCGTCCGTCCGGTGCTCGGTCCCCCCTTGGCGATGCTGGTGTAACGTCAATTCACATCAGAGACCAGGTCACACACCACGGACAGGATGGCACCCAGATGTCTGCATATCCTTGGCGCGCACCCTCAATAGTCTTAAGTGCCCACCAGGGGCCTTGGCATTTTCATAGTTAAGGTCCTTCGGTCCAAGCGAGTATTTCCTGTCTTAGATTTCCCTTTACGTTTATTGTCTACCACGTGTTAGCTTAGAAAGTTGGTTTTCTCCACATCTGGTATGTTCCGTTAGGAACTTTCTGGCAAGGGCGGCTAAAACCCTTCCTGGTCCACCAACCGTCTTATTATCCAATCGGAGACGGTGTCTACTGCCCTCACTTCCTTAAACAAAATTATCATCAACAAATCCGATAGTCCCGTGTCCTTAGACACACCCACCCCTAACTTTCCTCAGACACAGTATCGTCAGTAAAACTTCACTTATTCTGTATCCTTAGAATAGTCAACATATCTATATCGGTCTCTACCCTTATAAGTCGCGTACTTAATGTATTGTTGTAACTAAGTCTTACATAACGTGGTTGCAGTGAATTGTGATTTATGCTAATTCAATGCGTGTTACATTGTGATTGGTGAATTCACAATAAAGGTTGATTAAAACAAAGTTAATTGTTGTGTTACGACTCAACTATATTTTATTTTCACCAACCAACCCTAAAAATTACGTGACACTGGTGGCGCTGGGCCTCCTGGGTTGTACGATGTGGTGCGTCGCCCCTGCTGCGCCGATTGTTCCGGTGGCATGGGTGGACCGTGCCTTCCCGTTTTGCCTCGTAATGTTTCGTTTTTTTTTTTTTTCTTATTTCATCCAGGGTTGAGCTCGAAGTGGAGTAATTTGATGGACCCGGTTGTGGATGAGGCTCTGGTTCAGATTGTAATATACTGAATCTATTTTTTGTTACTATCGCTGGAGGCGAAGTAGCTCTTGTGGGCTTCATGTTTGTGATTTCGTTAGCCTTTTCTTCTTGGCTGGGGTGATAATCTACAACTGTGTGTTTCCTGGAATGTTTGCTAGACTTTTTGCCCTGGCAACCAGGTTAGGTTGTGGGTTGAGTTTCCGCGTCTTTTGCGCGGGGAGTCTTAAGATACTGTTGATTTCCCTGGCTGTTTTATTCGAGATTATTTTTCTCTTGATGGCTTTTTTTATTGGGTCTACGGTGGGTTCCGTTTCGTTGCTCTTGGCTTCATTATTGGTGGCTTTTATTTTTTTGTACAGTTTTATTTTGTCTTATCTTATTTTATTTTCTTTTTGTTCTTATTTGTATTTATGGAGATAATGTCGATGCAGTATTTTTCACTTTTTTGTCACTCTTTTGTCACTTGACCTTTCTACTTTAGTGGATGTTAGTTTACTCCGACGCGCGCTCCGAGGGGTCCGTCCCGCTCGGCGGTCAACAGTCGACTCGACGAGAACGAGTGCACTCAACGCGGTTTGAGCGTTGGCTGAAGTAAACACTTTTCTTATTTATTCCTGATGATCAAAAAATAGAATATTTAAAGAAACATAGGTGGTGTGTGCCAAAATGAGAATGATACAATGTATGAAAATGGTCGCGTAATACTAAAACATTTCTCTTTCTCGATGCTTCGATTGTACATTATTAAAAATAGATTATCAAGAAAGGTAAAAAATATTGGAAAGATAAAAAAAAAAGCCAACACCACACGGAGTTCCCAGGCGGTCACCCATTCAAGTACTATCCGTGCCCAGCGCTGCTTAACTTTCGTGATCGGACGAGAACGAGTGCTTCTTTCTTTTTTTTTTCTAAACTGTTTATTAAAAATCCAATATACAATTTTGAATACATTATAGTGTTCACAATAAACGGTGAATTTATATAACGGTGTCTTAGGCAAAGGTACCGATACGCAACGGTACGACGTAGCCATGCTGTAATATGTGTCGACGCTTTACATTTTTCGTGTTGAATATATCTTTTGGTTTAAGCCGCTGGAGGAGCGGAGCTTCTATGTGATTTTGTTTTTATTTGTTTTTATTGTCCTGGAAACTGGGTCGCAAAAACAGGACTCTTCGGTAGTATATTTTTGGGTGGTGTGGAATTTTGGGGAGCGGTGGTATGAGGGGGAGGGAAAGGGGGATGTTAAATAAATAAGTTTCTTTTAAAAGAAGGAGAATTGCAATAATTACAATATTTGCACCTGTGTTGTACGGGGGCAGAATTGAGTTTTATCGGTTTAATGGATTTTCTCTCTTATTTTATTATGGATTCAGTATCCACCAATATTTTTTTGTATTTTTTCTATGTTTGTCTTTGGTGTCTTTCAGAGGGAGGGCCATGTTGTATCTCCATCTAGTGTCTGCGGTCTGTCCATCTAGGTTTTCTTCGTAAAGTATAGTTTGGGTCCCTATTTTTCTTTTTATGTGATAAATTATCGGGATGTTATTTTGGTCCTGGAGGTAGTTTTTTTCGTCAAGGTATGGGAAAGCTTCTGGCGGGATGTAGCTTGTTGTCAGAGTGTTTTTGTAATATGCGTCATTTGGAAATAAGCAACTGAAGATTAAACTATTTTCTTTTATCTTTGCCGCTTGCGCGAAGTGGTTTCTTATTAGCTTTAGGATGTGACAGTCTATGCGGTGAACGTTGGCTAGGTCGTATATTATTTTGTTTCTTACCTATTTTTTGAATCCGCTGTGTTCGGATCTGTAAGTACTCAAGCCCTGATGCATTTTCTTTCGAATATGCGAATTTTTTCCATTTGGGAGGCTGATATGTTGTACCAGATTGGGCAGCCGTAGGTTATGATCGGTCTGATTAGTGCTTGATAGCATAGAATTTTTACTTTGCTGTCGAGATGTTTGGAGTGGAATAGTTTTTTCATTTTCCAAAATGCTTTATTGGCCTTGGTAAGTTGAATTTCGGTGTGCTGCTTGTAGTTTAATTTGTAATCTATGTTTACCCCTAAGTATTATACGCAATTTTTGTGTGGTATGAGGGCCCCTTTGTCTGTTTTTTCTCTTAACTGAAATTTTTTGCAGTATTCTCTTTCTATTGGGCCGATTTCACTTGACTTGGGTCTAAACAGTATGGTTTCGCATTTGCTTATGTTGATTTTTAGTTTCCATGCGTGGTAATAGTCGTCTATTTTCTCAAAAAGTTCTTGGAGTTCCGTTTTTATAGTTTTGGTTTTGCGGCCTGTTACGTATATGATTAGGTCGTCTGCGAAGGCTATGGGGCGTTTATGGGCGGATGTATTGAGATCAAAGAGGTTTAGTAAGTCGCTGTTGTAAATACTGAAAAGTAACAGGGAATTTACTGTACCTTGTTGTAGACCGTTTTTTATGGTCTACAACATAACAATAATTCTTTGCTTGATGAGTGTGAACCTTCAGTCATTACGAATGTTCTGCTTGTGATCATGTCCCAGACTATTTTAATCAGGTGTTTAGGGAACTTTTTTTTGATCAGTTTGTATATGAGACCTGGGATCCAGACTGTGTCGAAAGCTTTTTCGAGGTCTATTAAGCAGGCGGCTACTCGTTGTTTTGCGTTTAGAGTCCAGCAGATGTCCGACGTAAGTTTGTTTATTACGTGGATTGTGGAGTGTTTGTGTCGGAAGCCGGATTGATTCTCTGGGATTATGTTATTTTTTGTGCAGAAGGAGATTAGGGGGTTGTTTATGATTATTTCAAATACTTTGCTTATGTTGGGGAGGAGACTTATGGGTCGTAGGTTTGCGGGCGATGAGCCGTCTTTGTTCTTTTTTGTTATGGCTATCAGTTTGGCTTTTTTCCATTTTCTGGGGAAATATGTGTTGTTTAGAGCATTGTTAAAGAGTACCGTGTAGTACCATTTTATTTTGTTCTGTAGGCGCTTGAGTAAGATGTTTGTGATGCCGTCGAAGCCGGAGGATTTTTTGTTGTTTAGTTTGGAGAGGATTGTGTTTAGTTGATTGTAATTTGTGAAGTAGTTTATTTCTGGATCTGGTTGTTTGGGGTTGTCAGCGGTGTTTTCGTTTGAGAATGTGCAGCCTGTTTTGTTTAGCGTTTTGTCTTGTTCCATTTCATTTTTGAGTTTGTTTGTTTCGGCGATGATAATTCTGTTTAGTTGTTCTCGGCCCATGTGTTCGTTTTGCGTATGTATTTTGGAAAAGTGGGTGCCGATGATGTCTAGTTTTTCTATTGTTTTAGGTATTATGAAGTTACCCTCGGTGTCTTTGATGGTGTTGTGTATCGTTATACCTGCTTCTTGGATGAGGGAGGCATTTTCTGGTGGCAATTTGAGAAGTGGGATGGGGTTTTGTTCTTTTGGTCTAAAGATTTGATTTATTTGTGGGAACATGTTGGCTGAGTCGTTTTTGGAGATGTTTTTTATTTTGTTTGTCCAGTAATGGTTTATAGAATTTGCTGAAGATGGCATCGAACCTTTCTTCGTGCGTTAATAGTGTATTTTTTATTTCGTTTAATTGCATTTGTTGTTCTTTTAACGCTTGGAGAATACCTTTTTTAAAGTCTTCGATAACGTTTATAATGTTTAGGTGGGGGGAGTTATCGATTGTGATTGGGCTTTGGCTTGAGCGCGGATCTAAGTTTGCTGATTGTGATGTGTTTTTGCTTGTTTGATTTGGTTTTGTTTGCTGTTTCACTACGTCAGAGAACTTTAGTTCTGGGACGTATTTGCGGCTTATTTGGGCAATTCGTTTTGTCTTTGCTTCTTTGTCTTTTTTGAGTTTATCGGCTAGTTTTTTACCAAGCTCTACGAGTTTGGGGCAACCTTTGTATGACGCGGGGTGTCTGTAGTTTTTACAGTTGACGCAGAACATTTTGTCTTTGGTTACTGCGTTTTCCTTTTTTATTTTGCAGTCGCCTGGGCCATGGGGCTCACTGCATTTAACACAGCGGTAGTTTAGGTTGCAGTTTTGCGCTGTGTGGCCTAATCGCTGGCATTTGTGGCATTGAGTTATGTCATTCTTTTTTTTTTATTATTTTTTCCCATTTTATCTTGAAGTAGTTAAAATGGTTAATTTTTAACAGGTTATTTATATTGCTGTCGGGGGATAATTTTATTATGTAAATTGGGAGCAATATATTGTTCTCCCTTGATCTTTTTGTCGCAAATCGTGAGACTTTTGTGAATTTTACGTCGTCAGTTTGCAAGGCTTGTATGCCTGTAAGTATTTCTGTTTCGGTGTAACTATTGTCTAAACCTTTTAACAAGTATGTATGGTGTTTCTCTGTTTTGGGTGTGTACGTGTAAAAGGTTGTGTTAGCTGAGAGGAGTGTTTGTTTTGCTTTATGGAAATCGGGTAGGTTTCGGAGGTAGAGTGCGTGTTTACCTGAGTGTATTCTTTTAATATGGAACTGTTTGATGCCCGCTACTTTCTCTATGAGCGTTACCGTGTCCTTTGGGTCTTGTAGCGTTATGTTGATAGGCGGCGAATTGTTATCCCTTGTAGTGGATGGGGCGCTCGTACGCTCCTCTGCGGAGTATCTGGTGGGGCGTCCGTCCGGTGCTCGGTCCCCCCTTGGCGATGCTGGTGTAACGTCAATTCACATCAGAGACCAGGTCACACACCACGGACAGGATGGCACCCAGATGTCTGCATATCCTTGGCGCATATCCTGTGTGGCCTAATCGCTGGCATTTGTGGCAATGAGTTATGTCATCCTTTTTTTTTATTATTTTTTCCCATTTTATCTTGTAGTAGTTAAAATGGTTTATTTTTAGTAGGTTGCATATATTGCTGTCGGGGGATAGCTGTATTATGTAAATTGGGAGCAATATGTTGTTCTCCCTTGATCTAGTGCACTCAACGCGGTTTGAGCGTTGGCTGAAGTAAACACTTTTCTTATTTGTTCCTGATGATCAAAAAATAGAATATTTAAAGAAACATAGGTGGTGTGTGCCAAAATGAGAATGATACAATGTATGAAAATGGTCGCGTAATACTAAAACATTTCTCTTTCTCGATGCTTCGATTGTAGATTATTAAAAATAGATTGTCAAGAAAGGTAAAAAATATTGGAAAAATAAAAAAAAAAGCCAACACCACACGGAGTTCCCAGGCGGTCACCCATCCAAGTACTATCCGTGCCCAGCGCTGCTTAACTTTCGTGATCGGACGAGAACGAGTGCTTTTTTTTTTTTTTTTTTTAAAGCTGTTTATTTAAAACCCAATATACAATTTTGAATACATTATAATGTTCACAATAAACGGTGAATTTATATAACGGTGTCTTAGGCAAAGGTACCGATACGCAACGGTACGACGTAGCCATGCTGTAATATGTGTCGACGCTTTACATTTTTCGTGTTGGATATGTCTTTTGGTTTAAGCCGCTGGAGGAGCGGAGCTTCTATGTGATTTTGTTTTTACTTGTTGTTTTTGTCCTGAAAACTGGGTCGCAAAAACAGGACGCTTCGGTAGTATATTTTTGGGTGCTGTGGTGTTTGTGGGCGGGGGTGGTGTAAAGGGAGAGGGAGGGGGATATTAAATAAATAAGTTTCTTTTAAAAGAAGGAGAATTGCAATAATTACAATGTTTGCACCTGTGTTGTACGGGGGCAGAATTGAGTTTTATCGGTTTAGTGGATTTTCTCTCTTGTTTTATTATGGATTCAGTATCCACCAATATTTTTTTGAATTTTTTCTATGTTTGTCTTTGGTGTCTTTCAGAGGGAGGGCCATGTTGTATCTCCATCTAGTGTCTGCGGTCTGTCCATCTAGGTTTTCTTCGTAAAGTATAGTTTGGGTCCCTATTTTTCTTTTTATGTGATAAATTATCGGGATGTTATTTTGGTCCTGCAGGTAGTTTCTTCCGTCAAGGTATGGGAAAGCTTCTGGCGGGATGTAGCCTGTTGTCAGAGTGTTTTTGTAGTATGTGTCATTTGGAAATAAGCAGCTGAAGATTAAACTATTTTCTTTTATCTTTGCCGCTTGCGCGAAGTGGTTTCGTATTAGCTTTAGGATGTGACAGTCTATGCGGTGAACGTTGGCTAGGTCGTATATTATTTTGTTTTTTATGTATTTTTTGAATCCGCTGTGTTCGGATCTGTAGGTACTCAGGCAAGCCCTGATGCATTTTCTTTCGAATATGCGAATTTTTTCCATTTGGGAGGCTGATATGTTGTACCAGATTGGGCAGCCGTAGGTTATGATCGGTCTGATTAGTGCTTGATAGCATAGAATTTTTACTTTCCTGTCGAGATGTTTGGAGTGGAATAGATTTTTCATTTTCCAAAATGCTTTATTGGCCTTGGTAAGTTGAATTTCGGTGTGCTGCTTGTAATTTAATTTGTAATCTATGTTTACCCCTAAGTATTTTACGCAATTTTTGTGTGGTATGAGGGCCCCTTTGTCTGTTTTTTCTCTTATCTGAAATTTTTTGCAGTGTTCTCTTTCTATTGGGCCGATTTCACTTGACTTGGGTCTAAACAGTATGGTTTCGCATTTGCTTATGTTGATTTTTAGTTTCCATGCGTGGTAATAGTCGTTTATTTTCTCAAAAAGTTCTTGAAGTTCCGTTTTTATAGTTTTGGTTTTGCGGCCTGTTACGTATATGATTAGGTCGTCTGCGAAGGCTATGGAGCGTTTATGGGTGGATGTATTGAGATCAAAGAGGTTTAGTAAGTCGCTGTTGTAGATACTGAATAGTAACGGCGAATTTACTGTACCTTGTTGTAGGCCGTTTTTTATGGAGAATTCTTTGCTTGATGAGTGTGAACCTTCAGTCATTACGAATGTTCTGTTTGTGATCATGTCCCAGACCATTTTAATCAGGTGTTTAGGGAACTTTTTTTTGTTCAGTTTGTATATGAGACCTGGGATCCAGACTGTGTCGAAAGCTTTTTCGAGGTCTATTAGACAGGCGGCTACTCGTTGTTTTGCGTTTAGAGCCCAGCAGATGTCCGACGTGAGTTTGTTTATTGCGTGGATTGTGGAGTGTTTGTGTCGGAAGCCGAATTGATTTTCTGGGATTATGTTGTTTTTTGTGCAGAAGGAGGTTAGGGGGTTGTTTATGGTTATTTCAAATACTTTGCTTATGTTGGGGAGGAGACTTATGGGTCGTAGGTTTGCGGGCGATGAGCCGTCTTTGTTCTTTTTTGTTATGGCTATCAGTTTGGCTTTTTTCCATTTTCTAGGGAAGTATGTGTTGTTTAGAGCATTGTTGAAGAGCACCGTGTAGTACCATTTTATTTTGTTCGGTAGGCGCTTGAGTAGGATGTTTGTGATGCCGTCGAAGCCGGAGGATTTTTTGTTGTTTAGTTTGGAGAGGATTGTGTTTAGTTGATTGTAATTTGTGAAGTAGTTTATTTCTGGATCTGGTTGTTTGGGGTTGTCTGCGGTGTTTTCGTTTGAGAATGTGCAGACTGTTTTGTTTAGCGTTTTGTCTTGTTCCATTTCATTTTTGAGTTTGTTTGTTTCGGCGATGATAATTCTATTTAGTTGTTCTCGGCCCATGTGTTCGTTTTGCGTATGTATTTTGGAAAAGTGGGTGCCGATGATGTCTAGTTTTTCTATTGTTTTAGGTATTATGAAGTTACCCTCGGTGTCTTTGATGGTGTTGAGTATCGTTATACCTGCTTCTTGGATGAGGGAGGCATTTTCTGGGGGCAGTTTGAGAGGTGGGATGGGGTTTTGTTCTTTTGGTCTAAAGATTTGATTTATTTGTGGGAACATGTTGGCTGAGTCGTTCTTGGAGATGTTTTTTATTTTGTTTGTCCAGTAATGGTTTATAGAAATTGCGAATTCTTTTTTCAGTTTCGCTTTTATTCTGTGTAGTAGGAACTTTAGGAATTCTAATTCTTCTCTTTTGTCGTAGGAATAGTTGAGTTTTATATTGTTTATTTTGGACAGTATGTAGCTTTTATCTCGCTGTAGATCTTTTATTTTATTGTTTATATAGGGCTCGCATGAATTTTTTTGTTTTATGATTGGCACGGATTTTTGGAGGGCGATTTGTGTGTGTTTTTCTATTTCGTCTAAGAACGAGTCGATTTGTCTGTTTGTTAGGTTGACGTTGTTGTAGATCTTTAGGTCGCAGTTTTGTTCGAGTGTGTTTTGGAACTTTTTCCAGTCTGTCTTTTTGTACCTGGGTGTCTCGGTCTGGGTTTCGAGTGTTAGGAAGTCAGATGTGTTTTTGTTAATTTGAAATACTAGGGCGTTATGGTCACTGTCATAGGCTAAGGTTTTGAGGGTGTTATTTGGACGTAGGTTTTGGAATTTTAGTCGCGCATCTGCTACGCATATGTTCAGGTATGAGCCTCCTTTTGGGTAAGAGGGTAGCTCGGAGCTGTATAAGTTTGTTTTGTAGTGGATGCTTTTATTGTCTAGCCAGTTTCTAATGAAGTTGCCTCTCGTGTTGTTTATTTCATTTTTCCAGCTTGTATGTTTTGCGTTAAGGTCTCCTGCTATTATATAGTAGTTTTCCGGTTTGTTGAGCTGTAAGAGTTCGAAAAGATTATTGAATTCGTAGTTAAATTCTTTCTGGTTTCCATAGGTTGCGTAGGCTGCAGTGATGAATAAATTTTCCTTATTGCTTATTTTTATTTTTATGATCGTTGTTTCTAGGGTCTTGAAACTTGTTATTTTATCAATTAGAATTGTTTTGTATTTTATAGGGTCTTTTATGAGGATCGCTGTTCCTCCTCTTTGACTGGCGTTCGGTCTGTCGTGTCTTATCATGGTGTAGTTTTTGAAGTGTACCTTGTGTCTTTTGTTTAGTTTTGTTTCTGAGATGAGTACCATATCGGGGGGACGAGAACGAGTGCACTCAACGCGGTTTGAGCGTTGGCTGAAGTAATCACTTTTCTTATTTGTTCCTGATGATCAAAAAATAGAATATGTATAGAAACATAGGTGTGTGCCAAAATGAGAACGATATAATGTGAGGTAATAGTCGTGTAATACCAAAACATTCTTTTTTCTGGATGGTTAGATTATAAATTATTAATAATCGATTCTTAAGGAAGCCGAAGCTTTTCGTTTTTAGAAGCCGAAGATTTTCTTTTTTAGAAGCCCAATTGATTGTTTAGGATTACGTTATTTTTTATGCGAAAGGAGACTATAGGGGGTTATTCATGACTATTTCGAATACTTATGTTGTGTAGGATACTTAGAGGTCGCAGGTTTGAGGACGAGAAGTGGTTTTTATTTATTTTTTTGTGATGGCTGTTAATTTAGCTTTTCTCATTTTCTAGGGAAGTACGGTTGATTGGTAATCTGCGACACTCACTTTCGCAGTCAAGAGGCTATTTTAGTAGACGGTAATCGTACACAATCTGGACAATGGTTGGATACTAATGAGACTCTTAAACAAATGCTGAAACTGTCATTACGGCCGAAACAGGTTATGATGATTGTATGCTGTACATAGATAGCAGATGATGCACTCATTAACCTGGGTTTAAGGAATATGTTTGATAATGATAGCTCGTAATGGCTCAATAAAAAGGACATTAGAATAAAAAACGACGTCGCAGAAATTCTATAGGAATAACATGATTCAAGTAAGATTTTTTTTTTTTATTTATTTGTTGAAATTACAATCAATTCTCGCGTTGAGAATTTTCAGTAATTTTTCTGGCGTGGCGCAGTGACATGGCTGTTTATTTACAATAAGTTAATACTTATTATAGATAGATATAATTTATAATCTATAAGTATTATAAGTAAGTGCATATGCTTGATTTGGATAATTAAATGAATCTAACGTTTAGGTCTAGCGGGTAGTGCCTCTTCAGCCTGCGAATCTGGTCCGTCGTATCGAGTAGTCCAGTGATTAGGGGGTTTCGGTGTTTGTTGATTCTTTTGCTGTATCTGTTGCTATATTTTGCTATTTCCTCTTTGACGGTGGGTATCTTGAGGTCGCGGTGTATTGTTTCATTGGTTACATACCAAGGTGCGTCAATTAGGGATCTTAGCGTTTTCGATTGAAAGCGTTGGAGTATTTCGATGTTGGAGTTACTTGCTGTTCCCCATAGTTGGATTCCGTAGGTCCAGACAGGTTTTATTACGGTCTTGTAGAGGGTAATCTTATTCTGTAAATTTAGTTTGGAGCGTCGGCCCGTGAGCCAATAGAGTTTTTTTAGTTTGTCCTTTAGTTGCTTCCTTTTGTCTGAGATGTGTGTCTTCCACGTTAGTCTCCTGTCCAGGGTCATGCCCAGGTATCGGACTGTGTCCCTGCTAGGAACTGTTGCATTGTTGATGGTGACCTGGGGGCAGGTTTGTTTTCGGAGCGTGAAGGTTACATGTGAGGATTTCTTTTCGTTGGCTTTGAAGCCCCATTTGTGAAACCACTTTTCCATGGAGTCGAGACTTCGCTGGAGAGTGGATGAGGCTATTACCGGGTCTGCGTGGGAAGCTAATAGCGCTGTGTCGTCTGCAAATGTCGCTATTGTTATATCGTTTGATATAGGTAGGTCGGCAGTGTAGATGGAGTACAGTAGGGGTCCGAGGACACTACCTTGGGGTATGCCGGCTTCTATTGGGAATGTTGCGGAAGTGGCGTCTAGGTATTTAACCATGAATTGTCTATTGGTTAGGTATGATTTTAGGATGGAGAAGTAGGGGTGGGGTAGGATCTTTTTAAGTTTGTAGAGTAGCCCTTCATGCCATACTTTATCGAATGCCTGTTGGATGTCTAGGAAAACCGCTGAGCAATATTCTTTCTTTTCGAGTGTTTGGCTGATCGTATGAGTTAAGCGGTGGATTTGCTCTACTGTAGAATGATGTTTTCGGAAGCCGAATTGGTGATCTGGGAGTGTTTTCAAGTTCTCTAGGATTGGAAGGAGTCGGTTCGTGAGCATCTTCTCGAATAGTTTGGACAGGGTAGGTAAAAGACTGATTGGGCGATAGGAGCAGGTTTCGTGTATCGGTTTACCGGGTTTAGAGATGAGGGTAATCAATGAGATTTTCCAAGCCTTAGGATAGTGTTCCAGGCGAAGGATAGCATTAAAAATCGATGTGATGAGTGCTATCCCTTTTGTGGGAAGTTCCTTGATTGCTCTATTGCCTATTAGGTCGTGTCCTGCTGCTTTCTTGGGGTTTAGGCGACTGATTGTTTCTATGGTCTCAGCAGAGGAGAAGGGTTCGATAGGAGGGAACATTTGGAAGGGGGTGTGTAGGTATTCAGTAACGTCCGCGACGGCTTGGGGGGAATGGGGTTTGAATACTTTTGACAAGTGTTTTGCAAACAGGTCGGCTTTTTCTATAGGGCTTCGCGCCCATCCACCTTGCGGGCGGCGGATAGGTGGGATTATTTGTGGGGGGCGTGTGAGTTTCCTGGAGGCCTTCCATAGTGAGTAGTTGGCGTCGGCTGTGGGCGATAAGCTGGCGAGGTATTTCTGGAAGCAGTCGTTTTTATAGTTTGTTAAGGTTCTGGATAGCTTTCTAGTTGCGTTGTTAAGTTTGCGTTTGTCCTCCGGTGTTCTGTGGGTCTGCCATACTCTTCTTAGTCTACGTTTTTCTGCTATTTTTTTTAGTATGTATTGTGGATATTCTTGTTTGCTGTTAGTTGGCTTTGTCGGTGTGGAGAGGCGGATTGCGTTTATTATGCTCGTGTTTAAGTATTCCCTGGCTGCTTCGATATCTTCCTTTGTTTTTAGTGGGGTGAAGGCTGAGGTTGAGTGTGTAAAGACTTCTCTGAAGAGCTGCCAGTTGGTGTGTTGGTTGTGAATGGAGCCATTAGGTGTACTCTCGATGATTGTTGAACTGACTGTTGCTATCACGGGAGAATGATCAGAGGAGAGATCAGCCGAGGAGTTGATCTGGACGTGTCTTGATGGGATATTTTTAGTTATGAAGAAGTCGAGAAGGTCGGGTATTTTGTTGGTGTCAGTGGGCCAGTATGTGGGTTCGTATGTGGTGAGGTAGTTGAGGTTGTTGTTTATTATGCTGTTTAAGAGGTTTTTGCCTCTTGCTGTAACCAGTCTGCTGCCCCATTGGATGTGCTTGGCGTTATAGTCTCCTCCAACTATGAATCTGTTGCCCAGGGTGTCCAGGAAGTTATCAAAGTCTTCTTTGGCGATGGAGTGTCTGGGAGGGCAGTATACTGCTGAGGTGGTGATTGAGCCATGACAGTCTTCTATTGCTACGTTTGTTGCTTGGAGGTAGTCTTTCTGGAATGGTGGGAGTTCGTAGTGCTTAATACTTGCTTTGATTATTATTCCGGTGCCACCGTGGGCCTTTCCGCTGGGGTGTTGGGTATGGTAGAATTTGTAACCATTTATTTTCAGGTAGCTCTTATCGGTGAAGTGGGTTTCCGATACGAGCATTACGTCGATTTGCTGGTGTTTTAAGAAGAGTTCTAGTTCACGTTTGTGTTGCGCTAGACCGTTGGCGTTCCAGAGAGCTATGCGCCTTGGTTTTATTTTGAGTCGGGGCGTGGTAATTTTTCCACGATGAGTGTTAGTAGCGATAGCAAGTGATTTATTTGCTCCGATTGTTTTTCTATTAGCTTTTCGAGCCTTGAGGAGTTGTCTGCGTTTGGTGGGTTGGAGACACTGTTTTGGGGAAGGTTCCTTTGGCTGTTCGGGTTATTTTGGATGCCTTGTACTGCTTGGGCATAGGAGGTTGAGGTGGAGATGAAATTGGTAGGACTGGGTGTTTGGTTGGTTGAGGGGGTTGGGGTAGTCGTGAATTTCGGCGGGCTGGGTGTTTGGTTGGATACCTCTTTTGCTCTGAGCTTAGGGTACCTGTTCGTGTATAGTGTTTTATATGCTGGGCAGCCTTTGTAGTTGGCAGGGTGGTCCCCTTGGCAGTGGATGCATTTCGCTGGGGTTTCCGGTGATTTGGCGCACTGGTCAGTGGAGTGAGAGCCTGCGCATTTAACGCAGCGGAAGGTATGGTTGCAGTATTTCTGCGTATGACCGTACCTTTGGCACCTTTTGCACTGCACTATTTCTTTTTTCACGAGCGGTGGTTCGATCTTTACTATCGCGTTCATTAGGCGACTGACGCTGTATATTTCCTTATTATTCGGTTTTTGTTTAATGTCTAGAAAGAATAAGGATAACGGGTCTTTCGAGACTCTATGCCTTATGTTACTTACGTTGATGACTTCGTGGCCAAGTTTTGAGAGTTCGTATTTTAGTTCGTCTGTGTCTGCTGAGTGGTGTATGTTTCGTAGGACCACCCGGAAAGGCCTTTCCTGTTTGAGTTGGTAGGTGTGGAAGTTGGCGTTCAGGGTCCTGAGTGTCTTGGTGAGTTTTCTGTAAGCTTCTGGGTTCGTCGGTAGTATTTTCACCTTGTTGTTGCTTATCTTAAGGTTATATTCCTCCTTGCTGATATCTCTCTCTAGGGACTTGGTCATTGTCTGTATGTCAATGACGTCGTCTACAAATATTGGTGGGGGAGGGGGGATTCTCTGTGAATGTTGGTTTGGTGGCGGTACTACGATTTCCATGGCGTCGTTTGAGGATTCCAATACGGCGAACCTGTTGTGTGTGTTTATTTGCGTTGCTGGTTCTATTTTCCTTTTCTTTGTAGTGTTAGCGTCGTTAGTGCGGAGAGTTCTGCTGCACTTCTGCCACGGGGGGGGGGGGGGGGGTAGCACGGGGTAGCTGCGAGTCTGCTCCGGAGAGCCTGGTCGCGGTTGCTGGGCCATCATCGAGCTAGTTAATTCGGAATGAACAACTAGTCGTGAGGCTGTGAGGCTAGTATTCGGGTTGGGGTTAGGTGCGTGGGATTTTCTTCTCCCTAGAGGGTAAGGGACACTTAGCTGCGTTCTCTTTCGACGGTTGGGCGACACGTGTTGTTTTCGAACTACGCTGGGCACTAGAGACACGTCTGCACGCTTCGGCACTCCACAGCGAACTATTCAAGTAAGATATAACTGAAAAAATAAATTCCTAGGATTTGTAATGTAACGTGAAGTATCGAATGAGTTAATATGACAGGAACATACCTAATCGCGTAAGTCATACGATCCAGTCTAAGACACCTCATAATGCATAATCTTTGCAGAGCAGTTTTATTTTTCCAATCTTGTGGGAAACTTTCTCGTTCCGGCGTATCTGATTCTACAAACTTCTTCCATCGTTTTGCAGCACCTTCTATGTCTTTTTCTAAATTTTGAAAATCCTCCATTTGGCTCAAATATTTAATCCCTCCCCAACCGACGTCTGTTAAAAAGTCTACAGGGCTTGTTAACTCGGGAATATATGGAAATCGTAGTAGGAAGTCAAGTTCTGATTGTGATATTTCCTTTGCTTCCATAAAAATCTGAAACAAATAGAATTATTCGATGTGACGTTAGTCGCAAGAGAAATGCGATATGTAGTGTTGCAAGCTACCCTCGTATGATTTAGTTTATCCCAGGAAGATTTTTTTGGTAAACTTTGCACTTCTATGCAAAATTTTTCTAATCAATATACTACGTTATTTATCGCTATTTTAACGTTTTTTTCTTTTCTTGTTAGAAGTATCTAACCGTTTGGTTTGTATTATTGAACTCGATTATAAGGTTAATAATAAATTATGCAATTATACCAATTATAATTATCACATCTAATATAGTAGAGTAAAATAGTATATAGTATAGTAAATGAGATTCCATTCAATTGATAATGCAGTAAATAAAAAGATCATATTAACACCTATCCTATGGCACCAACCTGTTTGTCAAGTGCAGGCTAATTGTTCAGAAGACACGATTTTTTGGCCGATTCGGCAATTAAAAAAAAAGATATTTGGTGGAACAAAGACCCTATTGATGTGATAAAACAATAGATTCGTTGAAAAGATATTTCGATGAAATCAATAAATTAGTAAATAAATTGATAAGATGATAAAAACAATATGGAATTTTTAATATCCACCAAAGTTTATTTAATTTAGATTCCATCAAATATATATTTTTAACGTATATATATTTCATTATATATATCTATATTCGATGTTCAGTAATTAGTATTAAGGATATGTTGCAATGTAGCTAATGGAAGATGGTTGTTTTATACAAATTACTAATACGAAGCGTATAAGTAATACAGTAATTACTAGGTATAAGATAGGAATAGTGACAAAACAAAACCAAGAAAAAGAAATCCCTTGGATCTGGCAACACGGATGGCGGGTTCCACAGATTGAGAACCGCTGATCTAAATTATAAAATATTTACCTGAATGGTCATTTGACAAAGGAAGGTCAATTTATCGGCTTCAAATAATCCTCTGCTTGTATAAATGAAAACTAGATAAGTGATGCTATCCATTAAAAGAGCCACGCGCTTAGCCAAATCCTCCGAAGCTACTGCAAATCTAATTGCGTTTAGAAAGACAACGCTGAAAGCTTTCAAAGAAAACTGATAGAGCATATTGATCTTGTTCAAATCGTTTAAAACGAAATATAAGAGGCTGGCTCGAGCCGCAACAGGACGATAAATTTCTCGAGCCTCGTCTATCTTTACAGCAGTCACTCTAGCTTCAGCTACTTTTATTTCTATTTCCGCAGCAGTTTTTTTCGTGGTTTCGAGATTGATCACGAGATCGACGTCGCTTAAAATGTCTGGCCCAGCAGTCGATAACCTTTGAAAAGAAACACAACATTATGTCATGATATTTACATTTGTAAACACACACCATAACTGTCATAAGACAAATTTTGAAAGTTGAGATATAACAGTTAATATCTTTAATTAAAAGATTTTGATTACGAGTGAAATATTATAAATATTAAATAATAGTTAATAGTTATTCGTAATCACAACAATTAAAAATTGATACTTTTTATTCACTTCATTTTTGGAGATTTCTTCCAGATCTATTAATAACTGGCTACCATTTAAATGAAAATTAAATTTTAATGACTTTTTTCCACAAAATGTTTAATATGCGGTACTTGATACTATGATGAAGGAAGGTCAGCAACCCCTATTCGATATACGTTAGACGACTTGGAAAAAGAATATGTCCCATTTAAAGAAACCCATAGCGAATTAGACGAGACAGACTATGGGCAGACAATTAACCTAAAAGCAACATTTTATACCTGTAAAGAACGCGCTCGAGATATAATTAAACAGACAAAAATGCGGATAAGAGAGCCAACAGATAGTACGCTAATCTCACTGGGCACACCATATTCGGTTCCAGCCGACAATGAAATAGCATTATTAAAAAATCAGCTATGTACATGGACATCGTTGACCCAGTGATGAACAATGTCAAATTTTCTCACATTACAACGGGTCATGTTTGCTGTTTAACAACATATTTCTTTGGACTTTATCAGAAAATGTGTAATAATGAATAGTTAAATATGACTTATTTTAAATAAATTTTAGTATGATTATATTAATAACTTTTTAACGAATAACAAGCGATAGCTAAAATTTTTTAATGGTCACTCAGAACGGTGACCTTGATAGCATATATGTATGAAGGTCAGAATCATTAAAGGTTCTAAACAGCAATTTTATCTAATATGAATTTATGTTACAATAATAATATATATAGGCAAGTACCTTCCTTTTTTTATTAGATCTCTCTTTATAACAGGATCTAAAATGGGGTCGATGGTTTCCATGATATTTTCAATTAAAACAATTCCTCCATTCGCAATGGAAATTTCAATTAAATATAAATAATTCGGTTGAGTAAGTCTCAGCACTTGCAAATCTTCACCATATCGATTTTTAATCCATTTTAATCCTTGTAATTGTGGATCTATCATTAGAGGCCATCTCGTTGAATTCATTAAAATTGTTGCATTTTCCGAGGACATTTTGTCTGTAGGTAAACCTTAACAAACGATCAGTATTTCGTTATAATGATTTATTATTAAAGTTAAATATAAAAGCACAATTAATTTTTAGATTTTTAACTTTTATGATGATTCGATCGTTATTAATAGTATATTGCGCTTTACGCGTTATAATGTTCATGCGCAGCATTAATCGATGTAGTTCTGTACTTTGTACATAAAAACTGTAATTAAAAATTGTTATATTGTCCCAGCACCTTAAAAACACATATATTAGTTTAGAAATCATTACAATTCGAGGTTTGTTAAATTATTTTGCTGTTGTTTACACTACTTGTCTACGGATTTTTATTCAAATTCATATTTTTGAGAATATAAATAAGAAGAAGGAATCTCGATAGAAAATTATTTTACCTATCAAGTAATATTATAGAAGACATTGTACTTTGGATATTTTAAGTATTTCTTTATATTATGTGTATTGGAGCTAGAAGTGTGCTCCAATTGGTAGCTGTTAATAATAGATGGCAAATTGTAATTATAAATATATTTCTAATAGGACATGCGCGGCGGATTTAATGACTCCTGCGGGCCGCGCGTATCATAAATTTCTAGCAGACCCTCGAGGAATTCTCCCGCATCCTTATAAAGGTCCCTTCTTCGATGTCAAGACAGCTTTTGCCTGTCATCGCAAACAGAAGAATACTGCTCCCGACCAACTGTTCAGCGATGTGCCACTTGAAATAGGTATGTACTGAGGGTGTGTATTAAAAACTGTAATAATTTAGTGCAGCGTAACTTGGTCTGAACTTGACTGAATCTTGATTGGCTTAGCTTCAGTGCACCTCCAGCTTTACTTTAGAACCTCGAAGGAATTTAGTCTCTTTATAGAGAGATTTAACATGTACATGTGGCTTTTCAGCCAATAAGCTCACTTATCTTCGTAATTGCATTGAAAGTGGCAGTGGAAGTAGGAATAATCTCCCTTCACTTAAGGGATCTCTTCAGCAACCTCTTGGTTGTGAGCCAAATATTCTCATATTTTCATTTCAACGTAGAATGTGTAATACTATTAAGTTGCTGTTGCTACTTTGTACATTTGTTGATTTTTTGTTGCTTAAATTGTTCACGAAAAGGAGATTTAAATCAGTACGGGGAGATATTCAATATTTTCATTAAAATATTATATCGATGACTCTAATATCTCGAAGAACGTGAGAAAGATTTTATAAAGAAAACAGAACATCTTTTTGTGTATGATATTATTTGTCTATTTGAAACAAAAATAGCGTTTTCCCCTTACATTTCTTCCTATCATAGAAATCGACTGATCGTGAGATGTTTAAGGTGTTTCAGTTACACGGGGAATTATGTATCTATTCTATAGCATCACGTTCAAATGATAATAACTTTTGACATTAACTAAGCTGTAGAACGTATAAATGTAATCACCTTCGTTGTTCCATTGTGCAATTTGTGCATCGTCTGTCAATAAAGCCAGTACATCCAATTCAGTAGTCCTCGGTATTTTTACTTCCAAATTTTCCAGGAACGGTAACCAATTTTCGTACATTAAGTCAGATCTATATTTTCGAGTGAAAGAACCCATATATGATAAAAATGCTGTTACAATCAGCACATCCCCTGGTACCGTTACACACGAGTTCGTCAAACTAAAAATTTAAATTCGTTATAATAATCTTATTTCTATCGTAGAAAATAGCAAATTTTATGTCACAAGGATAGTAAATATTCTTAAATCATAGGTCATTGTACGCGTGTTAAAACGTTCTACTAGATTGTAAGAAAACATATCATTTCATTTAAAAAAACAAAGTTGACCTTCATATGACTTCTACAAGCCCACCTATGAAAGAATAATTTGCATCAAATTATGTTTTTCCTATCATTTCTCTATCATCTTTCGTATCACTAATAACAGCCCAGATATTCAAGTTACCTGTGTTAGGTATACCCTGTTTTTAGTTCACCCTGTATAGTATCTATATTTATACATATATATGACACATGCATATTTATGTATATTTATTTTATGTATATCTATTTTTGTGTATATTTTAATACATATATGATATATACATAAATAATAAATACCGTTCTATATTTGTCAGAAAAATATCATTAACTGTGAAAATAATCATGTTTATATTAATGTGAAATATTTTAAAAATAATATATAACATACAAAAATAGGAAATGAGAAATAGTAGAATCTGACCTTTCAACCTCCTCGGTCCACCGAATTTTTTCGGATGCTAAGCCATTCACTAATCTATTTGCAAGGTCAATTGTTAAAGCAGTAGCGTCAGCTTCGTCTTGACATTTTTGTTTCTCAGCTAAAGCTGCATTCATCCTTTCTCCTAACACGTCCAGCACTTTTTGCAACTCCTAAAGTAATGGAATTAGAAGTAATTAATTGAAATGAATAATAATTATCCTAAAAAGTTATTTCACATATATTTTGCTACATAATAATTAATAATAAGGAACTATAGCATTCACTAGGTCATTTTATCTTATTTGCTAATTCACACTATGATTTCTCTGTTATATCTTTTCTTGCATTTTCAGATAGAACATACTTATGTAAGCAAGTATACTCTTCTATGGTTTGCACATATGATATTGTTCCCGTCATTTTTCCGTTTATAAAGGTATCCCTTGTTATTAGAGATGGCATGACCTGCTAGTTGTAAATCACGATTTTATATGTCGGAGATGAAAGGACATCGGGGCCTTTCATTTGGAATATTTGGGAAGGTCCCCAATACTTAAGTCCAGACTTTTTATTATATCTGTACTTAAATAATAAAACTGAGAAATATTTGTTTATGATTTAATCCAAGTATGGGTGCCCGAGATTTATGACGGTGGGTTTGGACTCGAAGTGACATAACGGGTCATAACAGAGGTATGGTACAATTATATAGCTCTCCTTAAAAAACACAAAGATTGACCCATGGGATACAGAAAGGTACGAAGAGGAGTATTCAAGGGCAGTTCCATTTGGACTGAGATTCAGTCAGATAAGTTCTACTTGTACTGTGGACAAGTACATTGAGACATACCCGAATCGTGGATCAGTAAGTTAAGTTCGACTTAGACTGTGGCAGAAATCGCATACGTCATCCCGTTGACCGTGGATTCGTTATCGAACCTAAATTCATTGATTATCTAATCGCCGCTATTACTTGTTAAACTCTGTAATAATTACATTAGCATCAGTAAGATATCATTTATCATACATAACAACGATGGCCAATTCACGTGGTGATTCATTATACGCCCCTTACACCAATGATAAATCGACATATATATATATGTCGGAGATGAAAGGAAAACCGGAGCCTTCCCTTTGCAATTTTGAGAAAGTCTTCTAATGCTTTAGCCTAGATTTTACCATAGCTGTAATTAAGCAATTGTCATTTGTAATTGTTTCATATTTGTGATAGCGAAAGTGTGTTCGAGGTGACAACTGGTCGCCGAACGTAGCCACGGTCACGGGATAAATGTTTTGCCTGACGAAGGTGTGGATCGGTTGTATTGTTCTCCCTAGAAATCACATAGAATTGTACTTCGGAGATGTCGATATAATGGGACACACGTTGTATTAGGAATCAAACTTCAGACAGAAACTGCCTAGCAACGGCGTTTGGATCTTTCTCGATGCTTCCAAAGAGTATACAACAAACTTTTGACAGAAACTGCCTAGCAACGACGATTGGAACCTTCTCGATGCCTCCAGCGAGCATATAACAAACAAATGCAGTCGTATAGCGAAAAAGATTTTCATCAGATATTCATTCGTGTGATCGCCTTGGAAAGTGATACATCGAGTGTCTCAGCAATCGTATTTTTTTGTGTTTAAAATTATTCTACGTATAGTAAAGAGTTATCCCGTTGATCGTGGATTCGTTTGAACCTAGGAACATTGTTAATAGTGTTAATTAAATTCATTATTCGTAAAACCTATAAATCGTTAATCTCATTATTCGTTAAATTTATTATTCGTAAGACATATTATTCGTTACTCTTATTATTCGTTAAACTTATTATTCTTTAATATAATTATTAGTTAAATTTATCGTCTGTTAATCTTATCATCCATTAAACTCAATATTCATAATATTTTGTAAAATCCTGTATATTCGCGTAAATATAATCTCTGTCTCGTAAAACGATGGCTAACTCAAACGAAGAATCGTTACGCGCCTTAAATTCTAATGTTAACCCGACATATATATATGTATATATCTTGTGAAATTTTTATTTTATTTAAAATAAGAAAAGCAACAAAAGGAATTCAATAATATTTCAGACTATTTTAAATGGGTATTTCAGAAGGTTTTTCTTAATCATTTTGTATATAGGACCTGGCATCCAGACCGTGCCGAAAGCTTTTTCGGGATCTATTAAGCAGGGGGCTGAGTTTGGGGTTTGATTTAAGCGCGGAGATATATTTGTTAATTGCGGGGAGTCCTTGATGGCCTGGTTTAGGCCTCTTCCCTGTTTTGCTACGTCCGCGAACTTTAGTCCAGGGACGTATTTATGGCTTATTTGGGCGATCCGTCCGATTTTTGGTTTTTTCGCATTGTTTATTTTTTCGTTGAGCTTTTTGCGTAGCTCCACGAGTTTAGGGATGCTTACTGCGTCTTCTTTTTTTATTTTACACTCGCCTGGTCCATGCGACTCAGTGCATTTGACGCAGCGGTAGTTGAGGTTGCAATTTTGAGCCGTGTGTCCTATCATCTGGCACTTGTGACATTGTGTTATGCTGTTTTTTTTTTTTTTTTTTTAATTATTTTTTCCCATTTTATCCTAATAGTTACAACGGCTTATTTTTAATAGGTTATTTGTGTTGCTTTGGGGGGATAATTGAACTATGTAAATTGGGAGCAATATGTTGTTCTCCCTTGATCTTCTCGTCGTAAACCGCGAGACTTTTGTGAAATGGACGTCGTCTATTTGTAAAGCTTTTATTAATTTCACAATTGCATTTGGCGTTGTGGCCTCTTTTGTTGGTCCAGTTTGTGGTTGTGACTTGATAGTCTCTTGGCTTTGTTGTATATCAAATTGTATTCTTCATGGTTTCTTTTCTTTCTGCCTTTTCTTCTTGGATGTATTGCTTTTCTTCGTCTGTGCTTTCCTGTTTGTCCTCTAACCCTTTAGCCCTGGCCATCAGATTTGGCTGCTGGTTGAGTTTCCGTATCTTTTGTGCGGAAAGTCTTATGATGCTGTTAGTGTCTTTGGTTGTTTTTTGTATTATTATTTTTCGTTTAATACATTCTTTTGTTGAGTTTATGGTGGGTTCCGCCTCGTTGCTTTCGGTTTCATTATCGGTGTCTCCTATTTTTTATTTATTATTTTTATTTTGTTTTTACTTATAATGAGGATAACATGTGCCGTCGTCACTCGACGGCGAAATCGGCACTCGTCCAATATAGCTGCTCTTTCGCTAAGTTCAGCGGCTTATCGCTTTACGAACGCAGATGCTACGTCCAGCCGCGTATTGGTTTACGAACGCAGACGCTAAGTCCAACGGCGTATTGCTTTACGAACGCCGACGCTTGGTCCCAAAGTAGCCCGTGAGGCGGCAATATAGTCGCGCGACCCAATATGGCTTCTTCTCTGTCCTAACCACCACAACGATTTAACTTCTCCGGACGAGAACGAGTGCACTGAGCGCGGTGTGAGTGTTGCCTGAAATAAGTATTTTCCTTATTTGTGTTTGATTGTCAAAATAATAGAATATTTAAAGAAACATAAGTGTGTGCCAAAACGAGAATGATATAATGTATGGTAATGGTAACTAAAACAATGGTCGCGTAATACTAAAACATTGCAATTTCATGATGCCTTGAATATAGACTATTAAAAAATGATTGTTGAGGAAGCCGAATTGATTTCTTAGGATTACCTTATTTTTTGTGCAAGAGGAGATTAGGGGATTATTTATGACTCTTTCGAATATTTTGCTTGTGTTGGGTAGGAGACATATATCGCAGGTTTGAGGGTGAGGAGTGATCTTCATTTCTTTTTCTTCTGTGACGGCAGTTAATTTAGCTTTTTCCCATTTTCTGGGGAAATACGTGTTATTTATTGCATATTTAAAGAGCACTGTGTAATATCATCTTATTTTCTTGGTTAAGCGTTTATTGTTTAATTTAGAGAAAATGATTTTTAGTTGGTTATAATTTGTAAAGTAGTTTATTTCTGTGTCTGGTTGTTTGTGGTTGTTCGAGGTGTTTTCATCAGAGAATGTGAAGACTGTCTTATTTAGCGATATGTCTTGCTGTATTTCATTTTTCAGTTTATCTGTTTCTGACATAATAATTCTGTTAATTATCCTCGATTCATATGTTCGTTGTATGTGTGTGTGTGTGTCTTGGAAAAGTGAGTGCCGATAACATATACTTCTTCCGTTGTTTTACATGATATGAAATAACTAGACTTCATATCTTTATGGATTTTCTGTATCGCTATACCTGCTTCTTGGTGGTGGGGAGGTTTCTCTGGAGGCAGTTTGAAAGAAGGGATAGAGTTAGAGTTCTTTTGACTTAAAAATTTGATTTGTCTGTGGTAACACGCTAGCTGAGTCTTTTTAGACATATTTTTTTATTTTGTTTATCCATCTTCTCTTTTATCGTAGGAATTGTGTCGTACTTTAGATTGTTTATTTTGGATAGTATGTAGCTTTTATCTCGTTGTAGCTCGTTGTAGCTCGCTTTCGCAGTCAAGGCGTTATTTTGGAAGGGTACTTCAACAGTTAAAACGTTTCCTTTCGATACTCGTAGCAGTATTTCTAATTTCCTATGCTATGAGTTTCTTATAAGGATAATTGACGGATTTTAACGGTCCGAGCGGTCGAGCGCCACCCTTACACAACATCGAAGCCTCGCATTCATCCAGGTATCGTTCACTCTCTTCCCACGAAGGATCCTCCACACTTGGGGCGTATTCACGCAGTAAACGCCATCTTGCGGGCGAATATGCCGTTTTTCGATTTTCTTGAAAACCAATCAGCGTACGTATTTCGGCTCCTTCGTTTTGAGCCTTATTGGAGTCGCTCGCTGGAGTTGGGCCCGCCCGAGTATAATAACGGTATCGGCAGTCTCGTTCGAGTATTTCAATAGTGAATGTCGATGAGAGAGTCAGCTTCCGTGCCTTCGAATCGCTAAACGTGGAGTAACGAACCACTCAGTGCTCAGAACGAATCTCTCAGTGCTCTTTAAGCGCTCGTGCAGGCGAAATCGTTTCGTCAGTCGTAATTATCAGTTGATACTTTTCAGAGCTGGCTTCTTTGGTGCGTCAATATCTTCAAGCATTCGTGGACATGACTGTAAGCATTGGTGGAGACAGAGTCGTTCCATCAGGCTTAACGATCAGTGGACAGTCCTGTGCAAAATCTTCAGTAGTTAACAGTATCTCCAAGCATGCGCGAAGGTAAGTATCATTTTCGTGAGCGAACGATTAGTAAACCGTCTCGTGCGGGTCGTTCAAATGCGCACCGACTCGCGTTTGCGAACGAGTGTATCGTTAATCATTCGTATCGTCGTACGATAATTCAGTCGCATTCGTTCAGTCGTACATCGCATCGCGGTATTCGCTTCAGCTGCATCGTATCGCATAATCGAGCGCAATAAATTTCGTCTTAATCGTCGAAGACAACTTGAAACTTTCTCATCGTTTGTTCTTCGATATTCTTCTTCGAGTTTTAACTTCGTCAATTGTTCTTCGCGCATTGAGTCATTACTCTCCCTCGTAAATTTGTTATCCAAGATTAATTCGACGGGGAACAAGTTACAGAGTGCGGCATCGGCGATATCAGATACACGCGCATGTTAGACGTAATGTTATTTCTTTAACTGTTTGAGTACCAAGCAACGTGATCGCCCTGTTTAGATTTTGTGTCGAAAAGCCCAGTACATTTGAATGCTACGGACGACTGACGGTATTTCGTATTTCATTGTTATCTTAATAATTTTTATTAAACAAAGCTTGAAATATTTATAAACTAATAGTACACATATATAAAAATATAGATGTATTTCATAAAAATAAGAAATATGACGAGCGCTATTGTGCCGCTCGTTTCTCTTCGCAATCGATTAAGAGGCTATCGTGACGTTCGGGATTTTTCAAACCTGGTTTTTCAAACACCCCTGGCACTCAAACGGTTAAATTAAGTCAATATTATCATAAATAATTATTTTTCTACTTATTCTATATGATTTTCGAAACATTAAAAGATTATTATTACTCGACTATTTCAATATTGTTTACGATACTTTTTTAATTACTGTTAAACTTGTCACCACTGGTGTGAGAGACTGTAAAATTGATTCGAAATAGTATTTTACAGAGACTGATGAAACCGATCAATTAGATATTTATATAATTAAAAGTTATTTCTATTTCTGAATTTTCTTTGCGAATATGTTAACTGTGCTTGAGCAATGCTGGGTCAAATTTATAGGAAAAATGTTTTAAATACTATTTTAAGTAGTTGTTGGTCTACAGTACGAATAAAATATTTTAAATATGTAGTAAAAAATAAGCTATCTTTATTTTCACACTGTGGTATATGAAGTAAAGTATCTTATCTTTGTATTGCAAATAGTGTTTAAAATGTTTCTTAACAATGAAAATAGATTAAGCAGAAGGTTAATATCAGAATGCAAGAATCCAAAATGTTTACAAATTAAATTCATGTTCTTTTTAACCCTTCTGTATTCTTTAAGTGTATAGAGCAAAATGTTATCCGACTGTTGAAACCGACATATTTGAGAAAAAGACGTGCGATCATAGAAAATTTAGGAAACGCACTGATACAAAATTATATTATGAGACAGTAACATGGCCCGCGTAGGAAAGCTGCAAAAGAAATAGCAGAGAGCGTTATAAATACATTGGAACATTTCAAAGAGAAAATAAGAGTTTGTAAAATTTTCACTAATGCCAAAATTTTGTTTGCGATAATAGAATGTACTGGTTCTTTGCAATGAAAGTTATGAAGGATATTGTTTCGACCGTTCGCGGAGAGACGCGATCGCGAGATAGCACGTCAACGAGAGTTGTAAGTTCCCGTTACGATTAAATAATCGACGCCACGAACTGATCGATTCCCTTATTTCGATTAGGATAATAAGGGTAGTTCAATGAATTCCACAGAATTAACACCAATAAATTAACGTTTATTTTAACAACTTATCAACTAGGAAGACATAAAGAGAACAAAAAAAAAAAATGTATCTGCGTTTGCTTGATAAGTAATGCGCGATATATGAGATGTGTTGACGGTTCGATTTCTCGAAAAGTTCTGCACGCCTTCCGATTTTTTTCCGTTTTTTCTGGAAGGCGACCCCCACCACGTTCGGATCACACCACATTCTTTTACGCGAGGTAAAATAACGGCCACGAGTCGACGTTTCTGGAGGTCGCCCTGCTTAATGAACCATGCGCTTGCCATTACAATGTTTGTTTGCCGGGCAGCTGCGACGATCCGTCTGCGACATTATAGTGCCGCGATCGAGAATTAAGAATATGACCTATGGTAAGCTGCATGGCGTAACAGATATAGTAACATACTACTACATTTTCCCGATCCTTTAGTTAGAAGATGAAATAAATCTTCTAACTAAATGAAATAAATCTAAAAAACGAATCTTTATATGCAAAGGTAATTTTCTTCTTCAAACTCTTACCGAATAATTTAGTTGAATGAAAGACCGCAGCAGGGTTAAGTATGAGTATTCGCAAGTAACAAGTATTATTCAATGTTTTCAGCACTTGGATTACTCCTTTGTGGGCAAACACACAATCCGTTTTTTTTATTTAATTTGTACTTTACAATTTGTCCAGCTGGACATTTTGTTAAATTTTTCTGACTTTATTTGCGGGTGGCTATCTCTAGCGGGATAGCATCTTCGACTTTGACTATTTTATTACTGTAGTGAAGTCAGTGGGGTGTTTTTTTTAGTCTTCTTTCTATGAGAGTTTTGCTCCCTTTAGCAGCTAGCTGGTTTGGAAGTGTTGCCATTTTTTCCTTGTATTTTTTTTTTGAGTACCTGCCCATTTCTTCTTTGACCGCCGGTATTTTTAGGTCTTTGCATGTATTCTGGTTTCTGTTATATCATGGGGTGTTGATTAATGTTCTGAGTATCTTTCAGAAGCGACTCTGGTTTATATTTACCTCACTCATTGCTGCTGTCCCCACAGTGGTATTCCGTACGTTCAAATTGGCTTTTTTATCGTTTTATAAATTTTTAGTTTATTTTCCTTGCTGACTTTAGAGTTTCGACTAGTTAGCCAGTACATCTTTTTTTTTTTTTTCGTGGAGGAAACCTTCATAGGCGCCCCGCACCCTCCGGGGAGAGGGCGCTGGGTAGTGCCGGATTCGTACCGGCTAAAACCTCCACGGTGGCCTGTCCTGACGCCTGAGTCGAGATGCACCCGGGATCTCTCCCGAATTACTACCGGTTACCCCCGGGCGTCTATCTTTCCTTTTTGTCGAAGGGAGGCGTCCTGCTCTTCTTGGACCGCTGGGATTTCCCCATTGCGTCGAGTGAGCGTTGAAGTCCCCGAGGACGAGTACTTGGCGGGGGAGGCATCTTCCGATGCACTCGCCGACTCGATCCAGGAAGTCCCCGTACGCGGCCAGGTCGATGTTTGGGGAGACGTATACCGCCACCACCGCTGCTCCCTGCCACTCGACCGCGACAAAGCCGCTGCCACGGTCCAGCAGGACGCCCGGGGCTGCCGTCCACGTTATCCCTGCGGATCCGTTCAGGTCCCCGACCCAGTTGGGCGAGTCGGGAATGCGATGTGGTTCGGCCACCGCCGCCAGGGCGACCTCGTTCTCCCGGATGGTCTGAAGGAGCAGATCTTGCGCCCTTCTCGACCTATTGAGGTTGCATTGCAGGAGGCGCTTGAATTATGTGGTCACCTCCATGGCATCCTCCCGGCCGTCCGCCGCTGTTGGTTCGGCGGCGCTTCCTGGTGTCCCTTCCGCGCCTGCTACTGCTGCTGCTGCTGGTTGGCGGATCGGTCGCTTTCTCTTGACTTTCGGTGGGGTGCATGCCTCTTCGCCCATCCTGTGGTTCGCGGGCGCCCCGAGCGTCTCGCACGGGGGGCACTTGGGAGTGGAGGCGGGACAGTCTCTGGCGCGGTGTCCGTTTCCGCCGCACCTGTAGCACAGGTGCCCTCGGTCTTCGCTGGATACGCAGGTGGCGCGTACGTGTCCCAGTTCCAGGCACCTGAAGCACTGCAACGGCCGCTTCGGGATGGCCCTTATCCTCGCGGTTGGCCAGCCGATGGCTATCTTCTCTGCCTGGGCCAGCTTGCGGGCTCCTGCTGCCGGGCACTTGATCCATGCCGTCCCGAGGCCGCCTCTGGTGGCGCCGATCTCGCCCACCTGTACCTCCGCGCTGCCGCATCCTGCCGCCGAGGCCAGTACTTTCTGCAGCTCCTCCCTCTTGACCGAGATGTCTATCCCGGTCACTCGTAGCTCCGCCATCCTGGTTGGAGTGGCGATTCTCACCGCCGTCGGGTCCAGCGCCTCGGCCAGACGCGTCGCCAGTAGCGTCGCCTTTCCTCTGTCCTTGTCTCCAGGGACTTTGATTATGATGGCCCCCGTCATCGCCTTTTTCATTTCTAGACGTTCCATTCCGAGTTCCGAAAGCGGGATCCTTGTTCTGGCCGATTCCAGGACGTCGGCGTACGACATCCTCGCTCCCTCGTTCAGCGTCAGGGTCACCGTGGATGTTCGCGGTGCGCGAGGGGGCGTGGCCACCTTGAGTGTGTTCAGTGGTCCTTTCTGCGTTGCGGGGGCACTCTGTTTCGGTGCGCCTGCCGTCCTACCGGGCTGGGGCTGCTGTTGCCGTGCCCGCGTCGGTGGTGGCGCGGTCGGTCCTCTTCCTGCCGCCTCTCCTTCGGCGGCGACGGTTGTCCTTGTCCCGTTCGCCTTCCTCCTTCTTTTCTTTTTTGTTTCCGCCAGTTCCCAGCCCCCATCCTCCTGTTCCCTTGGGGGCGACGTCGGTTGGGCGGCGCGGGGATCGACGGAGTGGTCCTTGCTCGGTCGTGCTTCGGGGGGGTGTTGCCATCGCGTGTCCCCGAATTGTTCCCCTATGGTCCTAAGAATGGAGGGTCCCAGTTCTCGGACTACTCTTTCTAGGGCGTCTAGGCGTGTCCTGTCGTTTCCATCTTCTCGTGGAGGACGGTCGTATTCGGACGTCGCGTTGGCGCATCGCGGGCATTCGTGGACTCGAGCAGCCAGTCTCCTTAGTTCCTGGCGGAGGGCTGCGTTCTCCTTTTCCAGCACGGACAGCCTCGTGTCTACGTCGTCGGTGCCTCGCGCTGGTCTCGTCCTCCTCGAGGATTCCGTGTTCCAGACGGCGGTGATGTAACTCGCCGCGTTCTTCAGGGATCTAATGTAGGTCCCCTTGAGGTTTGAGGACGCCGTCGCGACGTGCATTATTTCAGACACGTGCATCGTTAGGCCCGCGCTGATGTCTGCCGGGGAGCTCGTCCTCATCTCCGCCTCTAATTCTTCGGACACCTCCGGGGTTGTGGCTGCTATTCTCCTCTTCTTCCCCCTGGATGCCGCCGAAGCCGAGCGCGAGGTGATCGAGGCGGTCGGATCCTCGTCGTCGGACCTCGCTCGCGCCCGTGATCCTCCTGCCATCGGTGACATGCCATCGTCCAGCCTCGCTGGTGTGAGAAAGACGCCCTCCGGCCTGTCCGCGGCTCTTAGCGAGCGTCTTGTCACCCTCCTCGGAGATTCCTCCGCCGTTTACATCCTGGTGTCCTCCCGTTGTCCTCCGGTTGTCCTCCTGTTGTCCTCCTCCTGTCTCCTGTTCCATCGCCAGGCGTAGAAACACGTCCGGGGGCCTGGCGGTCCACCCTCGAACGGCCGTGGTCGCGAGATATCGACGCAGTGGGGCCCACTTCACTACCCACGGCTGCGCCGGTACTGGGGTATCCCTCCCTTGCACCGTAAACTTTGTTATTTAAGTTTTCTATATCCATGTTTCTTGTTTTCGTTTTTTGCCGAGGTCGTCAACGGTGTGTCCTGTCCTGGTGCCGCTCACTCTTCTTCACACCCTGATCCGGTCGGAGCTGGTGCAGGTGTGCCAGGGAGCCCCTTGTGATGAGGTGGTGAGTGGTCCTGACAGACGTGGAGCCCACTAACTTCTCCGAAATTCTCCGCGCCGGATCGGCGCACTGGCGGGTGCCGCGGACACCGCCAGCTGCCATCCGTCTATGAGAGAATATCAGATCCGTTCGGAATTGCTCATAGGACTCCGTGGGGGCCACCAACTTCTCCGAAATTTCCGCATCGGATCGGCGAACTGGCTAGTGCCGCGGACACCGGCCAGCCGCCACCCGACTATAAGAAATATCAGATCTATCGGTGTTTCCCAGGGTAGTCCTGTGTCCCGGGGGCTTCTGCCTGCCTCGTGCTCCTTGGATAGTCCCAGAAAAATGGCTTCGGTGCGCCTCCTTCCTCTTCTTCAGCGCCCGCCGAACGGTCACCCACCATCCTTGTCCGTGCCGCGGCGGCCGTTGCTTAACCTTCGTGATCGATGGGAAACTAGCGTTTCCACCGCGGCTAAGCGGGCGCTGCATAGCCAGTACATCTATCTTCTTTTTATCCGTATTTTGTCTATAATTGATTTCGTATGTTGCTTTCATGTAAGTTATGAATCTAAGTGGAGTCTTAGTATCTAACTTGCATTGTTTGTGTTATATGCGTATCATTCAATTAGATATTAGGCGGCTTCTGTTTTCGTATTTTAAATGTAATGTGGTTAAATCGACTGGGCTTTGCATTTATCATTTCATTTTTCGATTTTTCTGATACTTTCTGGTAGTAATATGACTGCTGTTTCTGGATTAGAGTGCTTGTGTTACGTCGAAGGCACGGGGAGCAGTGAAATTAAGAAATCACTGATCGTGTCCTTGCGTCGTTCGAATGATTTCGCTTAGGTTTAAACGTTTCACGAGCAAGGGAAGAAAAATTCAGACATTTATTATGTGAATTCAACAAAGTGACGGTTAAAAATGTTTGGACAGTGCGTGATATAACGACTCTCGGTTGACGACTCTTGACTCTTCGGTGGCTAACTGAGGATCAACGGCTGCGGTGGCGAAATATATTGATGGCCGTCAGCCCTGAGATGATTTTGGAGTAGGACGTATAGGGTACCAAAGAAATACTCGGTGGTGATTAACAGTATATTTATTAACAATTCTCGCTTTCGTCTCTTTACGTACCATTCTCGATTTCGACTCTACGTACAACTCCTGATTCCAACTGACGATTCTCTCCCCTCGGTTACAACTCAACTGTTTTGTTGATCCGATTCGTGTCTTTTGTCATCCGTCAATATCCCTCCTATGCACGTGTTCGTTACGCGTCCGCAATCGTTGCCACCTACGCCTTCTTCCAAATATTCGGCGGAAGGACCTTACTGATATCGATGGCTTATTAGGCCTGTGGGCACTTGCGCTTCGGTGATACCGTTAGAAAGTTTTGTTGTCGAGTGCCGCTACAGGCCTATTCAAGTTTTCCGACCCTTTCTGCTTGTTGGCAGTTGCGCTTTATCCACGTTACTATAATAGAGACCAAAGAAGCCGTTCTACAGTGTCACCTGACTAGTACAGCCGTGTCGTCCGTGAATGTTAGTATTTTATGTTGGTAGTTATACGCAATCCAGTGAAACTAAATAGTTGTAAGATTGAAGTAGTCGAGAAAATTAGAGTATTACGATCGTGCAAGACGAAAGGGCCTGATTTCCTATACAAAAATAAATCGAGTACGAAGTGACAAGTTTTGACACAAGACTTGGTATTCTAGAAAATCAATTATGAAGTTTCGTCCTCTTTACTCGCTACTTGTTAAGTATACGCGTACCTATATGACGGTACTTCACAATCCATTGTTTGGGAAACGAAGGCAGGAGAAATTTTATATATCTGAAAGCACGTTTAAGAATACCATTTATCCTCATACATACATGTATGTTTTCTTAAATATGTTGTCTATTCGGTAACATGAAGTAACAAAACTGATTACTTCAGCCAACGCCCATACCGCGTTGAAAGTACTCGTTCCCGTCCGATCACGAAAGTCAAGCAGGGCTGGGCACGGATAGTACATAGATGGGTGACCGCTTGGGAACTCCGTGTGGTGTTGGCTTTTTTTACCTTTCTTAACACTTAGCCAACCGAACTGGCAGGTCTCCCTTTTTTACTTTACCAATTCGTTTCCTTCTTTGTTGTCGTTGTTGTTGTAAGCTATTGTTTACCTGGAATTGTTCCAAATTAATTGCTACTCTTTTCTGCTTTTATAGAGTACAATGTGTAATAAAATACACCAATTTAGTAGTTTTAAAATTAATTAAGAAGTTACACTATCAGTTATGACTGAGTAATGTTATAGTTGAACGATATCACACTGTAAAAAAATATTAAAATGCATTATTAATGCATTATTTGCATTAAAATGCAAACTTCACGTTCAAGTCGTGTCATTTATCTTTAGTCATCTTTAATGTTTTTAATTTTACCTATATCTCTTTATACTTTTAATATATACTTTTAATTTGATGTTTTGTATAATCGATATGTGAAATCGTTAAACGAAATCATTACCGCAAAATATAATGGACTACTTAAATAATTTTTAAACTTCTTTGTTTTTCAAGTATTTCTGAATATTAGTCCTCCTTAATTAGAAAAATGCACGGTGGACAGCGTATAATTTGGCCTGTGTGGGCGCGGTGGACAGTGAAGCGTATAGCTCGCTCTGGCGCGCGCGGTTGGCTAAGTGTTAATAAGCTATGGTCGTATACATCAATTAAATATCTTTTTAGTATTAAACGATTATCACCATACGTTGTATCATTCTAGCATACACGTTTACTTATATATTCCTTTGTTTATATTTTCCGATAATGTTACATTTATTCAATATTCGGAATTCGGAATATGTCGTTTGAAAGAATGCAAAAATACATGTGCCGAAAATTGTGACACAAACCGAAGGACGATGATTCCCTGCGTGTGGCGAAAATGAAGTCGAAAATGTAAAATGACATTTTTCGCTTTGTTTTCGCGAAAATCAATTATGAAATTGCCCCTACATAACTTCACAGTCCATTTTCTTGAAAACGAAGTCACGCATGGTTTCACATATCCTATTTATTCTACTACATAATTGTATGTTTTGTAAATATTTTTTATTTAATAATATTAAATAAGAAAATTGATTACTTCAACTAACGCTCATGCCGAGCTGAATGTATTCTTTCTCGTCAGAATGTTGTGAACCCCCCAGCAGGTCACACTTCACTGGCCAAAAATACCAGGCGTAAGACTTGTTAGTGAGTTTGCCGATTTATACAGTGATATTCAATAACGAAAAGTGACAAATAATGCTCACTATAAAAAGAATCAAGAAAATAAGAGGAAGAAAGAAGATAGGCAGAATGAAAGAAGCAACCAAAAAGAAAATGCTGCAAAAATGGATCTTTCCATTTGAATGAACTTTCGATCGTTCGTGGCGAGATGCGATCTCGAAGAAGCGCGCCAGCGGGAGTCGTAAATTCCCGTTACAATTTGACTAATCGACGCCACGAATCGGTCGATCCTTTATTTCGGTTCATATAATAAGGGTGGTTGGATGAATATAACGCTGATATGAACAGGCTAATATATATTTTCAACGATCCAACAACTTCAATGTGATACAAGGTTACGTATATGGAATGACAAACTATGAATCAGTACGACCTGAGACTCGTTTCGTATTGGCGTCTGTGATGATGTATCTTCTGTCGATCGACTGTCTTCTATTTGGCGATTCTGCTGACTTGACTTCTGACACTTGCTATTCCTTGAACTGTATTTTAACTCGAGCTGGTGTTAACTGTTACTGGTGAGATTTGACTGTTACTTGAATGTTACTGTTTGTGACAAGTCTAAAGATCCAGTATATAGATGAAGTCGAGAGCACAAGTTGACTGTTCTGTAGTCGTGAGAACACGTATAGAGATGAAATGACTGCTCTGTAGTTACGAAAACAAGTAAAGTTCGTTCTTGTGTGATTACGGAGGAAAGCTCGGAGTGGGTGTCTTTGTTGTATGAAGAAAGTTTGCAAGAAACTTTGGGAAAATATCAACAAATACAAAGCATCAAAAACAAACGTGTTGCTCAAATAAGCCGCAAATTCATGCCGTAGTTCTCAGACATCCTACGACAAGGAATAAGCCGAAACCAAGTCTCCGAAAACCAACCACATCAAGCAAATTACCGCGCGCAATTGAAAATTGAAACCCAATTAAAACTATACCACAACTGAACGTAATAAACTTATCGAACCTTCAAAGAAAGCATATTCAAAGCCTTAAATGAACAACAAACACAATTAAACGAACTAAAACAATCATTAAAAACGCAGGAAGAAAGGATTGAGTCTTAGCCAAAAGGAGGCTCGTTACCTAGTCATATACCTTGGAGACACACAATTACAATTCCTTAATTTACGGGCAACTAACACGCTCAAAACCATAGACTACGATTGCGACTATAACGTTCTCGTATTCCAGATAAACAAAAATACATCTGACTTCCTAACGCTGGAAACACGGAGTGGCGGATCCAGGTACAAGTACAAAGACAAGAAAGTAGTAAATATTACATAATCAGCTCGAAAAGAACTGCGACCTAAATGTCCACAACAATGTCAACCTAACAAAGAGGCAAATCGACTCGTTTACAGACGAAATAGAAAAACATGTACAAACCGCCCTTCAAGAATCCATACTAGAAATAAAACAAAAGTCGGCTTTCGAGCCCTATATCTGTAATAAAAAAAAATTACGAAACAAAAGCTTCATACCTTCCGAAATAAACAATCTAAAATAAAACTGTGGCGGATCGGTATCAACAGGACGCCGACAGGCATCAACGCGGCGCAACACTTCCCGGGCGATCCGCGGGGACCAACCGCCAACACTAGAGGGCTACGACGATAACGAGTCTGTCTAACTCGCTAGCGGTCGAATATACGAGCGATTGATACAAATACCGCACCTAGCGAGACTCCCTCTACGTCTAAGCAGGGACTACCGGACATAGCCTTACTGACGAGTACACCGGTAGTCCCGGGACGAAACGCACAACTCTCTTTTCATCCATCACAAAACTATTCCTACGATAAAAGAGAAGTACCTTTTGCACAAAATAAAGTTGTATTTAAAACAAGAATTCGCAAACTCTATAAATCAACACTGGGCAAACAAAATAAAAAGTATCTCTAAAAAGGACTCTGTTAGCATGTCCCACAGAGAAATCAAATTTTTACATCAAAAGAACCAAACTCTATCTCATCTCTCAAACTGCCTTTAGACGAGAACGATTCCATTCAGCGCGGTATGAGAGTTAGCTGAAATAAGTGATTTTCTTATTTGCTTTTAATGTACAAAAAAGGAATATTTGAAAAAATATAAATGTGTGCAAAAATGAATGATATATGGTACTAGTCGCGTAATACTAAAACGTTTCTATTTCTCTATGTTTAGATCATAGATTATTAAAAATAGATTATTAAGGAAAGTAAAAAAGATTGGAAAAATAAAAAGGTGAGCACCACGCGGAGTTCCCAAGCGGTCACTCATTTAAATACTTTTTTCATCTGAACTTTCGTTATCGGATGAGAACGAGTGCTTTTTTAATTTTTAATTATAACGTTTATTGCCCAAGGAAATACATATTACATATGTTACATACTCAATAAACAAAGAATTTCAGTTGAGAATTGACTCTAGCAAAAGTATCGTTAAACTTGACGCCATGACGTAGTTATAAAATATTTGGAATAGGATTTACATGTTTTTTACATTACAGTAATTGATTGTATTAACGCTGTTCGTAAGCGGACTTTTATACAATACTGGAGACGATTCACCCAGATGACTTGATCTACCAGTTGCCGCTTCCACTACGTAGAGGTCGACTCGACGCTAGTTATTGAAGTTATCGATTCCTTTCGGTGTGCTGCTGTTATTGTTTCCTTTCCGCAATAACGGACAATTATACGCGACATGGCCCTCCTCATGACATTTGAAGCCAGATAGCTTCGACGATGCGGCTGGTCGGTTTGCCTCTAGGTTTCGTATATTCTTCGCCTACTCCAATTTTATTCTCTTGCGTCACTCCACCACTTTATATCCGTAGTGCTTACAGTGGTGACACCTAATCCGAGGGTCTGATGACCTACGTCGTTTAGTTTCAGGGCCCGTCGATGAATTTTCTGACCAAAACGTCGGCTTCTCCTCGTAAGAGAAAACTCATATATATATATATATATATATATATATATATATATATATATATATATATATATATATATATATATATATATGTCGGAGATGAAACAACATCGGTCGGCGGAAAATCAATATGATGAGTGCAATCCCTTTTGTGGGAAGTTCCGTGATTACTTTATTACATATTTGGTCATGCCCCGCTGCTTTCTTGGGATTCAGGCGACTGATTGATTCTATAATCTCTGCAGAAGTGAAGGGGGTCAATAGGAGGGGATATTTGTTATTTTCGCGGCAGTTTTGGAGGAGCGAGGTTTAAATGCGTTAGATAGGTGATTAGCAAGCAGGCTGTTGACAGTTGTTGGTATGTCTGCCGTATATAGTATGTATAGTATTGGTCCTAGGACGCTTTCTTGCGGTACTCCTGCCTTGATATTGTCACGTCGATTCGGGGTAATTTCACGTTCCGCACGCAAGGTGAGAGATTCGTACTTCAATTTTGATTGTTATTAGAAAATTTATTAAACACTGACAGAGTAACGATACAGAATGGTAAAACAGCACAGAAAAGAATGTCGAGTACTGACTTGAGAGGTATTTTGTTATATCAAGGACTTGGTTCCTGTGGAGGGGTTGTCGCTGGATGCCGGTCACATAGGGTTTCTATTACTGCTTAGTTACTATTTTGCTGGCTAAGGTATGTGAGATATAATTATCCTTTCGCTGCGTTCTCACGACCACCGTGACATTCCCCCCTCCTTAGCTTCGCTTTGCTCCGCTAAAGCGTAAGGCTCTGGTGGGGCTTCTAAGTTGAATGATCCCCTCATCTTCGCCTTCGGTGATATTTTGGAAGGTGACCGTCCTTGGTACTGTTGATGTTTGATCGATCCTGTTTACGCGAGCGGTAGGGCAGAGTATTTTGATACGTACATTTTTAGGAAGTGATCGGCGTAGACATTCGAAAAGTTTACATTTGTACATTACATATATTGTTCCTAGTCCTAGGGCTACGATTCCTAATATTTGTAGTGTGGATATGCCATATTCCTTCAATGAATTTATGCGTCGCTCAAATTGCAGGGTACTGATTTGTGTTTGTAATGTGTCGAGGTTGGCTTTATATTGGTTAAAATTGTGAGTTACTTTTGGAGCTGTTTCTAATATTTTCTCTAATATTGGAACATCTGTTTCTTCGAAGCTGTATATGCTATTCTTAAATTTGGTTTCGTAAGAGATATTTTTATGTGATCCTCCTATTTTCATAATATTATGATCGTATGTGATTATGCACCCGGTTTTACTGCTGATTAAGCTTGATCGTCTAATCTCTAGGATTTTATGTGTCTTACATAACACGTCGATTTGTACATTTTTCGCAGGAATAATAATATAATGATTTTCCGTTTGCAAAGGTACGAACGTCAATTCCTCCAGCTTGAAGACAGCAGTCGGGCAAGTTTTGACTGTCTGTCGATTATTAATTAATTCCGATCTGCATTCAGGTGAATTGATTCTATTGTGACTCGGTTGAGTTCTTTTACAAATGTGGATGATTGCCGTTCGTTTACAATATTTGTTTAAGTAGTGACTATCGACAAAGGTGTATTGTTCTGAGTCGGTTAGTATCAAATCAGTTTCTATTACAGGCGCAATGAATACAGAGTTTTGTTTGGAAGGTATCGGGTAAATTTTAGTTATTTTCCATTCATTATTTTCCAAAAGCGGCACAGTTATTGTATATATAAGTTTGTTATCTCTTATCCATACCTTTAGTTTGCTTAGATCTAGAATTAGTTGAAAGTTTTGAACTGAAGGTTCGATATGGTTAGTCATAAAGTTTTGTCTCGTTATTTGGTCAAGTGTTCTTAAGAATTGTTCGGGTTCTATAACTTGTGGGTTTATGACTCCTTGTTTCCCTAACATAACAGTGTTAAAAATTTCGTCGATGTTTATATGGAGTTCTGATATGGTAGATTCGGTTTGAATTAGTAGGGAGACTAATATTTCGTTTTTTTCATTGTGGTTTTCAATCTTGTGTATATCGTTGGCTAAGTTTTCAAGTTGATTTGTTTTGGTATTGTCTAGCACGCGTTTGATGAGTGCGGTTTGGTTACTAAGAATTGTTTTTATTTTATTGTTGGAATCAAATAATGTATCGATGTTCTTGTTAATGAGTTCTAGATCGTTTTCGTCGAGAGTTCCGAATAAAGTTTTGGATACTGAGCCTATGACATTGAGCAATCCGCGTTTGCTTTTATAACGCAATAATAATTTGAGTTGCCGAGTCAGGTTTTGAAGATTTCTGTACTTAAATTTTAGGCTGCTTATTTCTGGTGTGTAAGCGCAAGGTGGTTTACATTGACGGTCTATTAAATCTATTACGCGTTGTAATCTATTAACTTGGTCAATTGGATCGTTAAGGCCTACTATAAGGGTGATATCTATTTGTTCGTTGTACAGATAGCAATTGTCAATGTGTTCCAGGAATATGTTGGCGTAATTTAATGGTTTTACTTCTAGATCGCTTCTAATGTACTCGAGTGTTATGATGATCCATATTATGGTCTTCTTCCTGAAAGGTAGGGTTTTAGCCTGTTACCGTGGATTCTTTGCGTGTGACCGTTGGAATATTCGATAAGATAGGTGGGTGGATTGGATGAAAGGATTTCTGCAGGTCCTAGCCATTCGTGGTCTAGCTTGTTAGTTTTGTGATCGTTATGTACCCATACTTTATCTTTTACTCGGAATATCGTCTGTGTTTTAATAATTTTTCGCATTTGATCCCTCTGGTATCGCCTTTTGTTAGATTCGGTAACTCGTCTTGCTTTAGCTATATAGCTATATAGGCGTACTGACTTGAGAGGTATTTTTTTATATCAAGGACTTGGTTCCTGTGGAGGGGTTGTCGCTGGATGCCGGTCACATAGGGTTTCTATTACTGCTTAGTTACTATTTTGCTGGCTAAGGTATGTGAGATATTATTATCCTTTCGCTGCGTTCTCACGACCACCGTGACAATATCACCCGATTTTCTTTAATAAGGTTGATCCCGGCTCCTGTGTCGACTAAGTGCGTTATTGATCCGTCATTCCTCTTGAACCGTACAGTAAGCAATCTTCCTGTGGTCGTGTTGACCCTTGGTATTCCTCGAGGTTCATACTCTCTTCGTCCGTCATTATAGGATAATTTCTCGGAGGCGGTAAGTTTCTTCGGCTGGCTGATGGAAAATTTCGCTGTTGGGTACAAGCGTTGGCTAAATGTCCCACTTGACTACATTTGAAACATTTGGGCGGTGATCGTTCCATCATCGCTCTTCTTTCCGTGAGTGGATTCATTGGTTTCGGCCGTGTGGTGTTCTCAAGCGTGATATTTCTTCTTGCGTTAGGTGTACCTTGGAATTGGGCGTCGGCGCTCGCAATTGGTCGATTCATTATTCTTCCTCTTGCTATGTTTTTGTTGCGTTCGATTTCCCCTATAAGTAACTCTGCCTCGAAGGCTGCATCCTGTGCTTGTTGGAGATTCTTTGGTCCTTTAGATGATGTGCGTGTTTCTATTTCGGGTTTCAAATTTACGGTGAAAATCTTGGTGGCTCGTTCGTTTTCAAGACCTATAGCGACTGCACGACGTATCGGATCGCGAATTTCGTGTTGGAGTGCGTATAGTAGTTCGTTGAGGTTGTGTCGGAACCTCTTCACATAACTGTGTACCGATTCGTTGAAGTTTTGTCGTGTACGTTGCAGTTTATCGCGGGCTCCGTTGGATGTGATACTCACGGATACAAATTTTCTGAGGCTATCGAACAGGTCTTCATAGCTTTCGATTACAGAGTGGCGGATACTCTACGTTCTGCTTCTCCGATGATTCTTTGTGTTAAAATGAGGCGTAATAGCGTGCGTCTTTCTCGACATTCGGCTCGAGCTTCTTTTACCCGCTCAATAAACCCTTCTACTCCTATATCATCTTGTCCATTGAGCATAGGGATGAAGTCTAAGCAGGTTTTTGCACTGTACGTAGGATTGTCGTAATCTATAGTTTCTTCTTCACTGTCTATATGGTCCGTTTCGTTTTTCGTCTCGGTCTTTTTAGGAACATGTGGTTGATTTTTCCGAATAGTGCTGGCACTAGCGTCTTCGGTTATAATAGAGTTGAATTCAGATGTAGCGACTGACTGAATTCCTAATCGTAGTTCAGCGTAATTCCTACCTAAGAGTTCGATTTCTCTAACGCGTTGTTGACTTTCGTCTTGTATTAATTTATGCAAATTATTAAAAGCTAGTTCGTTTCTTTCGTTCTGCTTCTGCATAGAGTCTAGTATGGCCCGAATATTTGGATCCATACCAGTAGCCATAGGGCTAACAGAAGATGTGTCTTCTGATTTTTTGCTCATAGTGGTTATTGTACTGTTGTTGGAGTCTGTACTAGCGAAGCTATTGCGACGAGTACGATAATATTTAAAAGAATCCAGTTCTTTACCTGAATATTCTTCTTTTCGTGACCAGTTTCAGTTTTGGTGATGACCGTAGTCCGCTTTCCGTAGAAGTCGTTTTCACGCAAAGTGAGCTGATCTGCAGAGGTCCGCTGATCCCTCAATCTTCAATGATGCACGTATGCCGAAATGCGTAATTTCGTTTTCTTGAAGTTGATGGATCCTGGCAGGATCGCCAAAATGTCACGTAAAATGGATACTTGGGTTGCGAGAGAAAAGAAAGCTGAGTCGTAGCCCAACTATTAATTCTCTTTTATCGAACTTTATTATGACTTTGGCACTTACAGTAGAATAACGTTGAACAGAGAAAGGGGTGTTGTACAAGAACAGCAACTAGAACGAGAACTCCCCGGGCTGGGTGAAGTCTCGGCTTATATACACCCTGGCTTGGGGATGTTGGGGGGTTTGGTGTGGATTCCAAGGAGTCCGAAAGTCGGGGTTGGGGCCTTATCTCTGATGGGGACTAAGATGCGTCGCGGCGTTGGCGTCCGACAGTCGGGAGTCGATGTCTCTTCTCTGAGAGGTAATTGGTGTCACAGTATCTTGGTGATTTTTCTGTAAGCTTCTGGGTTCCTCGGCAGTATTTTTACTTTATTGTTATTTATCTTTAGGTTATAGTCCTCCTTGGAGATATCTCTCTCTAAGGACTTGATCATTGTCTGTATGTCGATGACGTCGTCCACAAATATTGGTGGGGGAGGGGGGATTCTCTGTGATTGTTGGTTTGGCGGCGGGTCTGCGATTTCCATGGCGTCGTTAGTGGATTGCAGTACGGCGAACCTGTTGCGGGTGTTTATTTGTATGTTATCCACTGCAATTGTAGCATTTTACATCGTTTATTTTTCCCGTGTATGGGCAGTTCATTGTTAGATGCTTTTCTGCGCATTTGACACACGCCAGGTTTCTGTTGCAGTAATTTTTTGTATGTCCATATTGTTGACACCGCATGCATTGTGGTATGTCTATTTTATGTCTGGGTGGCTCGACTGTAATTATTGTGTTTAATTATTGTGATTACTGCTTTGTAGCTTTTATCAGATTTGGGTTGGCAAGTATGATACCCAGCGCATTTTTCCTTTAGCGCTTTTGTCACTTTCCTATAGATTTCTGGGGTATTAGTTTGTACTTTTACCCGATCCAGTTTGAGTTGTTTAATGGTGTAGTTTTCTTTTCCTGCCGTGCTGTTTAGCAAATCAATGAGGGGGTCTATTATTTTAGCGTCTATGTAGATTGGTGGTAGCTTGGGAGTGTGTGTTCTTGGTTTTTCTGTTGGGTCTGTGTCCATCTCTTCTGTCAGTGAGCTGAAGCAGTTTTGTATAGGAATTTCTTGTAGCCATTGTTGTCTTTCTGATTCTATAGTCTTCCTAACATTTGTGTTTGTATTTATTTTTCGTTTTTTGCTGGGAGTTACAGTCTTCCAGCTTTCATTCTGATGTGATAAGTCATTGTTGATGTTATTCTTCTCGTCATTCTTTTGTGTAGCTTCCATTTCTGTTTCCTTTATAATTGAGCAATCATGATCTTCGTTTGTTGATTGATTTGGGTTTGTTATATCTACAGCTCTGTTTATAAAATATGTTTTGCCTTTGTTTAATATTTTTATTGGTTGTATTTGTTGCACATTTCCCATTACTTAGCGATTGACTCTGTCTTGAGCCACTTTCTTTTCCCCACTTGTCGCACTTACGGAAACACTGATTCACACGTCCGCATAGCTCGGCTGCACGGGCAGAACTGGGATGGTCTCCTTGACAGAGGATGCACTTCGCAGGGGTTTCTGGAGATTTCGTGCACTGCTCAGTAGGGTGTATACCTGCACATTTAACGCAGCGGAAATTACGGTTGCAGTATTTCTGCGTGTGACCGTACCTTTGGCACCGTTTACATTGCACTATCTCTTTCTTTATTAAAGGAAGTTCGATTTTCACTACCGAGTTCATTAGTCCAGTTATGTTATAGATTTGTTTGTTATTTGGTTTTCGTTTTAAATCGATGAAGAATAGGGATAGCGGGTTTTTTGAAATTCTATGTCTAATGTTGCTTATATTTGTTACTTCGTGGCCAAGATTTAGGAGTTTTCCGAATTTCAATTCATCTAAGTTTGCTGAGTGGTGGATGTTGCGTAGAACCACTCGGAAAGGTCTTTCTTGTTTAAGCTGGTATGTGTGGAAGTTGGCATTCATGGTCTTTAGTAGTTTTGTGAGCCTTCTATATGAGACTGGGTTAGTCGGCAGAATTTTGACTTGGTTATTATTTATTTTTAGTTTATATTCCTCTTTGTTGATATCTTTCTCAATGGGCTTTACCATTGTTTGTATATCGATGACATCATTAACAAATATAGGTGGGAGAGGGGAATTTTTTTGCGTTCTTCCCTGTTTTACTACGTCCACGAACTTTAGTTCGCGACGTATTTACGGCTTATTTTGGCGATGCGTTCGATTTTTGGTTTTTTCGCATTGTTTATCTTTTCGTTGAGCTTTTGCGCAGCTCTACTAGCTTGGGGCATCCCTCGTATGACGCGGGGTGTTCGTAATTTTTCCAGTCAACGCAAAATATTTTGCCTTTGGTTGCTTCGTTGGTGCGGCGTTGATTGCTTCGATGGCGAGAAGGGTGTGTGTCTTCCCGTTTTCCTAGTACCTCATTCTTTTTTTTTTTTTTTATTAATTACACAATTGCATTTGGCGTTGTGGCCTCTTTTGTTGGTCCAGTTTGTGGTTGCCTTTTCTTCTTGCGTGTAGTGCTTTTCTTCGTCTGTGCTTTCCTGTTTATCCTTGTTGAGATATGTGTAATTTTCTGTGCTGGACTGAGTTAAGTGCGTAGTAGAAATACTTGTCGGAGATAAGAGGACACCGGTGCCTTCCCTCTGAAACCTCGGGAAAGTCCATAAAAACATTGTAATTAAAATCTACAGTTGTAACTAAACGATTTGCCGTCATTCTAACCAATTGTATTTGTTTGAGACTTGTGACAATGAGCTTGGGCTCAAGGCGACAATTAGTCGCCGAACGTGGCCGCGGTCAACGGGACGAACTCTCCATCTAACAAAGGCATTGAGTAATCCTATAGCTCTCCTTAAAAGAAAGATTTGTAGCGGCACGTGGCAGTAAACATTCCAACGGTTTCTGTCCCGTAGCTTGCCACACGCAGATCCTATTCTCCGGGCAGGATGTTTACCAGATGTCGACGCGTCTCCACTAATATCGTCATAAACACTAATATCTAGTTACCTAAAATCCTTCAACAGATACACAGTCTTTGTCCCAGTTACGGGAAGACAGGAGAGACCTATTTTTCCACGAACGACGTCTCCCACTAGCAACCCTCCCTCAAGGGCAGCTAGCATCCTTTTCTAACTACCGATATGGAGATTGGCCAATTAGCAGCAACGTCAATTTCCCTTACTTTCCGAACGTAGGATGTCCCCGACGAATCCGATGATCTCGTGTCCTTAGACACACCCCGTCATAGCTTTCCTCTGGGGTATCACCGGGACGGAAAGTCATTCTCTCTTGCGGTCTCATCGACAAAAAAGGATTAACTCCTTACGGTCAGCGAATATTAACACAGAATCCGACTTAGATTTTTGCGAGTGCGTACGACTACCGTCCCGTTGTCCGCGGATTCGTTATTGAACCTAGGATCATTGTCATTAGTCTCTCGAGTATCTGATCACCACGGTTACTTGTCCGGTTCTATGGTAATCGTATTTGCACTAGCCAATGTCTTCTCTATTGCATAACGACGACGTGTAATCCAAACGAAGATTCGCTTTACGCCCCTAACCGTAATTCTAATGCAAACCCGACATACTTATATGTATATATCAGTGTGTGGAAGTATGTGTGTGTGCGCAGCATCTTGAAACAAAGGAATGTAAACAGTCAGTCGGTTAAGAGTCGTCGATGAAGAGTCGGGTGTAGAAGGTGCTGAGACACTTGCAAGTGTGTATCGATAAATATATAAAGAATCGTCTATGTAATAAATATATCATTATTTTAGTAATAACTGTCAATATAAATTTAATGTTCCTATAACATTATTTCGGCTTCAAAGATCCACAATTCTCAACAATCCTCTAACTCTTTAGCTCTGGTCACCAGATTTGAGTGATTTTCCTGTTTTTTTTTTGCTTTTGTTTTTTTTACAGTTGATCGTGAACCTTCGAACAGGACGAACCTCTGAGCCCAAAAGGGATGCTAGGCTTTGGTCCTGGCAGTGAGCGCGTCAATCTATACAGTTATTCAATGATAGAAAAATAACAAAAAAAAAAAAACAAAAACAAAAAAGTGGAAAAGTGACAAAAATTGAAAAATAGTGCATGTACCATCATCACTATAAATAAAAAAATAGGAGACGACGATAATGAAGCCAAAAGCAAGAAAGCGGACCCCGCCATAAACGCAACAAAAAAAGCCACGTGAAGAAAAATTATAACACAAAAGACGTCCAAGGACACCAACAGCAGTGTAACACTGATAGCACAAAAGACGCGGAAACACAATCCTCCGCCATACCTGATAAATAGGAACAAAAGAACATATAATAGCCAAGAAAGCATAAACCAAGAAGAACACAACACACAAGATGCGACCGACCGTCGGAAAAAAGAAAACATGAAACAGACCAGAAGCTCTCCACCGTCGGCAATTCCAACAAAAAACAGATTCGAAGTCGTACAATCACAAGAATCCAATTTATCTCAACGAAAGCATCAACAATGCAAAATACGATCTTGGAAAACATAAAGAAAAAGAACGAGGAATTACGACACAAAGCAAGCAGGCACAAAGCAAGACACCCCGCGTCATACGAGGGATGCCCCAAGCTAGTAGAGCTGCGCAAAAGCTCAACGAAAAGATAAACAATGCGAAAAAACCAAAAATCGAACGCATCGCCAAAATAAGTCGTAAATACGTCGCGAACTAATGTTCGTGGACGTAGTAAAACAGGGAAGAAAGCAAAAAAATTCCCCTCTCCCACCTATATTTGTTAATGATGTCATCGATATACAAACAATGGTAAAGTCCATTGAGAAAGATATCAACAAAGAGGAATATAAACTAAAAATAAATAATAACCAAGTCAAAATTCTGCCGACTAACCCAGTCTCATATAGAAGGCTCACAAAACTACTAAAGACCATGAATGCCAACTTCCACACATACCAGCTTAAACAAGAAAGACCTTTCCGAGTGGTTCTACGCAACATCCACCACTCAGCAAACTTAGATGAATTGAAATTCGGAAAACTCCTAAATCTTGGCCACGAAGTAACAAATATAAGCAACATTAGACATAGAATTTCAAAAAACCCGCTATCCCTATTCTTCATCGATTTAAAACAAAAACCAAATAACGAACAAATCTACAACATAACTGGACTAATGAACTCGGTAGTGAAAATCGAACCTCCTTTAATAAAGAAAGAGATAGTGCAATGTAAACGGTGCCAAAGGTACGGTCACAATAACTGTCACATACAACAGGACAGCGCAGAAACTCAGACATCAACAAATGTACAGCATGTAATGAATATCAACCACAATAATACCCACACCTTTGGTAGCCGAAGCTACACGCAAGTAACCAAACAATCAACACCCTTAGACAACCAAAACCAGAACAACAACATCAATGACGCTACAGAAATCAAAGAACTACTAAAGCAATCCATCAAAAACACCGAAATGCTAACAAAAATGATAAGCGAACAAAACGCAGTCCTCAGACAGCAAACGCAACAAATCACAGTCATGTTACAACTTCAGTTCCCTGTTGAGAGTTCGCTGTTGAGTGCCGAAGCGTGCAGACGTGTGTCTAATGCTCTGTGAAGTTCGTAAAACAACACGTGACGCCCATCCGTCGAAAGTGAACATAGCCAAGTATTTTCTATCTTTCTAGAGAAAAATTCCTACGCTCCTAACCTTTACCCGAATCATAGCCTCATAGCCTCTCGACTAGTTATTCAACTCGAATTAACTAGCTCGATGATGGCCCAGGAATCACGACCAGGCTCTCCTGAACAAATTCGCAATTACCCCTCGCTACCTCCTCCGTGGCAGAAGTGTAGCAGAACTCTTCGCACCAACGACGCTAATATTACCAAGAAACGGAAAATAGAAACAGCAAAACCATACACAATCGAGACCCGGAACGAACAATCAACGATACAAATAAACACCCGCAACAGGTTCGCCGTACTGCAATCCACTAACGACGCCATGGAAATCGCAGACCCGCCGCCAAACCAACAATCACAGAGAATCCCCCCTCCCCTACCAATATTTGTGGACGACGTCATCGACATACAGACAATGATCAAGTCCTTAGAGAGAGATATCTCCAAGGAGGACTATAACCTAAAGATAAATAACAATAAAGTAAAAATACTGCCGAGGAACCCAGAAGCTTACAGAAAAATCACCAAGATACTGTGACACCAATTACCTCTCAGAGAAGAGACATCGACTCCCGACTGTCGGACGCCAACGCGGCGACGCATCTTAGTCCCCATCAGAGATAAGGCCCCAACCCCGACTTTCGGACTCCTTGGAATCCACACCAAACCCCCCAACATCCCCAAGCCAGGGTGTATATAAGCCGAGACTTCACCCAGCCCGGGGAGTTCTCGTTCTAGTTGCTGTTCTTGTACAACACCCCTTTCTCTGTTCAACGTTATTCTACTGTAAGTGCCAAAGTCATAATAAAGTTCGATAAAAGAGAATTAATAGTTGGGCTACGACTCAGCTTTCTTTTCTCTCGCAACCCAAGTATCCATTTTACGTGACATTTTGGCGATCCTGCCAGGATCCATCAACTTCAAGAAAACGAAATTACGCATTTCGGCATACGTGCATCATTGAAGATTGAGGGATCAGCGGACTTCTGCAGATCAGCTCACTTTGCGTGAAAACGACTTCTACGGAAAGCGGACTACGGTCATCACCAAAACTGAAACTGGTCACGAAAAGAAGAATATTCAGGTAAAGAACTGGATTCTTTTAAATATTATCGTACTCGTCGCAATAGCTTCGCTAGTACAGACTCCAACAACAGTACAATAACCACTATGAGCAAAAAATCAGAAGACACATCTTCTGTTAGCCCTATGGCTACTGGTATGGATCCAAATATTCGGGCCATACTAGACTCTATGCAGAAGCAGAACGAAAGAAACGAACTAGCTTTTAATAATTTGCATAAATTAATACAAAACGAAAGTCAACAACGCGTTAGAGAAATCGAACTCTTAGGTAGGAATTACGCTGAACTACGATTAGGAATTCAGTCAGTCGCTACATCTGAATTCAACTCTATTATAACCGAAGACGCTAGTGCCAGCACTATTCGGAAAAATCAACCACATGTTCCTAAAAAGACCGAGACGAAAAACGAAACGGACCATATAGACAGTGAAGAAGAAACTATAGATTACGACAATCCTACGTACAGTGCAAAAACCTGCTTAGACTTCATCCCTATGCTCAATGGACAAGATGATATAGGAGTAGAAGGGTTTATTAAGCGGGTAAAAGAAGCTCGAGCCGAATGTCGAGAAAGACGCACGCTATTACGCCTCATTTTAACACAAAGAATCATCGGAGAAGCAGAACGTAGAGTATCCGCCACTCTGTAATCGAAAGCTATGAAGACCTGTTCGATAGCCTCAGAAAATTTGTATCCGCGAGTATCACATCCAACGGAGCCCGCGATAAACTGCAACGTACACGACAAAACTTCAACGAATCGGTACACAGTTATGTGAAGAGGTTCCGACACAACCTCAACGAACTACTATACGCACTCCAACACGAAATTCGCGATCCGATACGTCGTGCAGTCGCTATAGGTCTTGAAAACGAACGAGCCACCAAGATTTTCACCGTAAATTTGAAACCCGAAATAGAAACACGCACATCATCTAAAGGACCAAAGAATCTCCAACAAGCACAGGATGCAGCCTTCGAGGCAGAGTTACTTATAGGGGAAATCGAACGCAACAAAAACATAGCAAGAGGAAGAATAATGAATCGACCAATTGCGAGCGCCGACGCCCAATTCCAAGGTACACCTAACGCAAGAAGAAATATCACGCTTGAGAACACCACACGGCCGAAACCAATGAATCCACTCACGGAAAGAAGAGCGATGATGGAACGATCACCGCCCAAATGTTTCAAATGTAGTCAAGTGGGACATTTAGCCAACGCTTGTACCCAACAGCGAAATTTTCCATCAGCCAGCCGAAGAAACTTACCGCCTCCGAGAAATTATCCTATAATGACGGACGAAGAGAGTATGAACCTCGAGGAATACCAAGGGTCAACACGACCACAGGAAGATTGCTTACTGTACGGTTCAAGAGGAATGACGGATCAATAACGCACTTAGTCGACACAGGAGCCGGGATCAACCTTATTAAAGAAAATCGGGTGATATTGTCACGGTGGTCGTGAGAACGCAGCGAAAGGATAATAATATCTCACATACCTTAGCCAGCAAAATAGTAACTAAGCAGTAATAGAAACCCTATGTGACCGGCATCCAGCGACAACCCCTCCACAGGAACCAAGTCCTTGATATAAAAAAATATCTCTCAAGTCAGTACGCCTATATAGCTATATAGCTAAAGCAAGACGAGTTACCGAATCTAACAAAAGGCGATACCAGAGGGATCAAATGCGAAAAATTATTAAAACACAGACGATATTCCGAGTAAAAGATAAAGTATGGGTACATAACGATCACAAAACTAACAAGCTAGACCACGAATGGCTAGGACCTGCAGAAATCCTTTCATCCAATCCACCCACCTATCTTATCGAATATTCCAACGGTCACACGCAAAGAATCCACGGTAACAGGCTAAAACCCTACCTTTCAGGAAGAAGACCATAATATGGATCATCATAACACTCGAGTACATTAGAAGCGATCTAGAAGTAAAACCATTAAATTACGCCAACATATTCCTGGAACACATTGACAATTGCTATCTGTACAACGAACAAATAGATATCACCCTTATAGTAGGCCTTAACGATCCAATTGACCAAGTTAATAGATTACAACGCGTAATAGATTTAATAGACCGTCAATGTAAACCACCTTGCGCTTACACACCAGAAATAAGCAGCCTAAAATTTAAGTACAGAAATCTTCAAAACCTGACTCGGCAACTCAAATTATTATTGCGTTATAAAAGCAAACGCGGATTGCTCAATGTCATAGGCTCAGTATCCAAAACTTTATTCGGAACTCTCGACGAAAACGATCTAGAACTCATTAACAAGAACATCGATACATTATTTGATTCCAACAATAAAATAAAAACAATTCTTAGTAACCAAACCGCACTCATCAAACGCGTGCTAGACAATACCAAAACAAATCAACTTGAAAACTTAGCCAACGATATACACAAGATTGAAAACCACAATGAAAAAAACGAAATATTAGTCTCCCTACTAATTCAAACCGAATCTACCATATCAGAACTCCATATAAACATCGACGAAATTTTTAACACTGTTATGTTAGGGAAACAAGGAGTCATAAACCCACAAGTTATAGAACCCGAACAATTCTTAAAAACACTTGACCAAATAACGAGACAAAACTTTATGACTAACCATATCGAACCTTCAGTTCAAAACTTTCAACTAATTCTAGATCTAAGCAAACTAAAGGTATGGATAAGAGATAACAAACTTATATATACAATAACTGTGCCGCTTTTGGAAAATAATGAATGGAAAATAACTAAAATTTACCCGATACCTTCCAAACAAAACTCTGTATTCATTGCGCCTGTAATAGAAACTGATTTGATACTAACCGACTCAGAACAATACACCTTTGTCGATAGTCACTACTTAAACAAATATTGTAAACGAACGGCTATCATCCACATTTGTAAAAGAACTCAACCGAGTCACAATAGAATCAATTCACCTGAATGCAGATCGGAATTAATTAATAATCGACAGACAGTCAAAACTTGCCCGACTGCTGTCTTCAAGCTGGAAGAATTGACGTTCGTACCTTTGCAAACGGAAAATCATTATATTATTATTCCTGCGAAAAATGTACAAATCGACGTGTTATGTAAGACACATAAAATCCTAGAGATTAGACGATCAAGCTTAATCAGCAGTAAAACCGGGTGCATAATCACATACGATCATAATATTATGAAAATAGGAGGATCACATAAAAATATCTCTTACGAAACCAAATTTAAGAATAGCATATACAGCTTCGAAGAAACAGATGTTCCAATATTAGAGAAAATATTAGAAACAGCTCCAAAAGTAACTCACAATTTTAACCAATATAAAGCCAACCTCGACACATTACAAACACAAATCAGTACCCTGCAATTTGAGCGACGCATAAATTCATTGAAGGAATATGGCATATCCACACTACAAATATTAGGAATCGTAGCCCTAGGACTAGGAACAATATATGTAATGTACAAATGTAAACTTTTCGAATGTCTACGCCGATCACTTCCTAAAAATGTACGTATCAAAATACTCTGCCCTACCGCTCGCGTAAACAGGATCGATCAAACATCAACAGTACCAAGGACGGTCACCTTCCAAAATATCACCGAAGGCGAAGATGAGGGGATCATTCAACTTAGAAGCCCCACCAGAGCCTTACGCTTTAGCGGAGCAAAGCGAAGCTAAGGAGGGGGGAATGTCACGGTGGTCGTGAGAACGCAGCGAAAGGATAATTATATCTCACATACCTTAGCCAGCAAAATAGTAACTAAGCAGTAATAGAAACCCTATGTGACCGGCATCCAGCGACAACCCCTCCACAGGAACCAAGTCCTTGATATAACAAAATACCTCTCAAGTCAGTACTCGACATTCTTTTCTGTGCTGTTTTACCATTCTGTATCGTTACTCTGTCAGTGTTTAATAAATTTTCTAATAACAATCAAAATTGAAGTACGAATCTCTCACCTTGCGTGCGGAACGTGAAATTACCCCGAATCGACGTGACACCCACCTTATGTTCACGAGTTAAATGGAACAGCTGAGCGCTACAATAGAACAATCATGAATTCCGCTAGATGCTTATTACATGATTCAAAGCTGAATATTAAATATTGGCCGGAAATAGTTAGAGCCGCGGCGTACTTAAAAAATAGAACCGTTACAAACACATATGAAAATAAAACACCATTTGAAATATTTTTAAAAAGGAAACCGAATATAAATAATTTAAGATTGTACGGAAGTGGAGTTTTCGTAAGAATACCCGAAGTTAAAAGAAATTCGAAATGGGACAAAAAAGCAGACACGGGGATACTTGTAGGTTATGAAAACAATGGATATAGGATACTAGTTAATAATAAAATTGTAATTGCAAGACACGTAGAATTTATAGATGAAGATGATAATTTAGTAGGATTTCGAGGAGAAGATGGACCAGGCAATGAGACAGAAAAGGTTTTTGAAGAACATTCGGATGTAAACGAAAAGGTCGAGCAGGTTGCAATAAAAAAGGAGAGAAATTTAAGTAACGAATCAGAAGAAAAACTTGAGGACACAGAAAGTAATTTGAGAAGGTCAGGACGGGAAAGAAAGAAACCTCAAAGATATGGCCAAACGAGCTCATATTTCATTTATGTGAATATAGTTAGTGCACACAGTCCTCAAACCTATGAAGAAGCTTTAAGTGGAGATGACAGCGGTTCATGGAAAGAAGCAATGGATCGAGAAATGAATAGTTTAATGAAAAATAAGACCTGGCAATTAGTAGAAAAACCAAAAGACAAAAAAGTATTAGACTTGAAATGGATATATACGAATAAATCTGATAATCGTAAGAAAGCGCGACTAGTTGTTCGAGGCTTCCAACAAAAAGAAGTACTGGAAGATTTATACTCTCCAGTAGCAAAAATGCAAACGTTGAAGTTATTACTATCTTATTGTTGTCAATATGGTTTGACGATTATGCAAATGGATGTAGAAACAGCTTTCTTAAACGGAACTATAAAATCGGAAGTATTTGTAAAACAACCTATAGGTTACGACGATAAAAGCGGGAAAGTATGTAAATTATCAAAAGCGTTATATGGATTGCGTGAAAGTTCAAGAGCTTGGTATGAATGTTTCGACGAATATATGAAAAAATTAGGATTTCAAAGAAGTAAGAGTGATTATTGTCTGTATATGAAGTATGAGAGCGATGATGTTATATATTTAATTCTATTCGTAGACGACTTATTAATATGTGGAAAAAACATAAGAAAAATCGATGAAATTAAAAAAAAATTGTCAAACAAATTTTTGATGAAGGACTTGGGTGAAGTAAAGACTTACTTAGGAATAAACATTGAATACGATAATAAGAAGTGTGAGATGAAACAGGATCAAAGTAGTTATATATAGAGTCATTAGCGAAACATTATAATATAGAAAACAGTAAATTATATTTTACACCAATGGAACAAAACTTAAGTTTAGAACCCGCACAATCAGCTTTAGACGATATAAGATATAGAAATCTCATAGGAGCTTTGTTATATATTAGTACTGGAACAAGATTAGACGTTAGCTATAGTGCAAATTATTTAAGTCGATTTCAAAACAGTTACAACGAGACCCACTATAAATATGCATTGAGAATCTTGAAATACTTATATTTAACTAGGAAATTAAAATTAACTTATAAAAGAAATTTGAATGCTGAAGTTATTGATTGTTTTGTTGACGCTGACTGGGCTGGAAATAAAGTAGATAGAAAATCCACTACGGGATTTATCATAAGATTTTTCGGAAACGCAATTTACTGGAAATCGAGAAAGCAAAGTAGCGTAACAAAATCATCAACAGCCGTCGAGTATGTAGCTTTATCGGAAGCTGTGAACGAAATTAAATTTGTAAAAAAATTGTTGAAAGATTTTAAAATAATGATCGAGACACCAATAAAAATTTACGAAGATAATTCTGGAGCGATTGCGATATCAAAATTTGGAAATTTAACAAAAAATTCTAAGTACATTGAAGTTCACTTCCATTTTGTGAATGAAAGTTACGAAAATAAAGAAATTGACATTATAAAAGTAGATTCAGAAAATAATGTAGCTGATATTTTAACGAAGGCTCTAGGGAGGAATAAATTTGAAAATTTTAGATTATTTTTAAGAATAGTTTGATTGACTTATAAAAGGAAATGAATATGCAGCACAAAAAATTAAGGAGGTGTGTTGAGATATGTGTAATTTTCTGTGCTGGACTGAGTTAAGTGCGTAGTAGAAATACTTATATGTATATATCAGTGTGTGGAAGTATGTGTGTGTGCGCAGCGTCTCGAAACAAAGGAATGTAAACAGTCAGTCGGTTAAGAGTCGTCGATGAAGAGTCGGGTGTAGAAGGTGCTGAGACGCGTGCAAGTGTATATCGATAAATATATAAAGAATCGTCTATGTAATAAATATATCATTATTTTAGTAATAACTGTCAATATAAATTTAATGTTCCTATAACATTATTTCGGCTTCAAAGATCCACAATTCTCAACAATCCTCTAACTCTTTAGCTCTGGTCACCAGATTTGAGTGATTTTCCTGTTTTTTTTTTGTTTTTTGTTTTTTTTACAGTTGATCGTGAACCTTCGAACAGGACGAACCTCTGAGCCCAAAAGGGATGCTAGGCTTTGGTCCTGGCAGTGAGCGCGTCAATCTATACAGTTATTCAATGATAGAAAAATAACAAAAAAAAAAAAAAAAAAAAAACAAAAAAGTGGAAAAGTGACAAAAATTGAAAAATAGTGCATGTACCATCATCACTATAAATAAAAAAATCCTCCGCCATACCTGATAAATAGGAACAAAAGAACATATAATAGCCAAGAAAGCATAAACCAAGAAGAACACAACACACAAGATGCGACCGACCGTCGGAAAAAAGAAAACATGAAACAGACCAGAAGCTCTCCACCGTCGGCAATTCCAACAAAAAACAGATTCGAAGTCGTACAATCACAAGAATCCAATTTATCTCAACGAAAGCATCAACAATGCAAAATACGATCTTGGAAAACATAAAGAAAAAGAACGAGGAATTACGAAGCAAGACACCCCGCGTCATACGAGGGATGCCCCAAGCTAGTAGAGCTGCGCAAAAGCTCAACGAAAAGATAAACAATGCGAAAAAACCAAAAATCGAACGCATCGCCAAAATAAGCCGTAAATACGTCGCGAACTAAAGTTCGTGGACGTAGTAAAACAGGGAAGAACGCAAAAAAATTCCCCTCTCCCACCTATATTTGTTAATGATGTCATCGATATACAAACAATGGTAAAGCCCATTGAGAAAGATATCAACAAAGAGGAATATAAACTAAAAATAAATAATAACCAAGTCAAAATTCTGCCGACTAACCCAGTCTCATATAGAAGGCTCACAAAACTACTAAAGACCATGAATGCCAACTTCCACACATACCAGCTTAAACAAGAAAGACCTTTCCGAGTGGTTCTACGCAACATCCACCACTCAGCAAACTTAGATGAATTGAAATTCGGAAAACTCCTAAATCTTGGCCACGAAGTAACAAATATAAGCAACATTAGACATAGAATTTCAAAAAACCCGCTATCCCTATTCTTCATCGATTTAAAACGAAAACCAAATAACAAACAAATCTATAACATAACTGGACTAATGAACTCGGTAGTGAAAATCGAACTTCCTTTAATAAAGAAAGAGATAGTGCAATGTAAACGGTGCCAAAGGTACGGTCACACGCAGAAATACTGCAACCGTAATTTCCGCTGCGTTAAATGTGCAGGTATACACCCTACTGAGCAGTGCACGAAATCTCCAGAAACCCCTGCGAAGTGCATCCTCTGTCAAGGAGACCATCCCAGTTCTGCCCGTGCAGCCGAGCTATGCGGACGTGTGAATCAGTGTTTCCGTAAGTGCGACAAGTGGGGAAAAGAAAGTGGCTCAAGACAGAGTCAATCGCTAAGTAATGGGAAATGTGCAACAAATACAACCAATAAAAATATTAAACAAAGGCAAAACATATTTTATAAACAGAGCTGTAGATATAACAAACCCAAATCAATCAACAAACGAAGATCATGATTGCTCAATTATAAAGGAAACAGAAATGGAAGCTACACAAAAGAATGACGAGAAGAATAACATCAACAATGACTTATCACATCAGAATGAAAGCTGGAAGACTGTAACTCCCAGCAAAAAACGAAAAATAAATACAAACACAAATGTTAGGAAGACTATAGAATCAGAAAGACAACAATGGCTACAAGAAATTCCTATACAAAACTGCTTCAGCTCACTGACAGAAGAGATGGACACAGACCCAACAGAAAAACCAAGAACACACACTCCCAAGCTACCACCAATCTACATAGACGCTAAAATAATAGACCCCCTCATTGATTTGCTAAACAGCACGGCAGGAAAAGAAAACTACACCATTAAACAACTCAAACTGGATCGGGTAAAAGTACAAACTAATACCCCAGAAATCTATAGGAAAGTGACAAAAGCGCTAAAGGAAAAATGCGCTGGGTATCATACTTGCCAACCCAAATCTGATAAAAGCTACAAAGCAGTAATCACAATAATTAAACACAATAATTACAGTCGAGCCACCCAGACATAAAATAGACATACCACAATGCATGCGGTGTCAACAATATGGACATACAAAAAATTACTGCAACAGAAACCTGGCGTGTGTCAAATGCGCAGAAAAGCATCTAACAATGAACTGCCCATACACGGGAAAAATAAACGATGTAAAATGCTACAATTGCAGTGGATAACATACAAATAAACACCCGCAACAGGTTCGCCGTACTGCAATCCACTAACGACGCCATGGAAATCGCAGACCCGCCGCCAAACCAACAATCACAGAGAATCCCCCCTCCCCCACCAATATTTGTGGACGACGTCATCGACATACAGACAATGATCAAGTCCTTAGAGAGAGATATCTCCAAGGAGGACTATAACCTAAAGATAAATAACAATAAAGTAAAAATACTGCCGAGGAACCCAGAAGCTTACAGAAAAATCACCAAGATACTGTGACACCAATTACCTCTCAGAGAAGAGACATCGACTCCCGACTGTCGGACGCCAACGCCGCGACGCATCTTAGTCCCCATCAGAGATAAGGCCCCAACCCCGACTTTCGGACTCCTTGGAATCCACACCAAACCCCCCAACATCCCCAAGCCAGGGTGTATATAAGCCGAGACTTCACCCAGCCCGGGGAGTTCTCGTTCTAGTTGCTGTTCTTGTACAACACCCCTTTCTCTGTTCAACGTTATTCTACTGTAAGTGCCAAAGTCATAATAAAGTTCGATAAAAGAGAATTAATAGTTGGGCTACGACTCAGCTTTCTTTTCTCTCGCAACCCAAGTATCCATTTTACGTGACATTTTGGCGATCCTGCCAGGATCCATCAACTTCAAGAAAACGAAATTACGCATTTCGGCATACGTGCATCATTGAAGATTGAGGGATCAGCGGACCTCTGCAGATCAGCTCACTTTGCGTGAAAACGACTTCTACGGAAAGCGGACTACGGTCATCACCAAAACTGAAACTGGTCACGAAAAGAAGAATATTCAGGTAAAGAACTGGATTCTTTTAAATATTATCGTACTCGTCGCAATAGCTTCGCTAGTACAGACTCCAACAACAGTACAATAACCACTATGAGCAAAAAATCAGAAGACACATCTTCTGTTAGCCCTATGGCTACTGGTATGGATCCAAATATTCGGGCCATACTAGACTCTATGCAGAAGCAGAACGAAAGAAACGAACTAGCTTTTAATAATTTGCATAAATTAATACAAAACGAAAGTCAACAACGCGTTAGAGAAATCGAACTCTTAGGTAGGAATTACGCTGAACTACGATTAGGAATTCAGTCAGTCGCTACATCTGAATTCAACTCTATTATAACCGAAGACGCTAGTGCCAGCACTATTCGGAAAAATCAACCACATGTTCCTAAAAAGACCGAGACGAAAAACGAAACGGACCATATAGACAGTGAAGAAGAAACTATAGATTACGACAATCCTACGTACAGTGCAAAAACCTGCTTAGACTTCATCCCTATGCTCAATGGACAAGATGATATAGGAGTAGAAGGGTTTATTAAGCGGGTAAAAGAAGCTCGAGCCGAATGTCGAGAAAGACGCACGCTATTACGCCTCATTTTAACACAAAGAATCATCGGAGAAGCAGAACGTAGAGTATCCGCCACTCTGTAATCGAAAGCTATGAAGACCTGTTCGATAGCCTCAGAAAATTTGTATCCGTGAGTATCACATCCAACGGAGCCCGCGATAAACTGCAACGTACACGACAAAACTTCAACGAATCGGTACACAGTTATGTGAAGAGGTTCCGACACAACCTCAACGAACTACTATACGCACTCCAACACGAAATTCGCGATCCGATACGTCGTGCAGTCGCTATAGGTCTTGAAAACGAACGAGCCACCAAGATTTTCACCGTAAATTTGAAACCCGAAATAGAAACACGCACATCATCTAAAGGACCAAAGAATCTCCAACAAGCACAGGATGCAGCCTTCGAGGCAGAGTTACTTATAGGGGAAATCGAACGCAACAAAAACATAGCAAGAGGAAGAATAATGAATCGACCAATTGCGAGCGCCGACGCCCAATTCCAAGGTACACCTAACGCAAGAAGAAATATCACGCTTGAGAACACCACACGGCCGATAGATCTAATTCGTACTAGCCTACGGGATAACGACGGTAAAGAATGGGACGAGATACTCAATTTTATATGTTTAGGGTATAATACAGCAGTTCACGAAGGAACAGGATTTACCCCTTTTGAATTAACGTTCGGAAGAAAAGCTAATTTACCGTCCGCAATTGCAAAAACCACCAACTTAACGTATAATGATATGTTCTCTCTATGGCAAAAACAGTTAAATAAATATATGGAGTTAGCGAGGCAAACACTAATAAATAGTAAGAAACGATACGCTCGAGATAAAAAAAGAAAGATCGTGCGAACCCAAACGATTTTCGAAGAAGGAGATTTCGTACTAGTTCACAACGATCACAAAAAAGACAAATTGGATACCGAATGGTTAGAGCCATATCAAATCCATCAAGTCAAAACACCGTATTACGAGATAATAATCGATAAGGTCATTAAGAAAATTCACGGTAATAGGTTAAAAACTTATTTTTCAGGACGCTTATCTCATGCACAACCCTCGTGCTCGGCCTGGAATTAATACCAATCGAAAACAATGCAATTTTCCTCGGAAAAATATCTAAAGCTTATTTGTACAATGAGGAAGTTAATGTATATATAGGAATAGATGTAGGTGATATAACTAACCACATCGATACATTAGGAAAACACATAAAAGAGACCCAGAAACATTGTACCACCTCGTGTCGAGTAAAATCAGAAATACTTTCCTTAACCAACAAGTTTAACAACGTCAAAACGCTAGGAACACATTTAAGATTACTGACTCACTCTAAAGTTAAGAGAGGATTGATAAACGCTATAGGCTCAATCAGCAAAACACTCTTCGGAACTCTAGATTCTGACGACTTACAGTTGATAGACCAGAATATCGACAAACTATTTAGCGAAGGAAACGAATTAAAAACCATTGTAACTAACCAAACCGCTCTAATTAGGAAAATCCTAAACACCGACAGCCTAAAGCAATTAGAAAAGGTAAACGCGGACATACGAAATGAAATAAATCAGGTAAACAAGCAAGAACTTCTAGTAGTCAAGATTATTTCTATAGAAAGCGCTTTGTCAGATTTACACTTTCAACTCAATGAAATGTTCAATCTAATTCTACTAGGAAAACAAGGAATTATTAGCCCCCAGATCATAAATCATCACACTTTCTTAGAACAATACGCTAAGGCTTTAGGAAAGCACACCATGAATAAAGAATTTTTACCAGAGGAAGGTAACTTCCAAAACATCTTAGACATCTCTACACTCACACTGTTTGTCCAAAGCGAAAAGATCTTCTTTAAAATTTCAATCCCAACAATAACTGACTCGGACTGGGATATAGAACAGGTATACCCCATACCGACTCAAAAGAACGGAGCATTTCTCGCTCCATTAGTCGAACGTCCGATATTTTTTACCTCAGGATTAACTTATGTGAATGTAGACCAGATGTATTTGGACAAGCAATGTCGAATCAGACGCGAATTATATATTTGTAAACAAACTTAACTCATACATTATAGACATTTGAAACACGATTGCGCATCCGAAATAATTAGTGTAGACAATACCATGAGATTTTGTAAATTCACAGTCTATAAAATCGTAGATGTAACTTTTATACCGCTCAAAAACGAAAATCACTACATAGCTATACCAAAAAAAACCAATAGAACTCAATATATTCTCGGAAGAAGGTCATCAAATTGTCAAACTGAAGCAACCGTCCCTGTTGAGAACTAAAATAACTGTAGATATATTGTATGGAGACAACCATATGAGAATCAGTGGTAATCCCAAGAACGTTTCTTACGATATTAAGGTTAAAACCATAAATATAACTAATAACGTAGATCTATCCTCAATGCTTGGTATCTTAGAAAAAACTCCCAAAGTAATGAGCAACCTAAACGGCTATACTGATACCTTGAGTCAAATAGAAGATAGAGCCAATCAATTAACTTTTTCGCACAGAATAACACAAATTAAAACTTGGGGTCTCAGCACGTTGCAAATTATAGGATATATATCCATTGGACTCATATGCTTGTATCTGCTTAATAAGACAGGACTGTCAAAACTGTGTATTCACATATTTTGCTGTGAAATTAAGAAAAACGCCGTTAATAATGCACCCAACGTTGGTTGGCAGTCAGGCGACCTAGAGCAGCTACATCGTCTCCCCCCCCCCCCCCCCCCCCATCGCCAATTCAATAGTCAGGAAGTATTAGGACTGGCTCGAACAAGACAACGCGGGAAGGGGGTGCAACAGAAGTTAATTCATAAGAGGTTCCTGGTGCACTCCTGTCATACGCGTAGGATGGTCATCGTGGAGTTTTAGTCGGTAGGAATCCGACACTACTCTGCTGTCACGCGATTATTGCAACAGCGGAGTGTCCATGAGGATTTCTTCACGTACAAAAAAAAAAAAAAAAAGATAGCAAACAAATGAAGAAGTGGAAAATGCCAGCAACACAACTGATAAACGCTGCACCATACTCAGCACAACAGCGCAAGAAGTTACAAACTTAATTAAGGCAACAAAGACAAGTAAAGCCCCAGGATTTGACTTGATCAATGGAAAAATCTTAAAAGACCTTCCCCCAAAGGCAATAAGACTAACAACGATAATATTCAACGCAATTCTAAGAATACAGTACTTTCCTGCACTATGGAAAATAGCACAGATCGTAATGTTATGGCTCGCCTGAGTACTTGCAGATTCGAAAACAGCGGATTCAAAAAACACGTCAAAAATAAAAGAATCTACGATTTAGCGAACATCCACCGTATCGACTGTCACATCTTAAAGCTAACAATAAACCACTTCGCGCAATCTGCAAAGATAATAGAAAATAGCTTAATCTTCAGTTGCTTATTTCTAAACGATTCATATTACAAATATACACTGACAACAGTTTACATCCCCCCGAAGCATTTTTATACCTAGACGAAAGAAACTAGCTCCAAGACCAAAATAACATGCCAATAATCTACCATATAAAAAGAAAAGTAAGGATTAAAACAATACTCTACGAGGAAAGCTTAAATGGACAGACCGTAGACACTAGGTGGAGATACAACATAGCCGTTTCCCAAAAAGACGCAGAAGACCATCACACAAAAAACATAAAAATATTTTGGTTTAGACCGAAAAAATAATAAAGAATAACAAGAGAAAGAACCACAAAACGGCAACGCTCAAATCATTATAAACATTGCAAATATTGTAAATAATTCTACAGGACACCCATCCCTTCCCCTTCCCTTCCACCCTCTTCCAACCCTCACCAAAATCTCACAGCCCCCCCAAAATTCGTAAGTTGTAAAGAAATTTAAAATGGAGAAATAAACTGTAATCGTGCGTAGAGAAGCGTTGTACTTCTTCTTTCATATAAATATTATCTTGCGTAAAATAATATTGTGTGTGAAAAATGAATATCAACACTCTTTGTCAATTTCGAAAATCTTCATTTTAATTGCATATTTAGTCCATAATTTAATTTATAAAATTAGATTTGTAATAGAATTGCCACTCCACCAAGAATCCACTTACTAGCTCTCTCCTTAGTTCTTAAATTGAACGTCCACACATAAGTAGGACCTCGCGATCGTGTTTTATACACAGGACATTCATACATATTCTTTAAATCTTGTTTGTCCTGTGTAATCGCCCTAATATACATTATTGGTAATAATGGAAACAATTCTTTAAATCGAGAGTCCATGATACATCCTGTTTGAACGTCCCATCGTGCACCTTCCATGTACAATCCGTTTATATAAGCGCCTTCTCTTGGTGCTGATCTGTAAAGTTTTAGTGAAAAATCTATTATTATTACTCTGGAATAAAATTTATACAAATTGTAACTGAATTTTGTTAACGATGAAAACTAGTGAGTTTATTTAAATAAATGTACTTGAAATAAAATATTAAAAATATTTAAAAATACAGTTAAGATATCTTTATTTATTAATACTTTAAAATATTTGTATATACACATGTATACACACATACATATATATATATATATATATATATATATATGTCGGGTTTACATTAGAATTAGGGTTAGGGGCGTGAAACGAATCTTCGTTTGGGTTACACGTTGTCGTTATGCAATAGAGAAGACATTGACTAGTGCAAATACGATTATTATAGAACCGGACAAGTAACCGCGGTAGTTAGGTGCTCGAGATACTAATGACAATGATCCTAGGTTCAATAACGAATCCGCGGTCAACGGGATGACAACAGAACGTACTCACAAAGTCTAAGTCTGAGAGAATAATCACTGATCGCGAAGGCGTTACTCTTGGATCGATGAGATCGCGGGCGAGAATGCCTTTTCCGTCCCGATGATGCCACACAGGAAAACTATAACGGGGTGTGTCTAAGGATACGAGATCATCGGATTCGTCGAGAAAAGCCTTCGTTCAGAAAGTGTTGCTGCTAATTGGTTAATCTCCATATCGGTGGTTAGAAAAGGATGCTAGCCGCCCTCGAGGGAAAGTTGCTAGTGGGAGACGCCGCTCGTTGAAAAATATGTCTCCCCTATCTTCCCGTAGTTGGGACAAAGACTGTTTGTCTGTTTGAAGGACTTTAGTTAACTAAACCTTAAGATTTATAACGGGCCCTCGGGCTAGCCGAACATGTACTGCGGAGACGCATCGACATCTGGCAATCATCTTACTCGAAGAATAGGGTCTGCCCGTGGCGAGCCACGGGACAGAAACCGTTGGAATGTTTACTGTCGCGTGTCGCCACAAATATTTCTTTTAAGGAGAGCTATAGAATTACTTCATACCTTTGTTAGGCAAAGCGTTCATCCCGTGACCGCGGCTACGTTCGGCGACTGACTGTCGCCTCGAGCCCAAGCTCATTATCACAATTCTCGAATAATTACAATCGGGTTGAATAACTACAATTGTTCAATTACAGCTATAGTAGACTCTAGGTTACAATGTTGCGGGGTTATCCAAAATTCCAAAGGCTCCGGTGTTCTTTCATCTCCGACATATATATATATATAAGAAGATAATCGCAAATTCAGTAGCTATAAACAATATTTGTACATCATTGTATTTATTAGAGCATTTATGTAGCTACTAATTAATTAGATTCATATATATTAAATCTAATGCCATTATTTATCGTCTCCCTTATGGGTGTACATGACTTCTAGTTCAGACAATAATTCGTTGCTCGTTTTCGCTGCTATAAACTCCATTCTCGCTTTCGTTTAACCTTACAAATCCTCACAAGTTTACATCGCGTTCTCAAAAAATCATATCGTCTTAATAATAAATTGAAATTAATAAATAACAAAAAGTGATATACAATACTATAAATGAACCAACGCTCTAACCCTGTGTGCGTTTGTACGCGCGCGTGCCTCTTCATTCTCCCCGCTCATCCGCAGTAATCTTTGTGTCATTTAATAGTATTATATACTATATAATATAATATAATAATATATATAATAGTACTTTCATACGACTACCAAAAATTGATTCTACGAAAATAAATCGTGGATTTCGCCATAAAAAGGTTCATTAAAAAATAAGGATGTGTATGTACAAATACTTTTTTTCACCATTGTACATGTGCGATAAGTATACTATACCCGACATTAACATCATACAGTAAGGACAAACAAAAATAAAGGATATGTTTGAAAGAATGACGGAGTAATGTTTTTAATAATTACGTGATTTCTTCTTTGGTTTTTCGCAGTACTTCGCAATATAAACACATTTTGTCCAATGGCCATTCATTTTTGCGTGCGGTTTGTTGCATAATTGCAGTTAGGAATGATTGAGGATTGAAAAAACCACCTAGCCATACCGACGATGGTAACTACATAATGATTCGTTATGTCATTAGAATAGATTAATTGCTGAATAAGATTGCAATAAAGTTGAATAATAATGTTGTAAGAGTTTTTAGATTTTAATGTTAATTGGCAAAAAAGGAAAATTCTGCGTTTGGTACACGTAAACAATATGAATGACCCGTTAATATCGTCTGAAAGAAGATTCGTTAATATCTGGTTTGTCATCTTCTCGAATATATAATAGTTCAAGCAAAAGATTGTTTCCCAAGTTCAGCTAAAGGGCACAAAGTACAGGATATTAAAGGCGAGTATGCGAAGAAATAAAGATGCTTGAAAATGTCAAATTTTATACTTTCCATTTTTTCTTAAAGAAAGTTATTGTAATAGATTGGAGCGATGTTCTCAATTAATATGAATTTACACAAACTCAATCCAGCTATTCTGGATTCAGTTCAGGCAGATTCATATTCTATTTACTATGAATTATCTGTAGATTAATAATCTGAAGATGAAAAAACTTTGATTCATATCAGTTCGCACCTAAACTTATTTTAGTTGAATTTAATGTCACATTTCAATAGTTTTAAGTTGATCATGTTCTAATTGATTTAATGATGATGGAAGAAGTACGGCAATATGTTCCAAGAGTTGTAACAGTAATCTGAGTCGCATAGGAGAATGTCGCTTTGTCATTGCACTCATCATATGGTATAATTCGACAATGATTTCTTTCTTTCTGATATAATTAAAGGTATTTTATATAACATACAATTGGGAAATTAGGTTCCAGAAACACATATAAGCCGCGGTCACGGGATGAACGCTTTGTCTAACAAAGGTATGGAGTAATTCTACAGCTCTCCTTAAAAGAAATATTTGTAGCGACACGCGACAGTAAACATTCCAACGGTTTCTGTCCCGTGGCTCGCCACACGCAGAACCTATTCTTCGAGTAAGATGTCGACGCATCTCCATTGTACATGTTCAGCTAGCCTGAGGAACCGTTATAAAATCTTAAGATCTAGTTAACTAAAGTCCTTCAAACAGACAAACAGAAGATAGGGAAAATCTATTTTTCTCACGAACGACGCTGACCGCTAGCAAGTTTACCTCAACGACGGCTAGCATCCGTCTCTAACTACCAACATGGAAATGGACCAATTAACAGCAACGTCATCCCATCGTAGTTTTCCTCTGCAGCATCATCGCGATAGAAAGTGATTCTCTCGTGAGGTCGCATTAGAGAGTTACATAGCGTCTTTACGCTCGGTGGATATTCTATGTTAGAGTTAGTTCAGTAATACTTGTACCGTAGACAAGCAAGTTGTACCTAGTTATTGAATCTCGGATCATTGTCATTAGCTTCTCGAGTATCTAATTACCATGGTTACTTGTCAAATTCTGTAATAATCATATTTGCACTGGTAGATACCTGCTCTATTGCATAACAATAATGTCGAATCGAATCCAAATGAAGATTCGTTTCACGCCCCTAACCGTAATCGTAATGTGACCCCGACATATATATACAGGGTGGTTGGTAATTGGTAGTACAAGCGGAAAGGGGGTGATTCTACGCAAAAAAAAAGTCGAAAATAAAAAAAAAATTAAAAATAAAATTTTTATTCTATAAATTTGTTTAAAAATCTACAGTGAGATCCGTTATAACGAGACGCGATAAAATGCACGCGTACCGAGCGAAAATTCAAAGTCGATTTTCTCGAAAACAAAGCCTCAAACGAAAAATTTTTATTCTATATTTTCGACTTCTTCCTTCGCGTAGAATCACCCCCTTTCCGCTTGTACCACCAGTTACCAACCACCCTGTATATGTAAATGTGATTTCTTAACAACGATTAACAACATAGTAACAGAGAAATTTGTTTAATTGCTATTTGTGCATAGTTACGTTCTAAATTATTTAATAATTTATTATTAAAGCATATATTTACTAAAGCAACAATTATTGAAGAATATAATTTACAAACTTTGCTAATATCATCACTAGTAAAAACTTAGTAGCTTTTCCTAATTTAATTGCAGACTACAAGGAAGACACTTATAGTACGTTTTAAATTATACCACAGTTGTGAGATCTATTCCAAATATGTCTTATAATTAATAAAAAATCTGTGAAAGAGTATTAATTTTAAGTTATTACATTACACAAGATATCGTAAACATTGTTTTTGCCTTCTCTCATTGTTTCAACATTTACAAATCTTCGATCCTAAATTTCTAATTTAACGTTATGATCCATTAAGATTTAAAGTTACTTACCCTATTCCATCCTTGCGCCCCAAATTTTCTACGTTCTGCAAGTACAGCGTGATAATAACAAAGTGCAAATAATATTGCTTTGAATTCGGTTTCCTTGCTGCAGGACTCCAAAGTTTCCTGGGTAAAGTTATCCAACGCTTTGTGGATGTTCGCTTGAATTCCAGATGGTGGTTCGTTCGTGATCTTTATGGCTGATTCTAGTATACCCGGTGTACAATTTAACGAACCTTAAATTTAGTAATCAGTGTTTCCTATCGACATTATCTACTTATTTATTGGCTAAAGTATCACTTATATAGTGAATTTGGGTCTATAATAGGTACCTCGGAATTTTTTTAGATTTTATTAAGGCAAAAAAACAGTAAGAAATTAGACCAGTTACTGAAGGACCTGTAATGCCGACCGCGTTAGAGAAAGACCATATTACCGACGGAGGGTTAAAGAATATAATTAGCACATGTTAACTTAATTAAAAGTGCATATTTTCTTTTGCTTTTTCAAATTATACAATTGTTTATTACCTGAGGTATTATCGATTCATGAGGATCAGGACTGGGTTCCGCACTAATGAACAATCGATAATCATCATGTGGATTCTCCGAGCACTGTTCCATCTTTTTTTCTAATGTAGGCAACCATTTCCTCACCAAATGGACATTTTGCAAAATTACCCAATGGCCTTCGTTCGCGGAAAGTTCTATGGCTTCTTCCGCTATGGGTTCTTGACCTTGACCCAATGACACATTATGGAAATTCCTTCCTCCGAAAGTGAAACCCAATTGCATTCCCAGTTTTTCGACGTCCTGAATTTTTATCGTTGTCGTTATTGTAAATACATATTCGATGTGATCACGTTGATTTTCGTAACATGTTTTTGTATAATTCATTAGGTATCCATAATTCTTAATTTTAATTGTCTTCGATTCAGGTTATAAACTGATAAACGAAGCATATGCCATCGAAAGCAACAGAGTATAGGAAATGAGAAGAGTAAGAAGGTGTTACAATTATATTGCATTAAAGAAAAATTATTAAATGTTGCGCAGTTTGCTTATAGGTTATTGGTTGTTCAGGGTATTCATGAATTATATATATCTCATGACTTTGATAGATGATCCCACACTTTCAGATCGGTGCAGATTTATTAAAGAAAGATACCGTACAATAGAATTTCAAAGGTAAATTTTTTGTATGGCATCGTGTAATGGATATCTAATGGATCACGTAATATCTGCAAGGAACCATGGGTTGCAAATAAACCGTTCTTTTGGAAAATGATCTTAAAATTTCATTAGCTCTTACATTGAAGTTACATTAGAAAATGTTTACATTTCCCAATTAATGAATTCACAATGAACAAACAGAAAGCTATTCCTTTGAACGTATGATAATCTACGCTAAATAGGATGAAGCATCTAACTTCATCATTTCAAACTATTACAAAATTACTTACTTTATGGAAAAATCTTTCGCATAAAAATTGAATAGCGTCTAAGAGAATATGATTTGGTAGGTGGAACTGCAGAAACGTTAACTAGTCTTCGATTTCCATGTTTTTGAAAGTATTGTGGAAATCGATATTTCAAATAACCTTTTCCTATATAAGAAGTGAATTCGCTCAGTTTCCGGGATATGCACGAAAAACTATCGATATCACTACAGTGAATTCTACATCTGCAGTTGTGCAACCGTGACAGCTTATGCGTTAGTTTGGTTACCGATTGCCGGTCACTTATCTTCTCTTTTAATACGAGGGTTGGGCGAGTTTAAAGGCTTCGTGCACAACGTACACATGCGAGGCTACAAGAGTCTGTTATGACTAGTAACTTATAACTCGATTATAAGTGAATATCATCAATGTATTGGGTTCAAATATTAAATAATTGAGTAATTGTTAATACACAGAAGATAAGTGACCGACGACTGGTAACCAGACCGACGCATACGCTGTCAGAGATGAACATCTATAGGCAGAAATACACTATAATTGAGCTGGTAGTTTCTTGCCAATATATTGAAAACTAAACAAGTTCACTCTTTATATACAGTATACTATAAAGGTAAAGGTTGTTCAAAATATTTCTATAACATATCCTAAAATCATAGAAATCCGAGGATAGATAACGTTTCTATAGTTTCGCCCTATATAGCGGTATGTAATATCAAAAAGAAAGGGGTATATACACTTGGACTATCATATATGTAATATCGTAGAATAGATTTGAATTAGAGATCGGTTGAAAATAGAAAAAACCGTGTACGTCGTCTTTCGTGGTTTGTTTACATCCAAGAGCGCCTAGTAACAGCGACGCGAGAAAGGATAAGCAGCGTCAAAACAGAGGTACGGTTTCATATTTCAAGGAGTGGCAATCGAGAGGCCAGAGTATGTGAGCCGAAAAGTGTGTATGTGTGTGAGAGGACAAGAGCAAGAACGAGCACGACCGGGCAGGAGTGTATTGGCGAAGATCAGAGCGAATTGAGTCGTTGAAGAGTAGAGTCGTTAGAGGTTTCGAGTTGTCGAAGAGTAGAGTCGTTAGAGGTTTCGAGTCGTCGAAGAGTAGAGTCGTGAGAATTGATAGAGTTGTTAGAGAGTGAGAGAGTGTGTATTAGATTCGTTGTGACGAGAGTGATCAAATAACTGTAAAGTTATTTGATATAGATACGAGTATTGCATTTAGTTTCCGTTAAATATCGTTCTCTGTCCAATTTATATTTGTATATTCAATTTAATATTAATAAATTGTAAGTAATCGAAAAAAAAAATTTCTATCCTTATTTTTCGATATTACATATATTTAAGTTCGAGTTTTCTCGAGATAGTATAAGTTGTAAATTTAAGGTATAAACTAAGAATCGTAAGGGTGCTGGGGAAGAGAGAAAGAGAGAGAGAGAGAGCGTGCCTTGGTGACGTCAAAGCTAAATGAGTAAAGGAGTGGGAGAAAGTTGCGAGAGTTGAGGGTCAGCATTTTTTGACCTGGGAAGACAGAAGTTGTGAGCCCAGTGTGAGAATAAGGATTACGAAGATATTGTAGTCAGTTTTTGCATTGGGTATTGCTTGTTAAAATAAAACTGTACTTCACTTCAAATAGAACATCCTTTCTTGTCCTTACAATACATTGCATACTATATTATACATTATATATATTATTATTATTATAAGTTAATAGTGCTATACATTAGATAAATAAATAAATAAAAAAAATCCTCAGTAAGGATTCCTGATATTCTAACAGCAAAATGACGTTCAGTCGCGCGCGACTACATTGCACGTGTGCATAGCACGTATATGTACATGTATGTATGCCTTTCATATACTTTGTAGTAGCAGAGTCGTGTCTTAACTTCGCAATTGCGCGCGTCTGGTCGCGAATGGGAAGAAGAATAAAGAGTAGACTTCATTTAAAGATCTTGCTACGGAGTGGGGAAAATAGTGATGTCTTTTAGTAAGCAGATTGTGAGGGACCGTACGATACTTAGCTCAGAACCTTGGAGGCCCGAAGTACTTAACAAAAAAGAGCACAAAAGATTCTTAAGAACCTTCAGTCAAATTTTCTTTTCCTTTCCTCAGATAAATTTAAACAGCTCACCTAGACGAATCTTGATAATCTTTGGAAACTATCCTGATAGATTATAAACAAACTACTGGATTTTTGTTTCGATCGATAACACAATACTAAATGGTTATTAATAACTAATAAGCCGATGTCATATTATGTAAATAAAAAAGAAAATTAACAGATCTGTTATGCATAAAAAATGTTTGTAACTATTGATAAATTTCTAACTTTCAACGGATCAACGCCTGGAGAGAGAATGAAAAATATAGGCGTGATTGAACTGGTTCCTTCAAAGGATTTATGAAAAGGTGGAGATCTGAATTCAACAAATTTTGAACCAAGCTTTTCTTCTACCAAGCACCTAAATAAATTCACGAGTTACAATATTTTAAACAATTTAAGGAAGAAGGAAATATTTTAATTTAAAGTAATACTAGGTAGTATACAGGGTATTCCCGATATTCTTAATGCTCTTTTTTTATAAATAACAGATTTGTGAGATAGACAGAGAAGAAAAAAAATATTTAGGTTATGTATGTTTTTTAAATTTATCAATAACGTAATACTATAACTCTTTCTTTCTCCCATTGAAATAAAATAATTTATACTAAATAAATTAAATGAATACTCTTAGTTTAAATACTCTTCGAATAATACATTTTTTTGCTTCTTACACGTTAAAATACTAAAAAGTTGAGTATCATCTTTTTACACAAGTTTTATACGTATGTACTACAATGAAACTTCTATAATATGTAAAAAAAATGCAAATATACTGTTCAAAACCATTGAATAGGTAAGGATTTATGACACTGCTGAGCGAGACCTAAGAGTCTAGGCCCGAAAGCTCTTCAAGGGCCAACAGTGTCATAAACTACTCGGTAAAAGAAGCAAACTGTTATCCTTCGCCGTCATCTCGAACGATCATCAGTGGGGCAGATGCGAAGAACTAGCTCAAGAGCTATTCTCTTCCGTCTTACGAAGTTCAACGGTCGTAGTTTGACAGTGCTATGACATAACACTGGATATATTTTTTTTATTTAATTTGTACTTTATAATTTATCCAGCTGGGCATTTGGTAAATTTTTCTAACTTCATTGCTAAATAACATGAGGATGGCTACCATCAGCGGGATACCATCTTCTAGTATGTCTATTTTGTTTCTTTAATGATATCAGTGAGGTGTTTTCTTTTTATATGGGTTTTGCTCGCTTCAACAGCTAGCTGGTTTGGCTGTGTTGCCGTTCTTTCCTTATATTTTTCTGCGTACCTATTAATTTCAGACAGTTCGGTAGTCTACTCTTGGTTTCGTGTGGCTGTGGGATTTTGGGAAGGGGTGGGAGCGGGCGGAAGGGGTGGGGAAGGGGAAGTGTCCTGTAGAATTATTTACAATATTTACAATGTTTACAATATTTACACTATTTTACACGGAGGGAGATTTGAGCGTTGCTGTGCGTTTTGTGGTTCTTTCTCTTGTTATCTTTTATTATGGTTTCGGTATCCGCCAATATTTTTTTATGTTTTTTCTGCGATTGTCTTTTGTGTTTTTTTGGAGAAGGGCCATGTTGTATCTCCACATAGTGTCTATTCATATCATAGTGTATAGTCTGTCCATTTAAGTTTTCCTCGTAGAATATTGTTTTAATCCCTATTCTTCTTTTTATATGGTAGATTATTGGGATATTATTTTGGTCTTGGAAGTTGTTACGACCGTTCGCGGAGAAACGCGGTCGAGAGGAAAACGCGTCAGCGAGAGGCGTAAATTTTCGCTACGATTCTGCTAATCGACGCCGCGAAATAGTCGTTCCCCTGTTTCGATTAAGATAACAGAGGTGGTTCAATGAATTTAACAATGTATTAACAGGTTAATATAGCTTGTATATTTAAAAATAATGAATGTAATAATAAAAACGTCACTAATTATTTAGCGATGAATACAGTTAATATGTTACAGAAATTCGACCCGACCTTGCGATATCCCTCGATGTGTACGATGTAACGTTTTACTCTTCAGAAGGGACTAATTGCCTTTCGATCCTTTTCGTTGCCTTCTCTGGGAAACGACCCCCACTACGCTCGTATCACGTATGCCACCTTTTTTATATGTGTGAAATAACGGACCGAAATCGACGTTTCTAGAACTCCCTGCTTGGTGACAACTATGCGCTTGTAACGTCAATTCACATCAGAGACCAGGCCACACACCACGGACAGGATGGCACCCAGATGTCTGCATATCCTTGGCACGCACCCTCAATAGTCTTAAGTGCCCACCAGGGGCCTTGGCATTTTTATAGTTAAGGTCCTTCGGACCAAGCGAGTATTTCCTGTCTTAAATTTCCCTTTACGTTTATTGTCTACCACGTGTTAGCTTAGAAAGTTGGTTTTCTCCACATCTGGTATGTTCCGTTGGCAACTTTCTCGCGAGGGCGGCTAAAACCCTTCCTGGTCCACCAACCGTCCTATTATCCAATCGGAGACGGTGTCTACTGCCCTCACTTCCTTAACCGAAATTGTCATCAACAAATCCGATAGTCCCGTGTCCTTAGACACACCCACCCCTAGCTTTCCTCAGACACAGTATCGTCAGTAAAATTTCACTTATTCTGTATCCTTAGAATAGTCAACATATCTATATCGGTCTCTATCCTTATAAGTCGCGTACTTAATGTATTGTTGTAACTAAGTCTTACATAACGTGGTTGGAGTGAATTGTGATTTATGCTAATTCAGTGCGTGTTATATTGTGATTGGTGAATTCACAATAAAGGTTGATTAAAACAAAGTTAATTGTTGTGTTACGACTCAACTATATTTTATTTCCACCAACCAACCCTAAAAATTACGTGACACGCTCGTCGATCCATTGTATATTTTCCGTCGGGTAGATAAGACGATCTGCCTGCGACACTGTAGGATGGAGAGCGACGGTTAGAAATACAGCCTATGGTAAGGACCTTAGCTAGCAAATTCCTGTGATTTATGATGGGTCCCTAAGACTATTGCGGGTACGCTTAAGAATGCGCGGACATTTGGTTCCCCTCTTGCCTCTAATAGAGGTAGTTTCTTTCGTATTTTTGTAACATGAATTGTTTGGAACTCAGTAACGGAAGATTAAATTATTTTCTTTTATCTTTGCAGCTTGCACGAAGTGGTTCCTTGTCAGTTTTAAGATGTGACAGTCGATACTGTGCATGTTGGCTAAGTCGTAGATTCTTTTATTTTTTTTTCTTTATAAGTACTTTACAATCAATTCTTGCATTGAAAATTTTGAGTAAGTTTCTCTGGCGTGGAGCAGTGGCATCGCTAATTATTTATAATAAGTTAATAAACCTGTTAACTCATTATAAGTAAGTATAGTTTATAAATAATAATATTATAAATACGTAAATATTACTTGTTAGAAATATCTAGCTGAATCTAGTGCTTAGGTCTAACGGATAGTGTTTTCTTAGCCTGAGGATCTGGTCCGACGTATTAAACAATTTAGTAATTAGGGGGTTTCCATGTTTGTAAACTCTTTTGATCTATCTATTACTACATTTTGTTATTTCTTCTTTGACTGTGGGTATCTTGAGGTCGCGATGTATTGCTTCGTTGGTAACATACCAGGGTGCTTCTATCAGGGATCTTAGTGTTTTCAATTGGAAGCGTTGAAGTATTTCAATGTTGGGATTACTTGCTGTACCCCATAGTTGGATTCCGTAGGTCCAGGCAGGTTTTATTATGGTTATCTTCTTCTATTTTTGACATATCTTTTTATTCCGCTGTGTTCGGATCTGCAAGTACTCAGGCAAGCCCTGATGCATTTTCTATCGAATATGCGAATTTTTTCCATTAGGGAAGCTGATATGTTGTACCAGATTGGCAGCCGTAAGTTATGGTCGGTCCGACTAGTGCTTGGTAGCATAGGATTTTTACTTTGCTGTTGAGATGTTTGAAGTACAATAATCTTTTTGTTTCCCAGAATGCTTTGCTGGCTTTGAAGAGTTGAATTTCGATGTGCTGCTTGGAGTTTAATTTGTCGTCTATTTACGCAATTTTTGTGTGGTATGAGCTCCCCTTCGTTTGCTTTTTCTCTTAGTTAGAATTTTTTACAGTGTTCTTTTTCTATTGGGCCGATTTCACTTGACTTGGATATAAACAGTACGGTTTCGCATTTGCTTGCATTGATTTTTAGTTTCCATGTATATTAGTAATCGTTAATTTTGTCAAAATGTTCTTGGAGTTCTGTTCTTATTGTTTTAGTTTTGCGGTCTGTTACGTAGAGGATTAGGTCATCTGCGAAGGCTATGGAGCGTTTATGGGCGGATGCATTGAGATTAAAGAGATTTAGTAAGCCACTATTCTAAATACTGAAAAGTAACAAAGAATTTACCGTTCCTTGTTGTAGACCGTTTTATATGGAGAATTCTTTGCTTGATGTGTGTGAACCGTCGATCATTACTAATGTTCTGCTTGTGATCATGTCCCAGACTATTTTAAATAGGTATTTCAGAAGGTTTTTCTTAATCATTTTGTATATAGGACCTGGCATCCAGACCGTGCCGAAAGCTTTTTCGGGATCTATTAAGCAGGGGGCTGAGTTTGGGGTTTGATTTAAGCGCGGAGATATATTTGTTAATTGCGGGGAGTCCTTGATGGCCTGGTTTAGGCCTCTTCCCTGTTTTGCTACGTCCGCGAACTTTAGTCCAGGGACGTATTTATGGCTTATTTGGGCGATCCGTCCGATTTTTGGTTTTTTCGCATTGTTTATTTTTTCGTTGAGCTTTTTGCGTAGCTCCACGAGTTTAGGGATGCTTACTGCGTCTTCTTTTTTTATTTTACACTCGCCTGGTCCATGCGACTCAGTGCATTTGACGCAGCGGTAGTTGAGGTTGCAATTTTGAGCCGTGTGTCCTATCATCTGGCACTTGTGACATTGTGTTATGCTGTTTTTTTTTTTTTTTAATTATTTTTTCCCATTTTATCCTAATAGTTACAACGGCTTATTTTTAATAGGTTATTTGTGTTGCTTTGGGGGGATAATTGAACTATGTAAATTGGGAGCAATATGTTGTTCTCCCTTGATCTTCTCGTCGTAAACCGCGAGACTTTTGTGAAATGGACGTCGTCTATTTGTAAAGCTTTTATTAATTTCACAATTGCATTTGGCGTTGTGGCCTCTTTTGTTGGTCCAGTTTGTGGTTGTGACTTGATAGTCTCTTGGCTTTGTTGTATATCAAATTGTATTCTTCATGGTTTCTTTTCTTTCTGCCTTTTCTTCTTGGATGTATTGCTTTTCTTCGTCTGTGCTTTCCTGTTTGTCCTCTAACCCTTTAGCCCTGGCCATCAGATTTGGCTGCTGGTTGAGTTTCCGTATCTTTTGTGCGGAAAGTCTTATGATGCTGTTAGTGTCTTTGGTTGTTTTTTGTATTATTATTTTTCGTTTAATACATTCTTTTGTTGAGTTTATGGTGGGTTCCGCCTCGTTGCTTTCGGTTTCATTATCGGTGTCTCCTATTTTTTATTTATTATTTTTATTTTGTTTTTACTTATAATGAGGATAACATGTGCCGTCGTCACTCGACGGCGAAATCGGCACTCGTCCAATATAGCTGCTCTTTCGCTAAGTTCAGCGGCTTATCGCTTTACGAACGCAGATGCTACGTCCAGCCGCGTATTGGTTTACGAACGCAGACGCTAAGTCCAACGGCGTATTGCTTTACGAACGCCGACGCTTGGTCCCAAAGTAGCCCGTGAGGCGGCAATATAGTCGCGCGACCCAATATGGCTTCTTCTCTGTCCTAACCACCACAACGATTTAACTTCTCCGGACGAGAACGAGTGCACTGAGCGCGGTGTGAGTGTTGCCTGAAATAAGTATTTTCCTTATTTGTGTTTGATTGTCAAAATAATAGAATATTTAAAGAAACATAAGTGTGTGCCAAAACGAGAATGATATAATGTATGGTAATGGTAACTAAAACAATGGTCGCGTAATACTAAAACATTGCAATTTCTTGATGCTTAGAATATAGACTATTAAAAATTGATTATTGAGGAGCCGAATTGATTTCTTAGGATTACCTTATTTTTTGTGCAAATGGAGATTAGGGGATTATTTATGACTCTTTCGAATATTTTGCTTGTGTTGGGTAGGAGACTTATATATCGCAGGTTTGAGGGTGAGGAGTGATCTTCATTTCTTTTTCTTCTGTGATGGCTGTTAATTTAGCTTTTTCCCATTTTCTGGGAAATACGTGTTGTTTATTGCATATTTAAAGAGCACTGTGTAATATCATTTTATTTTGTTGGGTAAGCGTTTATTGTTTAATTTAGAGAAAATGATTTTTAGTTGGTTATAATTTGTAAAGTAGTTTATTTCTGTGTCTTGTTGTTTGTGGTTGTTCGAGATGTTTTCGTCAGAGAATGTGAAGACTGTCTTATTTAGCGATATGTCTTGCTGTATTTCATTTTTCAGTTTATCTGTTTCTGACATAATAATTCTGTTAATTATCCTCGATCCATATGTTCGTTGTATGTGTGTGTGTGTGTGCCTTGGAAAAGTGAGTGCCGATAACATATACTTCTTCCGTTGTTTTACATGATATGAAATAACTAGACTGCATATCTTTATTGATTTTCTGTATCGCTATACCTGCTTCTTGGTGGAGGGGAGGTTTCTCTGGAGGCAGTTTGAAAGAAGGGATAGAGTTAGAGTTCTTTTGACTTAAAAATTTGATTTGTCTGTGGTAATTATCCTCGATCCATATGTTCGTTGTATGTGTGTGTGTGTGTGTCTTGGAAAAGTGAGTGCCGATAACATATACTTCTTCCGTTGTTTTACATGATATGAAATAACTAGACTGCATATCTTTATTGATTTTCTGTATCGCTATACCTGCTTCTTGGTGGAGGGGAGGTTTCTCTGGAGGCAGTTTGAAAGAAGGGATAGAGTTAGAGTTCTTTTGACTTAAAAATTTGATTTGTCTGTGGTAATTATCCTCGATCCATATGTTCGTTGTATGTGTGTGTGTGTGTGTCTTGGAAAAGTGAGTGCCGATAACATATACTTCTTCCGTTGTTTTACATGATATGAAATAACTAGACTGCATATCTTTATTGATTTTCTGTATCGCTATACCTGCTTCTTGGTGGAGGGGAGGTTTCTCTGGAGGCAGTTTGAAAGAAGGGATAGAGTTAGAGTTCTTTTGACTTAAAAATTTGATTTGTCTGTGGTAATTATCCTCGATCCATATGTTCGTTGTATGTGTGTGTGTGTGTGTCTTGGAAAAGTGAGTGCCGATAACATATACTTCTTCCGTTGTTTTACATGATATGAAATAACTAGACTGCATATCTTTATTGATTTTCTGTATCGCTATACCTGCTTCTTGGTGGAGGGGAGGTTTCTCTGGAGGCAGTTTGAAAGAAGGGATAGAGTTAGAGTTCTTTTGACTTAAAAATTTGATTTGTCTGTGGTAATTATCCTCGATCCATATGTTCGTTGTATGTGTGTGTGTGTGTGTCTTGGAAAAGTGAGTGCCGATAACATATACTTCTTCCGTTGTTTTACATGATATGAAATAACTAGACTGCATATCTTTATTGATTTTCTGTATCGCTATACCTGATTCTTGGTGGAGGGGAGGTTTCTCTGGAGGCAGTTTGAAAGAAGGGATAGAGTTAGAGTTCTTTTGACTTAAAAATTTGATTTGTCTGTGGTAATTATCCTCGATCCATATGTTCGTTGTATGTGTGTGTGTGTGTGTCTTGGAAAAGTGAGTGCCGATAACATATACTTCTTCCGTTGTTTTACATGATATGAAATAACTAGACTGCATATCTTTATTGATTTTCTGTATCGCTATACCTGATTCTTGGTGGAGGGGAGGTTTCTCTGGAGGCAGTTTGAAAGAAGGGATAGAGTTAGAGTTCTTTTGACTTAAAAATTTGATTTGTCTGTGGTAACACGCTAGCTGAGTCTTTTTAGACATATTTTTTTATTTTGTTTATCCATCTTCTCTTTTATCGTAGGAATTGTGTCGTACTTTAGATTGTTTATTTTGGATAGTATGTAGCTTTTATCTCGTTGTAGCTCGTTGTAGCTCGCTTTCGCAGTCAAGGCGTTATTTTGGAAGGGTACTTCAACAGTTAAAACGTTTCCTTTTGATACTCGTAGCAGTATTTCTAATTTCCTATGCTATGAGTTTCTTATAAGGATAATGGACGGATTTTGACGGTCCGAGCGGTCGAGCGCCACCCTTACACAACATCGAAGCCTCGCATTCATCCAGGTATCGTTCACTCTCTTCCCACGAAGGAGCCTCCACACTTGGGGCGTATTCACGCAGTAAACGCCATCTTGCGGGCGAATATGCCGTTTTTCGATTTTCTTGAAAACCAATCAGCGTGTGTATTTGGAGTCCTCCGTATTGATCTTTGTTGGAGTCGCTCGCTGGAGTGGGGCCCGCCCGAGTATAATAACGGTATCGGCAGTCTCATTCGAGTATTTGAATGGTGAATGTTGATGAGAGAGTCAGCTTCCGTGCCTTCGAATCGCTAAACGTGGAGTAACGAACCACTCAGTGCTCAGAACGAATCTCTCAGTGCTCTTTAAGCGCTCGTGCAGGCGAAATCGTTTCGTCAGTCGTAATTATCAGTTGATACTTTTCAGAGCTGGCTTCTTCGGTGCGTCAATATCTTCAAGCATTCGTGGACATGGCTGTAAGCGTTGGTGGAGACAGAGTCGTTCCATCAGGCTTAACGATCAGTGGACAGTCCTGTGCGAAATCTTCAGTTGTGAACAGTATCTCCAAGCATACGCGAAGGTAAGTATCATTTTCGTGAGCGAACGATTAGTAAACCGTCTCGTGCGGGTCGTTCAAATGCGCACCGACTCGCATTCGCGAACCAGTATATCGTTAATCGTTCGTATCGTCGTACGATAATTCAGTCGCATTCGTTCAGTCGTACGTCGCGTCGCGGCATTCGCTTCAGTTGCTTCGTATCGCATAATCGTCCGCAGTAAGTATTCCTAAATTTCGTCTTAATCGTCGAAAACAATTTGAAACTTTCTCATTGTTTGTTCTTTTTTTCTTTTTTTTTTTTTCCAGTTTTAACTTCGTCAATTGTTCTTCGCGCATTGAGTCATTTCTCTCCCTCGTAAATCTGTCACCCAAGATTAATTCGACGGGGAACGAGTTACAGAGTGCGGCATCGGCGATATCAGATACACACGCATGTTAGACGTAATGTTATTTCTTTAACTGTTTGAGTACCAAGCAACGTGATCGCCCTGTTTAGATTTTGTGTCGAAAAGCCCAGTACATTTGAATGCTACGGACGACTGACGGTATTTCGTATTTCATTGTTATCTTAATAATTTTTATTGAACAAAGCTTGAAATATTTATAAACTAATAGTACATATATATAAAAATATAGATGTATTTCATAAAAATAAGAAATATGACGAGCGCTATTGTGCCGCTCGTTTCTCTTCGCAATCGATTAAGAGGCTATCGTGACGTTCGGGATTTTTCAAACCTGGTTTTTCAAACACCCCTGGCACTCAAACGGTTAAATTAAGTCAATATTATCATAAATAATTATTTTTCTACTTATTCTATATGATTTTCGAAACATTAAAAGATTATTATTACTCGACTATTTCAATATTGTTTACGATACTTTTTTAATTACTGTTAAACTTGTCACCACTGGTGTGAGAGACTGTAAAATTGATTCGAAATAGTATTTTACAGAGACTGATGAAACCGATCAATTAGATATTTATATAATTAAAAGTTATTTCTATTTCTGAATTTTCTTTGCGAATATGTTAACTGTGCTTGAGCAATGCTGGGTCAAATTTATAGGAAAAATGTTTTAAATACTATTTTAAGTAGTTGTTGGTCTACAGTACGAATAAAATATTTTAAATATGTAGTAAAAAATAAGCTATCTTTATTTTCACACTGTGGTATATGAAGTAAAGTATCTTATCTTTGTATTGCAAATAGTGTTTAAAATGTTTCTTAACAATGAAAATAGATTAAGCAGAAGGTTAATATCAGAATGCAAGAATCCAAAATGTTTACAAATTAAATTCATGTTCTTTTTAACCCTTCTGTATTCTTTAAGTGTATAGAGCAAAATGTTATCCGACTGTTGAAACCGACATATTTGAGAAAAAGACGTGCGATCATAGAAAATTTAGGAAACGCACTGATACAAAATTATATTATGAGACAGTAACATGGCCCGCGTAGGAAAGCTGCAAAAGAAATAGCAGAGAGCGTTATAAATACATTGGAACATTTCAAAGAGAAAATAAGAGTTTGTAAAATTTTCACTAATGCCAAAATTTTGTTTGCGATAATAGAATGTACTGGTTCTTTGCAATGAAAGTTATGAAGGATATTGTTTCGACCGTTCGCGGAGAGACGCGATCGCGAGATAGCACGTCAACGAGAGTTGTAAGTTCCCGTTACGATTAAATAATCGACGCCACGAACTGATCGATTCCCTTATTTCGATTAGGATAATAAGGGTAGTTCAATGAATTCCACAGAATTAACACCAATAAATTAACGTTTATTTTAACAACTTATCAACTAGGAAGACATAAAGAGAACAAAAAAAAAAAAATGTATCTGCGTTTGCTTGATAAGTAATGCGCGATATATGAGATGTGTTGACGGTTCGATTTCTCGAAAAGTTCTGCACGCCTTCCGATTTTTTTCCGTTTTTTCTGGAAGGCGACCCCCACCACGTTCGGATCACACCACATTCTTTTACGCGAGGTAAAATAACGGCCACGAGTCGACGTTTCTGGAGGTCGCCCTGCTTAATGAACCATGCGCTTGCCATTACAATGTTTGTTTGCCGGGCAGCTGCGACGATCCGTCTGCGACATTATAGTGCCGCGATCGAGAATTAAGAATATGACCTATGGTAAGCTGCATGGCGTAACAGATATAGTAACATACTACTACATTTTCCCGATCCTTTAGTTAGAAGATGAAATAAATCTTCTAACTAAATGAAATAAATCTAAAAAACGAATCTTTATATGCAAAGGTAATTTTCTTCTTCAAACTCTTACCGAATAATTTAGTTGAATGAAAGACCGCAGCAGGGTTAAGTATGAGTATTCGCAAGTAACAAGTATTATTCAATGTTTTCAGCACTTGGATTACTCCTTTGTGGGCAAACACACAATCCGTTTTTTTTATTTAATTTGTACTTTACAATTTGTCCAGCTGGACATTTTGTTAAATTTTTCTGACTTTATTTGCGGGTGGCTATCTCTAGCGGGATAGCATCTTCGACTTTGACTATTTTATTACTGTAGTGAAGTCAGTGGGGTGTTTTTTTTAGTCTTCTTTCTATGAGAGTTTTGCTCCCTTTAGCAGCTAGCTGGTTTGGAAGTGTTGCCATTTTTTCCTTGTATTTTTTTTTTTGAGTACCTGCCCATTTCTTCTTTGACCGCCGGTATTTTTAGGTCTTTGCATGTATTCTGGTTTCTGTTATATCATGGGGTGTTGATTAATGTTCTGAGTATCTTTCAGAAGCGACTCTGGTTTATATTTACCTCACTCATTGCTGCTGTCCCCACAGTGGTATTCCGTACGTTCAAATTGGCTTTTTTATCGTTTTATAAATTTTTAGTTTATTTTCCTTGCTGACTTTAGAGTTTCGACTAGTTAGCCAGTACATCTGTCTTCTTTTTATCCGTATTTTGTCTATAATTGATTTCGTATGTTGCTTTCATGTAAGTTATGAATCTAAGTGGAGTCTTAGTATCTAACTTGCATTGTTTGTGTTATATGCGTATCATTCAATTAGATATTAGGCGGCTTCTGTTTTCGTATTTTAAATGTAATGTGGTTAAATCGACTGGGCTTTGCATTTATCATTTCATTTTTCGATTTTTCTGATACTTTCTGGTAGTAATATGACTGCTGTTTCTGGATTAGAGTGCTTGTGTTACGTCGAAGGCACGGGGAGCAGTGAAATTAAGAAATCACTGATCGTGTCCTTGCGTCGTTCGAATGATTTCGCTTAGGTTTAAACGTTTCACGAGCAAGGGAAGAAAAATTCAGACATTTATTATGTGAATTCAACAAAGTGACGGTTAAAAATGTTTGGACAGGGCGTGATATAACGACTCTCGGTTGACGACTCTTGACTCTTCGGTAGCTAACTGAGGATCAACGGCTGCGGTGGCGAAATATATTGATGGCCGTCAGCCCTGAGGTGATTTTGGAGTAGGACGTATAGGGTACCAAAGAAATACTCGGTGGTGATTAACAGTATATTTATTAACAATTCTCGCTTTCGTCTCTTTACGTACCATTCTCGATTTCGACTCTACGTACAACTCCTGATTCCAACTGACGATTCTCTCCCCTCGGTTACAACTCAACTGTTTTGTTGATCCGATTCGTGTCTTTTGTCATCCGTCAATATCCCTCCTATGCACGTGTTCGTTACGCGTCCGCAATCGTTGCCACCTACGCCTTCTTCCAAATATTCGGCCAAAGGAAGGACCTTACTGATATCGATGGCTTATTAGGCCTGTGGGCACTTGCGCTTCGGTGATACCGTTAGAAAGTTTTGTTGTCGAGTGCCGCTACAGGCCTATTCAAGTTTTCCGACCCTTTCTGCTTGTTGGCAGTTGCGCTTTATCCACGTTACTATAATAGAGACCAAAGAAGCCGTTCTACAGTGTCACCTGACTAGTACAGCCGTGTCGTCCGTGAATGTTAGTATTTTATGTTGGTAGTTATACGCAATCCAGTGAAACTAAATAGTTGTAAGATTGAAGTAGTCGAGAAAATTAGAGTATTACGATCGTGCAAGACGAAAGGGCCTGATTTCCTATACAAAAATAAATCGAGTACGAAGTGACAAGTTTTGACACAAGACTTGGTATTCTAGAAAATCAATTATGAAGTTTCGTCCTCTTTACTCGCTACTTGTTAAGTATACGCGTACCTATATGACGGTACTTCACAATCCATTGTTTGGGAAACGAAGGCAGGAGAAATTTTATATATCTGAAAGCACGTTTAAGAATACCATTTATCCTCATACATACATGTATGTTTTCTTAAATATGTTGTCTATTCGGTAACATGAAGTAACAAAACTGATTACTTCAGCCAACGCCCATACCGCGTTGAAAGTACTCGTTCCCGTCCGATCACGAAAGTCAAGCAGGACTGGGCACGGATAGTACATAGATGGGTGACCGCTTGGGAACTCCGTGTGGTGTTGGCTTTTTTTACCTTTCTTAACACTTAGCCAACCGAACTGGCAGGTCTCCCTTTTTTACTTTACCAATTCGTTTCCTTCTTTGTTGTCGTTGTTGTTGTAAGCTATTGTTTACCTGGAATTGTTCCAAATTAATTGCTACTCTTTTCTGCTTTTATAGAGTACAATGTGTAATAAAATACACCAATTTAGTAGTTTTAAAATTAATTAAGAAGTTACACTATCAGTTATGACTGAGTAATGTTATAGTTGAACGATATCACACTGTAAAAAAATATTAAAATGCATTATTAATGCATTATTTGCATTAAAATGCAAACTTCACGTTCAAGTCGTGTCATTTATCTTTAGTCATCTTTAATGTTTTTAATTTTACCTATATCTCTTTATACTTTTAATATATACTTTTAATTTGATGTTTTGTATAATCGATATGTGAAATCGTTAAACGAAATCATTACCGCAAAATATAATGGACTACTTAAATAATTTTTAAACTTCTTTGTTTTTCAAGTATTTCTGAATATTAGTCCTCCTTTTAGTCCTCCTTATTAGAAAAATGCACGGTGGACAGCGTATAATTTGGCCTGTGTGGGCGCGGTGGACAGTGAAGCGTATAGCTCGCTCTGGCGCGCGCGGTTGGCTAAGTGTTAATAAGCTATGGTCGTATACATCAATTAAATATCTTTTTAGTATTAAACGATTATCACCATACGTTGTATCATTCTAGCATACACGTTTACTTATATATTCCTTTGTTTATATTTTCCGATAATGTTACATTTATTCAATATTCGGAATTCGGAATATGTCGTTTGAAAGAATGCAAAAATACATGTGCCGAAAATTGTGACACAAACCGAAGGACGATGATTCCCTGCGTGTGGCGAAAATGAAGTCGAAAATGTAAAATGACATTTTTCGCTTTGTTTTCGCGAAAATCAATTATGAAATTGCCCCTACTTAACTTCACAGTCCATTTTCTTGAAAACGAAGTCACGCATGGTTTCACATATCCTATTTATTCTACTACATAATTGTATGTTTTGTAAATATTTTTTATTTAATATTATTAAATAAGAAAATTGATTACTTCAACTAACGCTCATGCCGAGCTGAATGTATTCTTTCTCGTCAGAATGTTGTGAACCCCCCAGCAGGTCACACTTCACTGGCCAAAAATACCAGGCGTAAGACTTGTTAGTGAGTTTGCCGATTTATACAGTGATATTCAATAACGAAAAGTGACAAATAATGCTCACTATAAAAAGAATCAAGAAAATAAGAGGAAGAAAGAAGATAGGCAGAATGAAAGAAGCAACCAAAAAGAAAATGCTGCAAAAATGGATCTTTCCATTTGAATGAACTTTCGATCGTTCGTGGCGAGATGCGATCTCGAAGAAGCGCGCCAGCGGGAGTCGTAAATTCCCGTTACAATTTGACTAATCGACGCCACGAATCGGTCGATCCTTTATTTCGGTTCATATAATAAGGGTGGTTGGATGAATATAACGCTGATATGAACAGGCTAATATATATTTTCAACGATCCAACAACTTCAATGTGATACAAGGTTACGTATATGGAATGACAAACTATGAATCAGTACGACCTGAGACTCGTTTCGTATTGGCGTCTGTGATGATGTATCTTCTGTCGATCGACTGTCTTCTATTTGGCGATTCTGCTGACTTGACTTCTGACACTTGCTATTCCTTGAACTGTATTTTAACTCGAGCTGGTGTTAACTGTTACTGGTGAGATTTGACTGTTACTTGAATGTTACTGTTTGTGACAAGTCTAAAGATCCAGTATATAGATGAAGTCGAGAGCACAAGTTGACTGTTCTGTAGTCGTGAGAACACGTATAGAGATGAAATGACTGCTCTGTAGTTACGAAAACAAGTAAAGTTCGTTCTTGTGTGATTACGGAGGAAAGCTCGGAGTGGGTGTCTTTGTTGTATGAAGAAAGTTTGCAAGAAACTTTGGGAAAATATCAACAAATACAAAGCATCAAAAACAAACGTGTTGCTCAAATAAGCCGCAAATTCATGCCGTAGTTCTCAGACATCCTACGACAAGGAATAAGCCGAAACCAAGTCTCCGAAAACCAACCACATCAAGCAAATTACCGCGCGCAATTGAAAATTGAAACCCAATTAAAACTATACCACAACTGAACGTAATAAACTTATCGAACCTTCAAAGAAAGCATATTCAAAGCCTTAAATGAACAACAAACACAATTAAACGAACTAAAACAATCATTAAAAACGCAGGAAGAAAGGATTGAGTCTTAGCCAAAAGGAGGCTCGTTACCTAGTCATATGCCTTGGAGACACACAATTACAATTCCTTAATTTACGGGCAACTAACACGCTCAAAACCATAGACTACGATTGCGACTATAACGTTCTCGTATTCCAGATAAACAAAAATACATCTGACTTCCTAACGCTGGAAACACGGAGTGGCGGATCCAGGTACAAGTACAAAGACAAGAAAGTAGTAAATATTACATAATCAGCTCGAAAAGAACTGCGACCTAAATGTCCACAACAATGTCAACCTAACAAAGAGGCAAATCGACTCGTTTACAGACGAAATAGAAAAACATGTACAAACCGCCCTTCAAGAATCCATACTAGAAATAAAACAAAAGTCGGCTTTCGAGCCCTATATCTGTAATAAAAAAAAATTACGAAACAAAAGCTTCATACCTTCCGAAATAAACAATCTAAAATAAAACTGTGGCGGATCGGTATCAACAGGACGCCGACAGGCATCAACGCGGCGCAACACTTCCCGGGCGATCCGCGGGGACCAACCGCCAACACTAGAGGGCTACGACGATAACGAGTCTGTCTAACTCGCTAGCGGTCGAATATACGAGCGATTGATACAAATACCGCACCTAGCGAGACTCCCTCTACGTCTAAGCAGGGACTACCGGACATAGCCTTACTGACGAGTACACCGGTAGTCCCGGGACGAAACGCACAACTCTCTTTTCATCCATCACAAAACTATTCCTACGATAAAAGAGAAGTACCTTTTGCACAAAATAAAGTTGTATTTAAAACAAGAATTCGCAAACTCTATAAATCAACACTGGGCAAACAAAATAAAAAATATCTCTAAAAAGGACTCTGTTAACATGTCCCACAGAGAAATCAAATTTTCACATAAAAAGAACCAAACTCTATCTCATCTCTCAAACTGCCTTTAGACGAGAACGATTCCATTCAGCGCGGTATGAGAGTTAGCTGAAATAAGTGATTTTCTTATTTGCTTTTAATGTACAAAAAAGGAATATTTGAAAAAATATAAATGTGTGCAAAAATGAATGATATATGGTACTAGTCGCGTAATACTAAAACGTTTCTATTTCTCTATGTTTAGATCATAGATTATTAAAAATAGATTATTAAGGAAAGTAAAAAAGATTGGAAAAATAAAAAGGTGAGCACCACGCGGAGTTCCCAAGCGGTCACTCATTTAAATACTTTTTTCATCTGAACTTTCGTTATCGGACGAGAACGAGTGCTTTTTTAATTTTTAATTATAACGTTTATTGCCCAAGGAAATACATATTACATATGTTACATACTCAATAAACAAAGAATTTCAGTTGAGAATTGACTCTAGCAAAAGTATCGTTAAACTTGACGCCATGACGTAGTTATAAAATATTTGGAATAGGATTTACATGTTTTTTACATTACAGTAATTGATTGTATTAACGCTGTTCGTAAGCGGACTTTTATACAATACTGGAGACGATTCACCCAGATGACTTGATCTACCAGTTGCCGCTTCCACTACGTAGAGGTCGACTCGACGCTAGTTATTGAAGTTATCGATTCCTTTCGGTGTGCTGCTGTTATTGTTTCCTTTCCGCAATAACGGACAATTATACGCGACATGGCCCTCCTCATGACATTTGAAGCCAGATAGCTTCGACGATGCGGCTGGTCGGTTTGCCTCTAGGTTTCGTATATTCTTCGCCTACTCCAATTTTATTCTCTTGCGTCACTCCACCACTTTATATCCGTAGTGCTTACAGTGGTGACACCTAATCCGAGGGTCTGATGACCTACGTCGTTTAGTTTCAGGGCCCGTCGATGAATTTTCTGACCAAAACGTCGGCTTCTCCTCGTAAGAGAAAACTCATATATATATATATATATATATATATATATATATATATATATATATGTCGGAGATGAAACAACATCGGTCGGCGGAAAATCAATATGATGAGTGCAATCCCTTTTGTGGGAAGTTCCGTGATTACTTTATTACATATTTGGTCATGCCCCGCTGCTTTCTTGGGATTCAGGCGACTGATTGATTCTATAATCTCTGCAGAAGTGAAGGGGGTCAATAGGAGGGGATATTTGTTATTTTCGCGGCAGTTTTGGAGGAGCGAGGTTTAAATGCGTTAGATAGGTGATTAGCAAGCAGGTTGGCTGTTGACAGTTGTTGGTATGTCTGCCGTATATAGTATGTATAGTATTGGTCCTAGGACGCTTTCTTGCGGTACTCCTGCCTTGATATCCTTAATTTCAGAATATGCATCATTTATTTTTACTACAAAGGTTCTATTGTTTGAGTAAGATTTGAGTAGTATGTAGATTTGTTCTGGAAATTGCTTGTTGAATGTTTGAAGAAGTTTTTCATGGTTAACTTTGTCAAATGCTTTTTCGATGTCCATAAAGAGTGCCGTGCAATATTGTTTTGTTCCCAGCGCCTGTAAGATTTCATTGACGAGTCTGTGCATTTGTTCTATTGTGGAGTGTTTATTCCTGAATCCAGATTGATGGACGGGTATTAATTTTTCTTTTTCTATTGTTGGTTTTAGGCGGTTATATATTATTTTTTCTAGTAATTTGGAAAACGCAGGTAGTAATGATATTGGCCTGTAGGATGCAGTTAGATGTGGGTTTTTGTTTGGTTTGGGTAACATTACGATCTGTGCTATTTTCCATAGTGCAAGAAAGTTCTGTATTCTTAGAATTGCGTTGAATATTATCGTTGTTAGTCTTATTGCCTTTGGGGGGAGGTCTTTTAAGATTTTTCCATTGATCAAGTCAAATCCTGGGGCTTTACTTGTCTTTGTTGCCTTTATTAAGTTTGTAACTTCTTCCGCTGTTGTGCTGAGTATGGTGCAGTGTTTATCAGTTGTGTTGCTGGCATTTTCCACTTCTTCATTTGTTTGCCATCTTTTTTCTTTTTTTTGTACGTGGAGAAATCCTCATGGATACTCCGCTGTTGCAATAATCGCGTGACAGCAGAGTAGTGTCGGACTCTTACCGACTAAAACTCCACGATGACCATCCTACGCGTATAACAGGAGTGCACCAGGAACCTCTTATGAATTAACTTCTGTTGCACCCCCTTCCGGCGTCCTCTTGTTCTAGCCAGTCCTAATACTTCCTGACTATTGAATTGGCGATGGGGGGGGGGGGGGGGGCGATGTAGCTGCTCTAGGTCGCCTGACTGCCATCCTTCTCCATCGTCTTATCTTACAAGGGTGAAAGTCTTTCTTTCTCTCCCTTTCTGCTCGCTCGCTGTATGTCGATGACATCATCAACAAATATAGGTGGGGGAGTATGTTGGTTTGTTGGTGGATCTGCAACTTCCATGGAGTCGTTCGTGGATTCCAATATTGCGTATCTATTGTATGTGGTTATTTGGTTTGTTGACTGTTCGTTCTGGGTGGCGTTTGTGTTTATTTTAACTGACTCTATTTTGCGCTTTTTAGTGTTTTTAGTGTCACTAGTGGTTTGGGGGATCTATTGCACTTTCGCCACGAAAGAGGTAGCACGGAGCAATTGTGGATTTGCTCAGTGTCATGTAAAGTTGATACTTGGGTTGTAGTAAAAAGGCTGAGTCGTAACCCAACTACTAATTTTCCTTTATAAAACTATATTATAAATTTTAATACTTAGAAGAATAACACTGAACCGAAAAAGGGGTGTTGTACAAGAACACCAACTAGAACGAGAACTCCCCGAGCTGGGTGCAGGCTCGGCTTATATACGTTTCGGTTTGAGGGTGTTGAGCGGCGCGGTGTTGTAGGTTATGATGTGGAAATGTGTCCGAAGGTCGGGGGTCGATATCTTATGGTTGAGATGAGATTGATGTCACAAGAGCCTGGTCGTGTTACCTGGGCCACTTTTAATCAGTTGGTCGTGAGCTTTCGAAAGTCTAGAATCCCATTCTCGTTTTTTGGATGCTACTTCGTCCGCGTAAGTGCGTTGTGGATTTCGTGAAATGGTCGAGGGTAAATTTGCTTTATGTCCGAATGTTAATTCGAAAGGTGTATAACCGGTCGAGTCGTGTATCATCGTATTGTAGGCTAGGCATATGAAATTTAAATGTTCGTCCCATTCTTTCCCTGAGTCTTTTTGAACACATTTTAACATATCTGCTATTACAGCGTGAGTTCGCTCCAATGATCCATTACTTTGGGGGTGGAAGCTAGTAGTTTTAATGTGTTTTATTTTGAAGCCTTCTTCGTATTTTTGCATTAAACTACTAATAAAATTTTGTCCTTTGTCAGTATTTTCTTAGGTGCTGAAAATATGTATATGTAATGGTCTAACAGGGAATTCCAAATAGTTTCTGTTTGTTGGTTTTTTATAGGAACAAGGATAAGGTATTTTGTGAGTTCATCGTGAATGGAGAGTACAAAGGAATTGCCTCGTTTCGTTTTCTTCAATGGTCCTAATATATCCATTGCTATCTTGTCATTTGGTTCCAATGGTGTGTCGGTTATACATGGTTCTTCTTTGGGTCGAATCCTAGTCATTTTTGCGGTTTGACAGGTCTCACAAGTTTCTATTCTGGTTTTTATTCTGTCCATAAGGTGTGGGATACTATATTTGTCTCTGATTCTGTCGTACGTCTTTTGTATCCCGGGATGTCCTATCAAGTCATGATTTTCTTTCAGTATTTGTTCTATCTCTTCGTCACTTAAGCTCTGTATTGGCTCGTAAGCAAACTCTATGTCGCCGCGTTGGTCATTGAAAAACAAAAGAAGTCTCTTTATGTGTGCTTTGTCTTGTGCGTTTAAGTTGTTGTCTCCTATCCCTATCTTTCTATTTGTTTTGAGTACGTTTGATATTTTCTGTAACCATGCGGTTTCGTCATATGGGCCTAGATATATTTTTGTTAATTGGAAAAAGTTGTCTTTGTTAGGTGTTAGTTTTAATCATTTTGGTATTTCTTCTGATTTTTCCCAGTCTTTGAATTGTTTTAATAAGACGTCAGTTTGTGTTATCGCGTGTACTCTGGATAGGGCGTCAGCGGCCGCGTTTTCCTTTCCTTTTACGTACTCATTGTCATACTCGTATTCCTCTAATCTTAATCTCCATCGGATCAGTCGGCTTGAGGGGTCCTTACAGTTGTGTAGCCATTTAAGGGCTTGGTGGTCTGTTTGAATTTGGAATTTACGGCCTAACAAATATTGTCTCAGTCTTTTAACTGCCCAAACGATAGCTAATAATTCTTTTTCCGTCGTTGTATAATTTCGTTCAGGAGGGTTTAATGTTCTCGAAATGAAGCAACAAGGGTGCCCGTCTTGTGAAAGGATCCCTCCCAAACCTTCGTTACTGGCGTCCGTTGTCAACGTAAATGTTTTCGTGTAGTCGGGATATTTTAGTACCGGCGCTTGACATAGTCTTTCTTTTAACGTATCGAAGCTGAGTTGTGTTTTGTCGGTCCAGTGGAATGGCGTGTCTTTTTTCGCGAGTTCAGTAAGTGGTTTTGCTAGTTTTGAAAAGTTACGAATGAATTTTCTGTAATAACCTGCTAGCCCGAGGAAAGATTTTACTTATGTTGGGTTCTTAGGTTGTCTAAAGTTTTTTACTGCTTCTATCTTCTTCGGATTGGGTTTTACTCCTTCACTTGTTACGGTATGCCCGAGGTATTCTAATTCCGGCTTTAAAAATTCGCACTTATCTGGCTGTATTTTCAGCCCCAATTCTCTAAGTCTTTGTAAAACGATAGCTAAGTTTTGGTTGTGTTCTTCTATCGATTGACCAAAAATAATAATATCGTCCAAATATACAAAGCAATGTTTGTTAATAAGTCCGCGGAGCGCAGTGTCCATCATTCTTTGAAATGTCGCTGGCGCGTTTTTGAGTCCAAACGGCATTCGATTATAATGGTAATGTCCTTGCGGTGTGCTAAATGCAGTGTACTTCTTTGATTTGGAATCCATAGGAATTTGGTGGAATCCTGAGGATAAGTCTAGGACGGATTTTGAGATTTTGCGTTAGGAATTTTGCGTTTCCTAACTGTGATATTATGTCATCTATGTCGGGTAGTGGATATGCTTCTTGGTCCGTAAGTTCGTTAAGTTTTCTAAAATCAATTACAATTCTCCATTTGTTTTCCTGAGGCGTCCTGTTTCTTTGGTACAACCCATACTGGAGAATTATATGGAGAGTCGGAAGGTTTTTCCTAAGCATTTCGTCCATTTGTCCCCTAATTTCTGTTTTGTGGCATTCAGGGGGTCGGTAGGATTTAGTGTTTATCATTTTGTTTTCTTTTAGCGTAATTGTATATTTAGCAAGTGAAGTGCATGGTAAGAGTTCTGTTTCGAGATTGAAGACGTCCAAATAATAAAGTAATATCTTTTCAATTGGTTCTCTGAGAGCTTTTTCTATATGTGAAAGTCTAACTAGATCTCTGAATGTAGAAATTTGATCGTAGGTGTTAAAATTTTCGATAGAATTGGTGATTTTTAAGTTGGACTCACCACCATTGATAAAGCATACTGGAGTCGGTCTTCCTTCTAGGTACACTGTCTTTGATATGGTTTGCCCAGGTGATATGGTCATAACCGGGTGTAGCAAAATAATATTATTGTCTAGTTTTAATTCGTCGTTGGAAAGCTCGAATTTAAACTGTCGTAATGCGGGGAAACCTAATATTCCATCTTCTATTAGCGGAAAATCATTATCTATTACATGGAAGTCTATCTTTTTGTTAAACAGGTTTATAACGACGCGTTCTGAAGTTTCGAATTCAGAGTGCCCCATTGTGAATTTCTTCATAGGTACCGGTTCTGTTCTTGATATCCATTTTCGCTTAAGCAGGTTGATTGCTGCCCCTGAGTCGACAAGAAATCTTCGTTTCGGTTGTCCGACTGGACCAAGGAGCACTGTGGGGAGTTCTCCTGTAGACTGGTGGACCAGGTGTAGTTTCGATGTGGTGTAGCACACCGTGTCGAATTCTCTCTTTTCCGAAGATCGGTGGGCGGGTGAGGTCCGGGAATTCTGCCAGGAGTTGGTGGTATGGTGATTCGCCGATGACGGTCTTGACGGACGCTTCGTCTGTTGTGGCGGTGTATCCCCTTGATGACGTCTGTGTTATCGTATCGATAAGCCTTTTGTTTCGCGGGTCCACGAGCAACCCGTAGTGGCTTAGAAAATCCATGCCGATGATGGGTGTTTTGATGTCGGCTACGGTAAAATCCCACTTAAATGCTCTGCGTAGGGACAGGTTTAGGTTGATCGCGACGGTGCCGTATGTTGTGATTCGTGTGCCGTTGGCCGCGAACAGCTCGTACTCGCTTCTGTTCACGTGTCCGTGTAGCTTGTTGCGCGGGTATACGCAAACATCGGCGCCGGTGTCGATGAGGTAGGAGATCCGCGAGTTCTTGTCCGTTACGAATATGCGGCGAGATGCCAAACCGTCGTCGTTTGCCGCTTTTACGGACGGCTGGTCCCGTTTCCCGAGTTCCACGAGCAAGGGAGTGTGCACTTTCTCGCGCTTTCTCGGAACTGTGCGTGATAGTAACACAGCCCGTCTTGCCGCGGCGGATCGCGAGGGCGCGAACGGCGGCGGAATTGTGTACGCGAGCGTGATTGTGCTCGTGCCCTACGGTGTTCATTGCTTCTTTGCTCGGCTACTAGCGCTCGTATCTCGCTCATATGGGCGTCGATTCGCGCTAACCGCTCGGTGATCAAGTTGACCAAGGCTGCCATGGCGTCGCCTATTCCGCTGTTCTGGCCAGGTGGGAGGGTTATCGTAGGTAGTCGGCCTGCGCTGGCCGCGGCGATCTGCCCTGATTCTGGGGTGGCTTCGTAAATGTTATCGGCAATTTGTATGCGGGATTCCGGATCGTTGTTCTGTACAGAGGCTAGGATGCTCCGTATGCGCGGTGGAAGTCGACCTTCCCAGACGATGAGGACGACATCGTCTGTTAACGAATTGGTGGCTAGGCTTCTGAGATCGCGGTAAAACTGAGAGGGCTTCCTGTCCCCCATTCGCTCGTTTTCGATTACCTGTCGGAGTCTCTTGGCGTCCGACTCTCCCAATCGCTTGATGAACTCCTTTTTGACGTACGCGTAACGCCCTGTCGCCGGTGCGGCGTCGAATACGTCTCGAATTAATCTCGCGTGCGACTTGTCGAGATTCGCAATGACGGCCTGGTATTTTTCTTGGTCACTCGTGATCCGGGCAGTTTCGAACTGCACTTCCAGCATCTTGAACCACAAGTCGACATCGTCAGACCAGAACGGTGGCACGCGGAGAAGGGCGTTTATCGAGTCTGCGTTGTCCCCGCCGGCCGTCGTACGTGCGGAATGGGCGTTATTGGTCATTTCGAACTGATTTAGATTCACTGTGTTACGTTTCACGAGTACTATCACGGTCACCTCTTTCACTGATAATCACGTCGGGGTCACCACTTTGAGGTGGTATGTCGTGATAGGGTCGGAAGGAAAACTCAGATTTATTGAACGATAAATGTTTATTCACTCTAATGTCAATGAGTACACTTGACGCAGGATTCGCGATTATATTCGGTTCGCGAATGCGCGGTTATAAGATAGAGCTTGGGTAGCTACGATTCGAGATGCGCTGCGAGTGCGGACAATGATTGCGCGAGATGTCGAGAGCTTAGATAATTATTCGGCTCGAACCGTGTAAGTATAACGATCGTGATATGTTGACTCGCGGTAATAGACTGACTTTTTTGTCGCGATGCTGCTGCGGAGGAAGACTCGTTGGGATGTGTCTAAAGATGCGAAGGCATCAGATTCGTTGAGAAAAGCTTTGGTTCGGAAAGTGAGGGAAATGTACGTTAATGTTTATTGGCTAATTCGTGTTGGTCGTTGGAAAAGGATGCTAGTTGCCCTTGAGAGGGTGTTGCTAGCGGGCAGCATCGTACTTGAGAGATAGCAGATTTCTCGTGTGTCCCCGTGGTAGGTGGTCGACTTCGAGACTGATAAACAAAGACTGTTTGTCTCTTTGGAGGACCTTAGCTAAAATAAATCCTAATATTTATAGCGGGTAGTGCCTCTTCAGCCTGCGAATCTGGTCCGTCGTATCAAGTAGTTCAGTGATTATGGGGTTTCGGTGTTTGTGGACTCTTTTGCTATATCTGTCCCTATATTTTGCTATTTCCTCTTTGACTGTGGGTATCTTGAGGTCGCGATGAATTGTTTCGTTGGTAACGTACCAAGGTGCGTCTATTAAGGATCTTAGCGTTTTCGATTGGAAGCGTTGAAGTATTTCAATGTTGGAGTTACTTGCTGTTCCCCACAGTTGGATTCCGTAGGTCAAGACAGGTTTTATTACGGTCTTGTAGAGGGTAATTTTATTCTGTATGTTTAGTTTGGAGCGCCGGCACGTAAGCCAATAGAATTTTTTTAGTTTGTCCTTTAGTTGCTTCGTTTTATCTGAGATGTGTTTTTCACGTTAGTCTCCTGTCCAGGGTCATTCCCAGGTATCGGACTGAGCCCCTGCTAGTAACTGTTGCATTGTTGATGGTGACCTGGGGGCAGGTTTGTTTTCGGAGCGTGAAGGTTACATGTGAGGATTTCTTTTCGTTGACTTTGAAGCCCCATTTGTGAAACCACTTTTCCATGGAGTCGAGACTTCGCTGGAGAATGGATGAGGCTATTACCGGGTCTGCGTGGGAAGCTAATAGCGCTGTGTCGTCTGCAAATGTCGCTATTGTTATATCGTTTGATATAGGTAGGTCGGCAGTGTAGATGGAGTACAGTAGGGGTCCGAGGACACTACCTTGGGGCTTCTATTGGGAATGTTGCGGAAGTGGCGTCTAGGTATTTAACCATGAATTGTCTATTGGTTAGGTAAGATTTTAGGATGGAGTAGTAGGGGTGGGGTAGGATCTTTTTAAGTTTGTATAATAGCCCTTCATGCCATACTTTGTCGAATGCCTGTTGGATGTCTAGGAAAACCGCTGAGCAGTATTTTTTCTTTTCGAGTGTTTGGCTGATCGTATGGGTTATGCGGTGGATTTGCTCTACTGTTGAATGTTGTTTTCGGAAGCCGACTTGGTGATCTGGGAGTGTTTTCAAGTTCTCTAGGAGTGGAAGGAGTCGATTCGTGAGCATCTTCTCGAATAGTTTAGACAAGGGTAGGTAAAAGACTGATTGGGCGATAGGAGCTGGTTTCGTACATCGGTTTACTGAGTTTAGGTATGAGGGTAATCAATGAGATTTTCCAGTCCTTAGGATAGTGTTCAAGGCTAAGGATAGCTTTAAAAATCGATGTGATGAGTGCGATCCCTTTTATGGGAAGTTCCTTGGTTGCTTTATTGCCTATTAGGTCGTGTCCTGCTGCTTTCTTGGGATTTAGGCGACTGATTGTTTCTATAGTCTCTGCAGAAGTGAAGGGTTCAATAGGAGGGGACATTTGGAAGGGGGTGTGCAAGTATTCAGGAATGTCCGCGGCAGCTTTGGGGGAATGGGGTTTGAATACTTTAGACAAGTATTTAGCAAACAGGTCGGCTTCTTCTATAGGGCTTCGCGCCCATCCACCTTTCGAACGGCGGATTGGTGGGATTATTTGTGGGGGGCGTGTGAGTTTCCTGGAGGCCTTCCATAGTGAGTAGTTGGAGTCGGCTGTGGGGGATAAACTGGCGAGGTATTTTTGGAAACAGTCGTTTTTGTAATTTTTTATGGTTTTGGATACCTTTCTAGTTGCGTTGTTTAGTTTGCGTTTGTCATCCGGTGTTCTATGGGTCTGCCATACTCTTCTTAGTCTACGTTTTTCTTCTATTTTTTTTAATATGTATTGGGGATATTCTTGTTTGCTGATGGACGTCTTTGTCGGTGTGGAGAGGCGGATGGCGTTTATTATGCTCGTGTTTAAGTATTCCGTGGCTGCTTCAATTTCTTCCTTAGTTTTTAGTGGAGTTAAGGCTGAAGTTGAGTGTGTAAAGACTTCTCTAAAGAGCTGCCAGTTGTGTGTTGGTTGTGAATGGAGCCATTTGGTGTATTCTCGATGATTGTTGAGCTGACTGTTGCTATCACGGGGGAATGATCAGAAGAGAGGTCAGCCGAGGAGTTGATTTGGACGTGTCTTGATGAGATATTTTTAGTTACGAAGAAGTCGAGAAGGTCGGGTATTTTGTTGGTGTCAGTGGGCCAGTATGTGGGTTCGTATGTGGTGAGGTGGTTGAGGTTATTGTTTATTATGCTGTTTAAGAGGTTTTTGCCTCTTGCTGTAACCAGTCTGCTGCCCCATTGGATGTGCTTGGCGTTATAGTCTCCTCCAGCTATGAATCTATTGCCCATGGTGTCCAGGAAGTCATCAAAGTCTTCTTTGGCGATGGAGTGTCTGGGTGGGCAGTATACTGCTGAAGTGGTGATTGTGCCATGACAGTCTTCTATTGCTACGTTTGTTGCTTGGAGGTAGTCTTTCTGGAATGATGGAAGTTCGTAATGCTTAATACCTGCTTTGATTATAATTCCGGTGCCACCGTGGGCCTTTCCGCTGGTGCGTTGGGTATGGTAGAATTTGTAACCATTTTTTTTAGGTAGCTCTTGTCGGTGAAGTGGGTTTCCGATACGAGCATTACGTCGATTTGCTGGTGTTTTAGGAAGAGTTCTAGTTCAAGTTTGTGTTGCGCTAGACCGTTGGCGTTCCAGAGTGCTATGCGCCTTGGTTTTATTTTGAGTCGGGGCGTGCTAATTTTTCCACGATGAGTGTTAGTAGCGATAGCAAGTGATTTATTTGCTCCGATTGTTTCTCTATTAGCTTTTCAAGCCTTGAGGAGTTGTCTGTGTTAGGTGGGCTGGGGACACTATTTTGGGAAAGATCCCTTTGGCTATTCGGGTTATTTTGGATGCCTTGTACTGCTTGGGCATAGGAGATTGAGATGGTGATGAATTTAGTAGGACTGGGTGTTTGGTTGGTTGAGGGGAATGGGGTAGTCGTGAATTTCGGCGGGCTGGGTGTTTGGTTGGTTACCTCTTTTGCTCTGAGTTTAGGGTACCTGTTTGTGTATAGGGTTTTATAGGCTGAGCAGCCTTTATAGTTGGCAGGATGGTCACCTTGACAGTGGATGCATTTCGCTGGGGTTTCCGGTGATTTAATGCACTGGTCAGTGGACTAAATGGACTTATCTTCGTGCGACAAGTTGTTATCTATTTATACCTACTCAACAGTGTAATTTAAGTGTTGGAAATATATAATTTATAATTCTGTGAATCACAGTGTTCTACTAACTGAATCACCCCTATTATCTTAACCGAAATCAGGAGATCGATCAATTCGTGGTGTCGATTGCTATAATCGTAACGGGAATTTACGACTCCCGTTGACGTCTCTCCTCGCGATTGCGTCTCCCCGCGATTGGTCGAAAATACAATCCATTTCTTAAGTCTCACAAATGTCCTTAAAACTTAAATTTTAGATGTTCTAGGGACATTTCTCCCGAAAGTCCTACGAATATTCTCAAGGCCAAATTTCAAATATTTTACTACTATCCATTTCGTAAATCCGAAGAATTAAATATTAGATTTTATAAGAACAATCATTTTGTAGATTTTACAGATAAGAATTTCACTTTACAGATTAAAATAAACATTTACAGATTAAACCACAGATTTTACAAGAACAACCGTTTCCTAGGTTTTACAGTTAAATATTGCCATATTTTGAGAACATACATTATAAAAGTACAAGGTTTCCAATTCCATGGATTTTTGCAATTCTCGCGAAGTTTCCATGTTTAGGCTATACACGCACTAGAAATTCTAATTTCAGGAAATAGTAATGCAATAAATTGTTAAAATTTCGATCCCGAAGAATCTGCGTCTAACTATACATAATTAGAACAAGATGTTCTCAAAAGATGTGCTGCAAGCCGAAAGTAAATGATTCCCTATTCAAAAGTAGGTCCAAAATGTACAATGACAATTTTTGATACGAAGTTTTGTTTTCGAAAAAATTGAGGCTGGAGATTCGTCTAGTACGCATGCACTTGCAAGGACAATCCATTGAATGGGCTAGAACTTAGGTATCCTATTCGGCGGTACGAGCCATATGGTGGTTCCCTGTGTACTGGAAGTCGAAAATATAGAATAACAATTTTCCATATCAATCCGTTATCGTAAAATTTCTGCATATCAAGAAACGTGAATGCTTTTAGTTATAAAACATGTGCTAATTTATTAGTACGTCTATGAGAGAACGATATAATGTGAGGTAATAGTCGTGTAATACCAAAACATTTCTTTTTTTCGATGCTTCGATTGTAGATTATTAAAAATAGATTATCAAGAAAGGTAAAAAATATTGGAAAGATAAAAAAAAAAGCCAACACCACACGGAGTTCCCAGGCGGTCACCCATCCAAGTGTGGCGGCACTTGACAGTAAACTTCCCAACAGTTTACGTCGCCTGACGCACGACACAAAGACCCTATACCTGCGGACAAGATGATTGCCAGATGTCGATACATTCCTACCGAATATTTCCAGCCAGCCTAAGGACCGCTATAAATCTTAGGATTTATCTTAGCTAAGGTCCTCCAAAGAGACAAACAGTCTTTGTTTATCAGTCTCGAAGTCGACCACCTACCACGGGGACACACGAGAAATCTGCTATCTCTCACGTACGATGCTTCCCGCTAGCAACACCCTCTCAAGGGCAACTAGCATCCTTTTCCAACGACCAATACGAATTAGCCAATAAACATTAACGTACATTTCCCTCACTTTCCGAACCAAAGCTTTTCTCAACGAATCCGATGCCTTCGCATCCTTAGACACATCCCAACGCAGTCTTCCTCCGCAGCAGCATCGCGACAAAAAAGTCAGTCTATTACCGCGAGTCAACATATCACGATCGTTATACTTACACGGTTCGAGCCGAATAATTATCTAAGCTCTCGACATCTCGCGCAATCATTGTCCGCACTCGCAGCGCATCCCGAATCGTAGCTATCCAAGCTCTATCTTATAACCGCGCATTCGCGAACCGAATACAATCGCGAATCCTGCATCAAGTGTACTCATTGACATTAGAGTGAATAAACATTTATCGTTCAATAAATGTGAGTTTTCCTTCCGACCCTATCACGACATACCACCTCAAAGTTGTGACCCCGACGTGATTATCAGTGAAAGAGGTGACCGTGATAGTGCTCGTGAAACGTAACACAGTGAATCTAAATCAGTTCGAAATTACCAATAACGCCCATTCCGCACGTACGACGGCCGGTGGGGACAGCGCAGACTCCATAAACGCCCTTCTCCGCATGCCACCGTTCTGGTCTGACGACGTCGACTTGTGGTTCAAGATGCTGGAAGTGCAGTTCGAAACTGCCCGGATCACGAGTGACCAAGAAAAATACCAGGTCGTCATCGCGAATCTCGACAAGTCGCACGCGAGATTAATTCGAGACGTATTCGACGCCGCACCGGCGACAGGGCGTTACGCGTACGTCAAAAAGGAGCTCATCAAGCGATTGGGAGAGTCGGACGCCAAGAGACTCCGACAGGTAATCGAGAACGAGCGAATGGGGGACAGGAAGCCCTCTCAGTTTTACCGCGATCTCAGAAGCCTAGCCACCAATTCGTTAGCAGACGATGTCGTCCTCACCGTCTGGGAACGTTGACTTCCACCGCGCATACGGAGCATCCTAGCCTCTGTACAGAACAACGATCCGGAATCCCGCATACAAATTGCCGATAACATTTACGAAGCCACCCCGGAATCAGGGCAGATCGCCGCGGCCAGCGCAGGCCGACTACCTACGATAACCCTCCCACCTGGCCAGAACAGCGGAATAGGCGACGCCATGGCAGCCTTGGTCAACTTGATCACCGAGCGGTTAGCGCGAATCGACGCCCATATGAGCGAGATACGAGCGCTAGTAGCCGAGCAAAGAAGCAATGAACACCGTAGGGCACGAGCACAATCACGCTCGCGTACACAATTCCGCCGCCGTTCGCGCCCTCGCGATCCGCCGCGGCAAGACGGGCTGTGTTACTATCACGCACAGTTCCGAGAAAGCGCGAGAAAGTGCACACTCCCTTGCTCGTGGAACTCGGGAAACGGGACCAGCCGTCCGTAAAAGCGGCAAACGACGACGGTTTGGCATCTCGCCGCATATTCGTAACGGACAAGAACTCGCGGATCTCCTACCTCATCGACACCGGCGCCGATGTTTGCGTATACCCGCGCAACAAGCTACACGGACACGTGAACAGAAGCGAGTACGAGCTGTTCGCGGCCAACGGCACACGAATCACAACATACGGCACCGTCGCGATCAACCTAAACCTGTCCCTACGCAGAGCATTTAAGTGGGATTTTACCGTAGCCGACATCAAAACACCCATCATCGGCATGGATTTTCTAAGCCACTACGGGTTGCTCGTGGACCCGCGAAACAAAAGGCTTATCGATACGATAACACAGACGTCATCAAGGGGATACACCGCCACAACAGACGAAGCGTCCGTCAAGACCGTCATCGGCGAATCACCATACCACCAACTCCTGGCAGAATTCCCGGACCTCACCCGCCCACCGATCTTCGGAAAAGAGAGAATTCGACACGGTGTGCTACACCACATCGAAACTACACCTGGTCCACAAGTCTACAGCAAACCGCGTCGGCTTGCACCTGATCGACTTAAAGAGGTAAACACGGAATTCGAACGCATGATCGAGCAAGGCGTGTTGCGACCATCGAAAAGCCCGTGGGCATCACCCTTGCACGTAGTGCCGAAAAAGGACGGAAACTTGCGACCATGCGGCGACTATCGCGCGTTGAACGACCGCACCGTACCCGACAGGTACTCGCTGCCACATATCGAAGATTTCGCGCAACATCTCCACGGTAAGCGTATCTTTTCAAAAATCGACCTAGTCCGCGCTTACCATCAAATCCCGATAGCGCCCGAGGATATCGAAAAAACCGCGATAACAACGCCTTTCGGACTTTTCGAAGCAACAAACATGATGTTTGGGCTTCGGAACGCCGCGCAAACATGTCAGCGTTTCGTCGACGAAATCACACGCGGGCTCGACTTCGTTTACGCGTACATCCTCATTTCCTCATAGCCTCGGACGACGAAAACCAACACCGCGAGCATTTGAAAATCTTGTTCAACCGTCTTAACGATTACGGGGTTGTGATAAACCCCACGAAATGCGAATTCGGCGTGCGTGAAATCACATTCCTCGGATACTCGGTAAACTCCGACGGAAGTAAGCCCCCGCCCGAACGAGTCGAAGCGATCGTAAAATTGCCGAAACCCGCGAACGCCAAACAACTACGTAGGTACCCCGGTATGATAAACTTTTACCGACGTTTCATACCGGGTGCCGCAAAAACATTCAAGCCACTTAACGACATGTTAAAAGGCGCGAAAAAGGGCAACGCGCCCATCGAATGGTCGGAACAGTCGGAAAACAGCTTTCGCGAATCGGAACGTGCTCTCGCGGACGCCACGATGCTGGCGCATCCGATACCAGGTGCGCCGATCAGCCTCACGGTAGACGCGTCCGACTACGCAATAGGGGCAGTATTACAACAACGCGCGAATAACCAATTACAACCGCTAGGATTCGCAACGAAATCTTTGACCCCCGCTCAGCAAAAATATAGCGCGTACGATCGCGAACTACTCGCGATATACACCGCAGTTAAACATTTTCGACACGCCTTAGAAGGCAGAAATTTTACAATATACACCGACCATAAACCTCTTACCTACGCTTTCAAACAAAAATTAGAAAAATGTTCACCGCGACAATTCCGACATTTAGACTACATAGGACAATTCACCACCGACATTCGGTACATAAAGGGGCTAGACAACAACGTAGCCGACGCTCTGTCACGCATCAACGCGATAGGGAAGTCGTTGGATCACCAAACTCTTGTCACAGACGAAATTCGAGCAGCTCTATATAACAAACCGAAATTCCGAACGCCTTATCGCGTGTGACCGTCCGGTCAGCACCCGTTCTCAGCCGCCTGAGTGGCATTCGATCACTCCAGCCGTTCTCCGAAGTTTACACTAAGTATAAACAAAACCTTCTCCCACTCCAACGAATGGAAGAATATAAATGCTCCCTTCAAAATCATCCAGTCAGTCTAAAAAAAATTCTTAACTAATCCAAGTATCGAAAGTGTATCATCGCGAACCGAAAAAATTGTATAAATTGAGTAAAAAATAAAAAGAACTTTATCTCCTTTTCGGAAATTAACAAGTTCCTTATTTTTATCTTAATTTTACACGACATTTTTGGCGATCCTGCCACGATCTATTCACTTCAGTGCAAACGAAATTACGATTTCGGCGTACGCGCATCATTGAAGATCGAAGGATCAACGGACCCAGTGCAAATCTTTGCTACTACGAAGCCCTGCAGCAACTTTCAACGTTCCACTACGGTGAAACTAGACGAGAGGACTACGGTCAGCGCAGAGCAAGCCTACGAATAAGATTCGGAATCTAGAACCAACCAGAGAGGAAACATCCCTGAGACTCCTCAACGGTCATAGCTACTACGGTAAGCTGAAAAATCTGGATTCATTTTCACGATACCGTGTGAGAAAACCCAGTTTCTCAAGCGCTTCGAGTCCAAATAGCAACAGTAGTTCAGAATCAATAAGCTCAATTAGAATCATGCCCACATCACGAAAAGACAAAGTCGAAACTATTGAAACCGTTTCTACAAACGGAGGTACGGACAATTCGATTCGTGCCATACTCGACGTGATACAAAAACAAATTGAAATTCTTGCGCAACGTGTAGAAGAGACACAACGGACGGCCGACAGTGAAAATAAGAAGCGTGCAGCGGAAATAGAACTATTAGGCAAAAATATCTCGAAAATAAAAATAGGACGCGACGCTACTACAGAACTAGGCTCCCTTATTACTATGGACGAATCTGTTGCCGCGAGAGATAGAACTTCCCCACCATGCGTTCCAATTCGAACAGAAGAAGACAACCATCCCTCTTACGAAGACCGTCCACCGCAATTCGCCTCTCCGAGCTTACGGGCCAAAGACGCGATAGTATGTATTCCGCAATTAAACGGCGAAGACAATATCGGAGTAGAAGAATTCATACGCGAAGTACGCGAATTACGAGTCATGTGTAGCGAACCCACGCTACCATTAAAAATGATCAAAATCGGGAAAATCACGGGTAAAGCCGCAATGGCCATCTGCAATATATCGATATACGAATACGGACACCTGTACGATGCCCTAAGACGAAACGTAGCCACCCAAGACTCTGTTAGAGAACATCAAGACCAGCTACGCGAAACGAGACAGCGTCACGACGAAAGTGTGCAAATTTATATCATCAGGTTCCGCAGAGCGCTCAATAAGTTACAATACAGTATAACGAACGAATACAGTGACGAAATTACTAGACGAGCTATGAACGACAGAATTTTAAAAGACTCCGTGATCGATTTTATCCGAGGCCTGAAAGGCGAAATAGGACAATTACTACTCGCCAATCCACCATACAATATCCTTGAAACCGAAAAGAAAGCCACCGACATCGAGCGATTCTTCAGGGAAGATCGAAATCGACGACCAAAACCAATAGAACGATTACGACTCCCTGAGCAGCAACGACTAACAACCAATAATCCTAATCCGATCATTAAAAAACCAACTCCAACACCCAATCCAATGCCAAGAAGCTTCCGACAAACCGAACAAATACCACTTGCCCAAAGGACACAATTAAAATGCTTCAAATGCAACCAGATCGGACATGTCTCCAGTCAATGCAAAAATTTTCGAACACCCAACCAATTTCCGAGACCACCAGCAGTCCACAATCTCGAGACACACAAGGAAGAAATAGAGAAACCAATAGACCAGACTTACGAATTAATGCCACAACAGGAAGACTACCCACAGTACTTTTACGATCCGACGGATAGCGACATAAATTCCTCATTGACAGCGGAGCAGGAATTAATATACTCAAGCGAAGATGCGTATTACGACCAAGAATAACAAAAGAACGGAAATTCTCGATGGGACACTCTAAATTTAAAACTAACGAACACGCTTTGATAAAACTATTTGGCAAAACTCTAGAATTTTTTGTAGTAGAAGACAACTTTCCAATTATAGAAGACGGCATACTCGGTTTGCCAGCCCTATCTAAATTCAAATTTGAACTCTCGAATCAACAATTAAAACTTGACAATAATATACTTTTATTGCAACAGGAAAACGACGTACCTCCAAAACAAGCAGTGTCAAAAACAGTCTACCTGGAAGGAAAACCGACAACGATATGCTTTATCAATGGTGGTGAGTGCCCAGCCAAAATGACTATTTTTATCGAAAATTCAAATACATACGATCAAGTCTCCACGTTTAAAGATTTAGTTAGACTTTCGCATATAGAGAAAACCCTCCGTGAACCAATCGAAAAGATATTGCTGTTCTACCTCGACGTATTCAATCTAAAGACCGACTTATTACCATGCACTAACCTTGCTAAACACACAATAACGTTAAAAGAAAATAAAATCATTAACACAAAATCTTACCGACCGCCTGAATGCCATAAAGAAGAAATCAAACGACAAATGGACGAAATGCTACAAAAGAACATTATAGAACCATCTGATTCTCCTTACAATTCACCAGTCTGGGTAGTACCAAAAAAGGCAGACGCCTCAGGGAAACAGAAATGGCGAATTGTAATAGACTTCAGAAAAATAAACGAACTAACTGACCAGGACGCATATCCATTACCTGACATAGACGACATACTATCCCAACTAGGCAACGCAAAATTCTTCTCAGCCCTCGATTTAACCTCCGGATTCCACCAAATCCCAATGGACATAGACTCTAAAAAGTACACAGCATTCTCCACACCACAAGGACACTATCATTACAATAGGATGCCATTCGGTTTAAAGAATGCACCTGCAACATTTCAACGCATGATGGATACCGCGCTAAGAGGATTCATAAATAAACATTGCTTCGTATATTTAGACGACATTATAATATTCGGACAGTCGATTGAAGAGCACAATAGCAACCTCGCGATAGTATTGCAACGCCTACGCGAACTCGGACTCAAAATACAGCCGGACAAATGCGAATTTCTCAAACCAGAATTAGAATATCTTGGACATATAGTAACCGCCGAAGGTGTAAAGCCAAATCCCAAAAAATTAGAAGCCGTTAGCAATTTCAAACAGCCACGTAATCCCACAGACATCAAATCGTTTTTAGGACTAGCAGGTTATTACCGTAAGTTCATCAGAAATTTTTCTAAGATCGCGAAACCATTGACCGAACTTACAAAAAAGGAGACACCATTTCATTGGACAGATAAAACCCAGGAAGCATTCCAGACATTAAAAGACAAACTCTGTTCATCACCCGTACTAAAATTCCCAGACTTTGCGAAACCATTCACATTAACGACTGATGCCAATAACGAAGGTATAGGTGCAATCTTATCACAGGACGGACATCCATGTTGTTATATCTCGCGAACTCTAAACCCACCGGAACGAAATTATTCCACTACAGAAAAAGAACTTTTAGCAATAGTATGGGCCGTGAAACGCCTCCGACAATATCTGTTAGGACGGAAATTCCTCATCCGAACCGATCACCAAGCACTAAAATGGTTACAGAATTACAAAGACCCCTCATCACGCTTGATGAGATGGCGATTAAAACTAGAAGAATACGAATACGACATAGAATACACGAAAGGAAAAGATAATACTGCAGCCGACGCACTATCTAGAATACATGTTCTGACCAGACGACGCGAAAATTTGAACATAGAACTCGATAAAAAATATCACGATTGGGAAAAATCTACCTACGCGTTACCCAAAATTCTCAAAATGACTCCGAACCGTAAATCTTTCTATCAATTATCCAAAACAGAGCTAGGAAATTACGACAGAATCGAATGGTTAACTAAATTAAACGAAATTATTCATATAAACGAAAAGATAGGTATAGGCGACAACAGTTTCACAGAGACCGAGAAGAACGCGATCAAACAAATTTTACTATTCCTGAACGACACCGTAAAAGAATTAAATTTTGCATGGGAACCAATTCAAACATATAGCGACGAAGAAATAGACGAATTATTGAAAGAAAATCACGATTTAGTAGGACACCCCGGTATACAAAAGACATACGACCGCATTCGTGAACAGCACAGAGTACCAGATTTGATGAAACGCATACAACAACATATAGAATCATGCGACACCTGCCAAACATCTAAAACTACACGTATCAGACCGCGCGAAGAACCTTGTATCACCGACACACCCCTCGAACCAAACGATAAAATTGCTATGGACTTATTAGGCCCACTGAAAAAGACGAAAAAAGGCAATCAGTACATTCTATCCATACATGACGAATTGACAAAATACTTAATACTCGTACCACTAAAAACTCAGCAAACGGAAACAATTTGGAACGCACTCTTGAATCATTACATTTACATCTTTTCCGCTCCAAAAAAGATATTAACTGACCGCGGACAGAATTTTATATCTAGTTTAATGCAACAGTACGAAGACGCGTTCAAAATCAAACATATCAAAACGACATCCTTCCACCCACAAAGTAACGGATCGTTAGAACGGACACACGCAGTAGTAACAGACATGCTAAAATCGATACAGCGAAATTCGGATGAAAAATAGGACGATCAACTTAACTTTGTATGCCTTGCATATAACACAATAATACACGACTCCACTGGTTACACGCCATTCGAACTCACATTCGGACACCAAGCCAATCTTCCCTCCACAATATCCAAGAATCCCCAACGCACATACGCAGACGAAGTAAGTCACGTTCCGCAAAAAAGAATGGGACTCCGACACGCTCGCGAAACATTGATCAACAGTAAACAGCGATATCAGTGCGATCAAAGACGTACAATTATAAAACCTCAATCAGTTTTCAAAGAAGGAGACTCCTTTTTAATACATAACGATCATAAAAGACATAAACTTGACGTGGAATGGTTAGGACCATACACGATTGATAAAGTATGTACTCCATACTATCTGATTCAAGACAAAAAGATACACGGTAATCGTTTAAAACCTTACTTTTCAGGTCGACGCTCCTCTTTGCCGGAATAGTATCCGCGCAAATAAATATTACACCATTAAAAGGAAACTCTGTATTCGTAGGAAACATAGGAAAAGGATATTTGTACAACGATACTGCCAATGTTATAGTAGGATTAGACACTAGCGACATATACGAGCAGATAAGCACAATAGAATCATATAAATTAACAATAGACTCACGTATAATCAGCGAAGAATACGCTGAAGAGTTAGACGGATTACAAAATCGTATCAATAACCTAAAACAACTCGCAAAACACTTGAAAGCGTTAACACATACCCGGAGCACACGAGGTTTGCTTAACATCATAGGTTCCGTATCGAAAAGTTTGTTCGGGACTCTCGACAATGATGATCTTACGCTCATAAACAAAAATATGGACAAACTATTCGATGATAATAATAAAATCAAGACCATAATAGCTAATCAAACAGCACTTATTAGAAAAATTGTAAACTCAGAAAACCTAAACCACTTACAGAGATCACATAGTGATATATTAAAATTACAACAGCAGGCAAATATCGATAGATCTATGCTTAAGATGATCATGAAACTTGATACCGCGATGCAAACTTTACACTTCCAATTAGATGAAATACTTAACGTCATGATATTAGGCAAACAAGGAATAATTAGTCCACAAATACTTGACCCCAATGAATTCATAGAAAATTACGCCAAGGCAATAGGTAGCCAGATGTACAACACCGCGATTTCTGCCAAAACCGAACATTTTCAATTCATACTCGACATCAGTGATCTTAAAATCTTCACAATAGATGACAAAATATTTTTCAAAATCATAGTACCTTTAGTCTCTAACACAGAATGGAACATATTACAAGTATATCCTATCCCGAGTAAAAGAAATGGAGTATTCTTGGCTCCAGTAGTCGAACATCAGAAATATTTAACTTCAGGTCTTTCATTTATAAACGCTGATATCGAGTATTTCAACAAACTTTGTAAAAATCGAGCCGGAAACACTATATGCAAACAAACACTACCAATCCATGACAGAAATTCAAGAACCGATTGTCGCAGCGAAATAATAAATTTCAAACCACACATTGAATATTGTCAAATAACTGTACTTAAGATTGAAGACATTAGCTTTATACCGCTCAAAACTAGCAACTGTTACATTGCGATACCAGCAAATCCGATAGAAATAGACACAATTTGCCAAACGAAACATACCTTACAAAAACTTGACAAGCCTTCCATCATAAGAGCCAACACTTCTTGCGATATATTGTACAAAGACGAACACATGCGTATAGGCGAAACAAAAAACGAAGTCATATACGAAATCAAAACAAAAACCCTAGCGCTCAAAACAAACGATAGTTTCACTCATCTATTAGATAAACTCGAGCGAGCACCGAAAATAATAGATAATTTACAAGGCTATAAAACAACGATCGATAAAATAGGCGACGAGATAGAAACTCTTAATTTCGAACACAGAATTAAAAATATACAGTATTGGGGACTAACCACGCTCCAGATATTAGGGTACATAGCATTAGGCATACTAGGTATATATGGATTAAACAAAATAGGCGTATTCAAATGCATCAGGAAATGTATACCGAACAAATTATGTATCAATTTATTTTGCTGCCGAAATGAAACTGTAATAAACAGCCACAATGCGACAGCCCTACCAGTACCACTCACCCTAGCCTCAACACCCAACATCTATATTCCAACCAACACATACCACTCAGATGAAGAGGAGGAATCAGCTGTAATTTTCAAGCCACGTCAAGTCCGATTCCACAAAAGTCTTCCGAAGAAAACTTGAGGGATCAAGTTCAATCTAAGAAGGGGTCACAGAAGAACCACAGGGGTCTTGTGGTTCAAGATGCTGGAAGTGCAGTTCGAATATGCCCGGATCACGAGTGACCAAGAAAAATACCAGGTCGTCATCGCGAATCTCGATAAGTCGCACGCGAGATTAATTCGAGACGTATTCGATGCCGCACCAGCGACAGGGCGTTAAGCGTACGTCAAAAAGGAGCTCATCAAGCGATTGGGAGAGTCAGACGCCAAGAGACTCCGACAGGTAATCGAGAACGAGCGAATGGGGGACAGGAAGCCCTCTCAGTTTTACCGCGATCTCGGAAGCCTAGCCACCAATTCGTTAGCAGACGATGTCGTCCTCACCGTCTGGGAACGTTGACTTCCACCGCGCATACGGAGCATCCTAGCCTCTGTACAGAACAACGATCCGGAATCCCGCATACAAATTGCCGATAACATTTACGAAGCCACCCCGGAATCAGGGCAGATCGCCGCGGCCAGCGCAGGCCGACTACCTACGATAACCCTCCCACCTGGCCAGAACAGCGGAATAGGCGACGCCATGGCAGCCTTGGTCAACTTGATCACCGAGCGGTTAGCGCGAATCGACGCCCATATGAGCGAGATACGAGCGCTAGTAGCCGAGCAAAGAAGCAATGAACACCGTAGGGCACGAGCACAATCACGCTCGCGTACACAATTCCGCCGCCGTTCGCGCCCTCGCGATCCGCCGCGGCAAGACGGGCTGTGTTACTATCACGCACAGTTCCGAGAAAGCGCGAGAAAGTGCACACTCCCTTGCTCGTGGAACTCGGGAAACGGGACCAGCCGTCCGTAAAAGCGGCAAACGACGACGGTTTGGCATCTCGCCGCATATTCGTAACGGACAAGAACTCGCGGATCTCCTACCTCATCGACACCGGCGCCGATGTTTGCGTATACCCGCGCAACAAGCTACACGGACACGTGAACAGAAGCGAGTACGAGCTGTTCGCGGCCAACGGCACACGAATCACAACATACGGCACCGTCGCGATCAACCTAAACCTGTCCCTACGCAGAGCATTTAAGTGGGATTTTACCGTAGCCGACATCAAAACACCCATCATCGGCATGGATTTTCTAAGCCACTACGGGTTGCTCGTGGACCCGCGAAACAAAAGGCTTATCGATACGATAACACAGACGTCATCAAGGGGATACACCGCCACAACAGACGAAGCGTCCGTCAAGACCGTCATCGGCGAATCACCATACCACCAACTCCTGGCAGAATTCCCGGACCTCACCCGCCCACCGATCTTCGGAAAAGAGAGAATTCGACACGGTGTGCTACACCACATCGAAACTACACCTGGTCCACCAGTCTACAGCAAACCGCGTCGGCTTGCACCTGATCGACTTAAAGAGGTAAACGCGGAATTCGAACGCATGATCGAGCAAGGCGTGTTGCGACCATCGAAAAGCCCGTGGGCATCACCCTTGCACGTAGTGCCGAAAAAGGACGGAAACTTGCGACCATGCGGCGACTATCGCGCGTTGAACGACCGCACCGTACCCGACAGGTACTCGCCGCCACATATCGAAGATTTCGCGCAACATCTCCACGGTAAGCGTATCTTTTCAAAAATCGACCTAGTCCGCGCTTACCATCAAATCCCGATAGCGCCCGAGGATATCGAAAAAACCGCGATAACAACGCCTTTCGGACTTTTCGAAGCAACAAACATGATGTTTGGGCTTCGGAACGCCGCGCAAACATGTCAGTGTTTCGTCGACGAAATCACACGCGGGCTCGACTTCGTTTACGCGTACATCCTCATTTCCTCATAGCCTCGGACGACGAAAACCAACACCGCGAGCATTTGAAAATCTTGTTCAACCGTCTTAACGATTACGGGGTTGTGATAAACCCCACGAAATGCGAATTCGGCGTGCGTGAAATCACATTCCTCGGATACTCGGTAAACTCCGACGGAAGTAAGCCCCCGCCCGAACGAGTCGAAGCGATCGTAAAATTGCCGAAACCCGCGAACGCCAAACAACTACGTAGGTACCCCGGTATGATAAACTTTTACCGACGTTTCATACCGGGTGCCGCAAAAACATTCAAGCCACTTAACGACATGTTAAAAGGCGCGAAAAAGGGCAACGCGCCCATCGAATGGTCGGAACAGTCGGAAAACAGCTTTCGCGAATCGGAACGTGCTCTCGCGGACGCCACGATGCTGGCGCATCCGATACCAGGTGCGCCGATCAGCCTCACGGTAGACGCGTCCGACTACGCAATAGGGGCAGTATTACAACAACGCGCGAATAACCAATTACAACCGCTAGGATTCGCAACGAAATCTTTGACCCCCGCTCAGCAAAAATATAGCGCGTACGATCGCGAACTACTCGCGATATACACCGCAGTTAAACATTTTCGACACGCCTTAGAAGGCAGAAACTTTACAATATATACCGACCATAAACCTCTTACCTACGCTTTCAAACAAAAATTAGAAAAATGTTCACCGCGACAATTCCGACATTTAGACTACATAGGACAATTCACCACCGACATTCGGTACATAAAGGGGCTAGACAACAACGTAGCCGACGCTCTGTCGCGCATCAACGCGATAGGGAAGTCGTTGGATCACCAAACTCTCGCCGTCGCGCGAGAAAACGACAACGAACTCCGCGACATCGTAAATTCCAACACAACCGCGTTACGATTAAAGAAGATACGCTTTCCTGAGCAAGACGCGGAAATATATTGCGACGTATCAAACAACATTGTAAGACCGTACGTGCCGAAATCCTTGCGACGCGATGTATTTAATTCGCTCCACGGACTTTCCCATCCAGGGATACGCGCAACGCAAAAACTGGTGACGTCGCGTTTCATTTGGCCACCCATAAATAAAGATTGCCGGACTTGGGCACGACAATGTATCCCGTGTCAACTATGCAAAGTCACCAGGCACGTATCCTCGCCCGTCGGAACATTCGGAGAATTAGCAGGCCGTTTCGAACACGTACACATAAACATTATCGCGATGCCATTTTCACAGGGCTACCGATATTGTCTAACGTGTATTGACCGCTTTTCGCGTTGGCCCGAAGCCATTCCCATCGCCGACATGGAGGCAACAACCGTCGCTTCAGCCCTCCTCTCCACATGGATAGCTCGGTTCGGCGTACCTTTAACAATAACGACCGATCAAGAACGCCAGTTCGAATCAAATCTCTTCAATGAACTGTGCCGGTTGCTTGGCATCAAGCATTTACGCACAACAGCCTATCACCCCGCGTCCAACGGGATCGTAGAGCGCCTACACCGACAACTAAAGGCAGCAATAAAATGTCACAATACGAGCAATTGGGTAGAAATCCTACCAATTGTTTTATTAGGCATAAGAACCGTTTTCAAGGAGGACCTGAACGCGACGGCAGCCGAAATGGTTTACGGTACCGGCATACGATTACCGACTGAGTTCTTCGCACCAACGATGCAACAGGCCAATACGGAATTCGCGAACCGTTTAAAAGAGCAAATAGAGAAAATCAGGTCTCACCCGATTACGCGACACGGCGAGAAGAAAACCTTCGTGTTCCGCGAGCTCGAAACAGCACCATATGTATTTGTACGCCACGACGCGAGCGGAGGTCCTTTACAACCACCGTACGACGGACCTTACCAGGTTATACAGCGTGAAAAAAAAACTTTTACCATCAAAATAAATAATAAAAATGTAATAGTCTCCCTAGATCGGTTGAAACCCGCTTTTACTGTATCTGACGACATCGAACAACAACAATTAGAAACTAGCGCAGGAACCCACGACATGTTTATACCGGTTAAAACCACAACTACGCAAAACACCGAGCGGGCACAGCAACGCGAAGACGACTCAAGAAGTCGGTATACCACGCGCTCGGGCAGGAGAATTCGCTTTCCTGATTATTTCCAGGCAGGTTTTAAATAAGTATCACGTAAGATCTATCAAAAAATGTATAAAACGTTATCATTGGTAAGGGGGTACTGTGGCGGCACTTGACAGTAAACTTCCCAACAGTTTACGTCGCGTGACGCACGACACAAAGACCTTATACCTGCGGACAAGATGATTGCCAGATGTCGATACATTCGTACCGAATATTTCCAGCTAGCCTAAGGACCGCTATAAATCTTAGGATTTATTTTAGCTAAGGTCCTCCAAAGAGACAAACAGTCTTTGTTTATCAGTCTCGAAGTCGACCACCTACCACGGGGACACACGAGAAATCTGCTATCTCTCACGTACGATGCTTCCCGCTAGCAACATCCTCTCAAGGGCAGCTAGCATCCTTTTTCAACGACCAACACGAATTAGCCAATAAACATTAACGTACATTTCTCTCACTTTCCGAACCAAAGCTTTTCTCAACGAATCCGATGCCTTCGCATCCTTAGACACATCCCAACGCAGTCTTCCTCCGCAGCAGCATCGCGACAAAAAAAGTCAGTCTATTACCGCGAGTCAACATATCACGATCGTTATACTTACACGGTTCGAGCCGAATAATTATCTAAGCTCTCGACATCTCGTGCAATCATTGTCCGCACTCGCAGCGCATCTCGAATCGTAGCTATCCAAGCTCTATCCTATAACCGCGCATTCGCGATCCGAATATAATCGCGAATCCTGCGTCAAGTGTACTCATTGACATTAGAGTGAATAAACATTTATCGTTCAATAAATCTGAGTTTTCCTTTCGACCCTATCACGACATACCACCTCACAAGTACTATCCGTGCCCAGCGCTGCTTAACTTTCGTGATCGGACGAGAACGAGTGTACTCAACGCGGTTTGAGCGTTGGCTGAAGTAAACACTTTTCTTATTTGTACCTGATGATCAAAAAATAGAATATTTAAAGAAACATAGGTGGTGTGTGCCAAAATGAGAATGATATAATGTATGAAAATGGTCGCGTAATACTAAAACATTTCTCTTTCTCGATGCTTCGATTGTAGATTATTAAAAATAGATTGTCAAGAAAGGTAAAAAATATTGGAAAAATAAAAAAAAAAGCCAACACCACACGGAGTTCCCAGGCGGTCACCCATCCAAGTACTATCCGTGCCCAGCGCTGCTTAACTTTCGTGATCGGACGAGAACGAGTGCACTCAACGCGGTTTGAGCGTTGGCTGAAGTAACTAGTTTGCTTATTTGTTTTTGATGAGCAAAAAATAGAATATTTCAAGAAACAGGTGTGTGCCAAAATGAGAATGATACAATGTATGAAAATGGTCGCGTAATACTAAAACATTGCAATTTCTTGATGCTTAGAATATAGACTATTAAGAATTGATTATTGAGGAAGCCGAATAGATTTTTTAGGATTACCTTATTTTTTGTGCAAAAGGAGACTAGGGGTTTATTTATGACTCTTACGAATATTTTGCTTATGCTGGGTAGGAGACTTATATTTCGCAGGTTTGAGGGAGAGGAGCGGTCCTCATTTTTTTTTCTTCTGTGATTGCTGTTAATTTAGCTTTTTTCTATTTTCTGGGGAAATACGTGTTATTTATTGCATATTTAAAGAGCACTGTGTAATATCATTTTATTTTGTTGGGTAAGCGTTTATTGTTTAATTTAGAGAAAATGATATTTAGTTGGTTATAATTTGTAAAGTAGTTTATTTCTGTGTCTGGTTGTTTGTGGTTGTTCGAGGTGTTTTCATCAAAGAATGTGAAGACTGTCTTATTTAGCGATATGTCTTGCTGTATTTCATTTTTCAGTTTACCTGTTTCGTAGATAATAATTCTGTTAATTATCCTCTGTCCATGTGTTCGTTGTGTGTGTGTGTGTGTGTGTGTGTGTGTGTGTGTGTGTGTGTGTGTGTGTGTGTGTGTGTGTGTGTGTTTTGGAAAAGTGAGTGCCGATAACTTAGTTTTTCCGTCGTCTTACATGTTATGAAATAACTACACTTCATGTTTTTATTGATGTTCTGTATCGCTATACTTGATTCTTGGAGGAGGGGAGCTTCCTCTGGAGGCAGTTTGAAAGAAGGGATAGAGTTAGAGTTCTTTTGACCTAAAAATTTGATTTGTCTGTGGTAACATGCTAGCTGAGTCTTTCTAGACATATTTTTTTAGTTTGTTTGTCCATCTTCTCTTTTATCATAAGAATAGTTGTATTTTAGACTGTTTGTTTTGGATAGTATGTAGCTTTTGTCTCGTTGTAGCTCATTGTAGCTCGCTTTCGTAGTTAAGGCGCTATTTTACAATGGTACTTCAATAGCTAAAACGATTCCCTTCAACATTCGTAGCAGTATTTTTGATTTCCTATGCTATAAGTTTCTTGTAAGGATAATTGACGGATATTAATGGTCCGAGAGGTCGAGCGCCAGCCTTAACCATTAAACCTCGCATTCATCCAGGCATCGTTCACGCTCTTCGCGCGAAGGATTCCCCGCAGCGTATTCACGCAGTAAACGCCATCTTGTGGGCGAATATGCCGTTTGACGATTTTCGTGAAAACCAATCAGCTTGCGTATTTCGGCTCCTTCGTTTTGAGCCTTATTGGACTCGCTCGCTGGAGTTGGGCCCGCCCGAGTATAATAACGGTATCGGCAGTCTCGTTCGAGTATTTCTATGGTGAATGTCGATGAGAGAGTCAGCTTCCGTGCCTTCGAATCGCTAAACGTGGAGTAACGAACCGTTTCAATCTCTCAGCGCTCTTCAAGCGCTCGTGCAGGCGAAATCGTTTCGTCAGTCATAAAGATCAGTTAATACTTTTCTGAGCTGGCTTCTTCGGTGCGTTAATATCTTCAAGCATTCGTGGACATGGCTGTAAGCGTTGGTGGAGACAGAGTCGTTCCATCAGGCTTAACGATCAGTGGACAGTCCTGTGCGAAATCTTCAGTTGTGAACAGTATCTCCAAGCATACGCGAAGGTAAGTATCATTTTAGTGAGCGTACGATTAGTAAACCGATTAGTAAAGAAGTAGTAGGTCGTTCAAATGCGAGCGGCATCGACACGCGTTCGCGTTCGCGAACCAGTATATCGTTAATCGTTCGTATCGTCGTACGATAATTCAGTCGCATTCGTTCAGTCGTACATCGCGTCGCGGCATTCGCTTCAGTTGCTTCGTATTGCATAATCGTGCGCAGTAAGCATTCGTAAATTTCGTCTTAATCGTCGAAGACAACTTGAAACTTACGCATCGTTTGTTCTTCGATATTCTTCGAGTTTTAACTTCGTCAATTGTTATTCGCGCATTGAGTCATTACTCTCCCTCGTAAATCTGTTGCCTAAGATTAATTCGACGGGAAGCAAGTTACAGAGCGAGATATCGTCGATATCAGACACACGCGCATGTTAGACGTATCGTTATTTCTTTAACCGTTTGAGTACCAAGTAGCGTGATCACGCTGTTTAGATTTTGTGTAGAAAAGTCCCGGTACATTTGAACGCTACGGACGACAGACGGTGTTTTGTATTTCATTGCTATCTTAATAATTTTTATTGAACAAAGCTTGAAATATTTATAAACTAATAGTACACATATATAAAAATATAGATGTATTTCATAAAAATAAGAAATATGACGAGTGCTATTGTGCCGCTCGTTTCTCTTCGCAATCGATTAAGAGGCTATCGTGACGTTTGGGATTTTTCAAACCTGGTTTTTCAAACACCCCTGGCACTCAAACGGTTAAATTAAGTCAATATTATCATAAATAATTATTTTTCTACTTATTCTATATGATTTTCGAAACATTAAAAGATTATTATTACTCGACTATTTCAATATTGTTTACGATACTTTTTTAATTGCTGTTAAACTTGTTACCACTGGTGTGAGAAACTGTAAAATTGATTCGAAATAGTATTTTACAGAGACTGATGAAACCGATCAGTTTGATATTTATATAATTAAAAGTTATTTCTATTTCTGAATTTTCTTTGCGAATATGTTAACTGTGCTTGAGCAATGCTGGGTCAAATTTATAGGAAAAATGTTTTAAATACTATTTTAAGTAGTTGTTGGTCTACAGTACGAATAAAATATTTTAAATATGTAGTAAAAAATAAGCTATCTTTATTTTCACACTGTGGTATATGAAGTAAAGTATCTTATCTTTGTATTGCAAATAGTGTTTAAAATGTTTCTTAACAATGAAAATAGATTAAGCAGAAGGTTAATATCAGAATGCAAGAATCCAAAATGTTTACAAATTAAATTCATGTTCTTTTTAACCCTGCTGCGGTCTCCGGGTCTCTTTGTTCTTACTGCTCTCCCTTCTTTCTCTAAGAACTTCTGTGTTCGTTAAACGTATAGAGCAAAATTTTATTCGACTGGTGAAGCCGACATATTTGAGAAAAAGACGTGCGATGATAGAAAATTTAGGAAACGCACTGATACAAAATTATATTATAAGACAGTAATATGGCCCGCGTAGGAAAGCTGCAAAAGAAATAGCAGAGAGCGTTATAAATAATTCGGAATATTTCAAAAAGAAAATAAGTCGATAACTCGGTAGATAACTGGTGATAACACTTAGATAGCTCGTCGATACAGAAAAATTCTCGTAGATGTTGATAGATACTAAACTCTTTTCGATTGCTTCGATTTATTTGTACTGGTCGGGAGGCAGTCAGAAAATTGGAATTCGCCTTCGTTCGACGGTTACACGTATCCACCAATATTTTTTTGTATTTTTTCTATGTTTGTCTTTGGTGTCTTTCAGAGGGAGGGCCATGTTGTATCTCCATCTAGTGTCTGCGGTCTGTCCATCTAGGTTTTCTTCGTAAAGTATAGTTTGGGTCCCTATTTTTCTTTTTATGTGATAAATTATCGGGATGTTATTTTGGTCCTGGAGGTAGTTTTTTTCGTCAAGGTATAGGAAAGCTTCTGGGGGGATGTAGCCTGTTGTCAGAGTGTTTTTGTAATATGCGTTGCAATAGGAAATAGGCAACTGAAGATTAAGCTGTTTTCTTTTATCTTTGCCGCTTGCGCGAAGTGGTTTCTTATTAGCTTTAGGATGTGACAGTCTATGCGGCGAATGTTGGCTTGGTCGTATATTGTTTTGTTTTTTACATATTTTTCGAATCTGCTGTGTTCGGATCTGTAAGTACTCAAACAAGCCCTGATGCATTTTCTTTCGAATATGCGGATTTTTTCCATCTGGGAGGCTGATATGTTGTACCAGATTGGGCAGCCGTAGGTTATGATCGTAGATTAATGCTTGGTAGCATAGTATTTTTACTTTGCTGTCGAGATGTTTGGAGTAGTGTAGGAGGTTGAATGATGAGATTACTAGTAGGTGAAATCGTTAATGTATTTAAAATTGTCAATACAATGTCCTAGTTGCGAAACGGTGTGTAGAAAGTCGTTTGGTCGCAGTTTATAATAATCCGTTTGCGATCGCGTCCGTTTATTTATAGTAGTCGGGGGGGGGGGGGGGGGGGAATCGGAAGATTCAAGTTTGTCTTTGTTTTACGGTTACGTGTAGCGGCGTCGTTGTTTTGCTCGGAGTTTGTTTATTCTTACATTATACGTAACCTAACGAACTTTATACTCCGAAGCGAAACAACAACACGATTTGAATCGAATTCTAATTCTTGTGCCGCTACAATAGAATAGTTTTTTTATTTTCCAGAATGCTTTATTGGCCTTAGCAAGTTGAATTTCGGTGTGCTTCTTGTAGTTTAATTTATAGTCTATGTTTACTCCTAGGTATTTTACGCAATTTTTGTGTGGTATGAGGGCCCCTTTGTTTGCCTTTTCTCTTAGTTGGAATTTTTTGCAGTGTTCTCTTTCTATTGGGCCGATTTCACTTGACTTGGGCTTAAACAGTATGGTTTCGCATTTGCTTGTGTTGATTTTTAGTTTCCATGCGTGGTAATAGTTATATATTTTTTCGAAAAGTTCTTGAAGTTCAGTTTTTATTGTCTTAGTTTTGCGGCCTGTTACGTAGATGATTAGATCATCTGCGAAGGCCATGGTTTATTAAATATTTAGTCTATTCGATAACATGAAATAATAAAACTGATTACTTCAGCCAACGCTCATACCGCGTTGAAAATACTCGTTCTATCACGTAAACTTGTGGCTTAGATGATAAAAACAAGAAGATTGAGCCGTAACACAACTATTAACTTTCCTTTTATCAAACATTGTGTTGATAAGGTATGGTCGTATACATCAAGAAAATATCTTTTTAGCATTAAACGATTATCACCATAAGTTGTATCATTCTCGCATATACGCTTACCTATATATTGCTTTGTTTATATTTTCCGGTAATATTATGTGTATTTAATATTCGGAATTGGAGAATGTACAAGTATTATACATACGTATGTCGTTTGAAAGAATGTAAAAATAGATGTGACGAAAATTGTGATACAAACCGAAGGCGAAAATGATTCCCTGCGCGTGGCGAAGATGAAGTCGAATATGTAAAATGACATTATTCGCTCTGTTTTCGCGAAAATCAATTATGAAATTGCCCCTACTTAACTTCACAGACCATTTTCTTGAAAACGAAGTCACGCATGGTTTCACATATCCTATTTATTCTACTACATAATTGTATGTTTTGTAAATATTTTTTATTTAATAATATTAAATAAGAAAATTGATTACTTCAACTAACGCTCATGCCGAGCTGAATGCACTCTTTCTCGTCAGAGTGCTGTGATCCACCCAACAGGTCGGACCTCACTGGCCAAAAATACGAGGCGTAAGACTTGTTAGTGAGTTTGCCAATATATAGTGATATTCAATCACGAAATGTGATAAATAATGCTCATTATGCTAAAGCTAAAAGCAATAAAGAAAATACGAGAAGGAAAGAAGATAGACAGAATGAAAGAAGCAACCAAAAGAAAAACACAGCAAAAATGGATCAAGAATTCTCTTAGTAACACAAACCTTGGCTCCCAAAGGTCGCTGAAACTCAACCCAACGTCAAATATGGTGGGTAGGAACAAAAGCAAGAAAGTAGTAAAGAAAGAAAAGCAAGCAGAAAGCTTTTTAATAGCAAAAATGCCAACAAGAAGTAGATTCGACATATTGCTATCACGAGAGACCCCACTCTCACAGATACAGCAACATTCTCAAATAATAGATATAAAAGAAACTACAAGTCAAACCGTACCTTGGAATTGATAAGGGAAAAGAAAAAAATCTACAAAATAAAGCAAATAAACATTTTTTTTTTATTTATTTGTTGAAATTACAATCAATTCTCGCGTTGAGTATTTTCAGTAATTTTTCTGGCGTGGCGCAATGACATGGCTGTTTATTTACAATAAGTTAATATTTATTATAGATAGGTATAATTTATAAGTATTATAAGTAAGTGCAAATGCTTAATTTGGATAATTAAATGAATCTAACGTTTAGGTCTAGCGGGTAGTGCCTCTTCAGCCTGCGAATCTGGTCCGTCGTATCGAGTAGTCCAGTGATTAGGGGGTTTCGGTTTTTGTTGATTCTTTCGCTATATCTGTTGCTATATTTTGCTATTTCCTCTTTGACGGTGGGTATCTTGAGGTCGCGGTGTATTGTTTCATTGGTTACATACCAAGGTGCGTCAATTAGGGATCTTAGCGTTTTCGATTGAAAGCGTTGGAGTATTTCAATGTTGGAGTTACTTGCTGTTCCCCATAGTTGGATTCCGTAGGTCCAGACAGGTTTTATTACGGTCTTGTAGAGGGTAATTTTATTCTGTATATTTAGTTTGGAGCGTCGGCCCGTGAGCCAATAGAGTTTTTTTAGTTTGTCCTTTAGTTGCTTCCTTTTATCTGAGATGTGTGTCTTCCACGTTAGTCTCCTGTCCAGGGTCATGCCCAGGTATCGGACTGTGTCCCTGCTAGGAACTGTTGCATTGTTGATGGTGACCTGGGGGCAGGTTTGTTTTCGGAGCGTGAAGGTTACATGTGAGGATTTCTTTTCGTTGACTTTGAAGCCCCATTTGTGAAACCACTTTTCCATGGAGTCGAGACTTCGCTGGAGAGTGGATGAGGCTATTACCGGGTCTGCGTGGGAAGCTAATAGCGCTGTGTCGTCTGCAAATGTCGCTATTGTTATATCGTTTGATATAGGTAGGTCGGCAGTGTAGATGGAGTACAGTAGGGGTCCGAGGACACTACCTTGGGGCTTCTATTGGGAATGTTGCGGAAGTGGCGTCTAGGTATTTAACCATGAATTGTCTATTGGTTAGGTAAGATTTTAGGATGGAGTAGTAGGGGTGGGGTAGGATATTTTTAAGTTTATATAGTAGCCCTTCATGCCATACTTTATCGAATGCCTGTTGGATGTCTAGGAAAACCGCTGAGCAATATTTTTTCTTTTCGAGTGTTTGGCTGATCGTATGAGTTAAGCGGTGGATTTGCTCTACTGTAGAATGATGTTTTCGGAAGCCGAGTTGGTGATCTGGGAGTGTTTTCAAGTTCTCTAGGATTGGAAGGAGTCGGTTCGTGAGCATCTTCTCGAATAGTTTGGACAGGGTAGGTAAAAGACTGATTGGGCGATAGGAGCAGGTTTCGTATATCGGTTTACCGGGTTTAGGGATGAGGGTAATCAATGAGATTTTCCAGGCCTTAGGATAGTGTTCCAGGCGAAGGATAGCATTAAAAATCGATGTGATGAGTGCTATCCCTTTTGTGGGAAGTTCCTTGATTGCTCTATTGCCTATTAGGTCGTGTCCTGCTGCTTTCTTGGGGTTTAGGCGACTAATTGTTTCTATAGTCTCTGCAGAGGAGAAGGGTTCGATAGGAGGGGACATTTGGAAGGGGGTGTGCAGGAATTCAGTAACGTCCGCGGCGGCTTGGTGGGAATGGGGTTTGAATACTTCTGACAGGTGTTTAGCAAACAGGTCGGCTTTTTCTATAGGGCTTCGCGCCCATCCACCTTTCGGACGGCGGATTGGTGGGATTATTTATGGGGGGCGTGTGAGTTTCCTGGAGGCCTTCCATAGTGAGTAGTTGGCGTCGGCTGTGGGGGATAAGCTGGCGAGGTATTTATGGAAACAGTCGTTTTTATAGTTTCTTAAGGTTCTGGATAGCTTTCTAGTTGCGTTGTTAAGTTTGCGTTTGTCCTCCGGTGTTCTATGGGTCTGCCATACTCTTCTTAGTCTACGTTTTTCTGCTATTTTTTTTAGTATGTATTGGGGATATTCTTGTTTGCTGTTAGATGGCTTTGTCGGTGTGGAGAGGCGGATTGCGTTTATTATGCTCGTGTTTAAGTATTCCGTGGCTGCTTCGATATCTTCCTTTGTTTTTAGTGGGGTGAAGGCTGAGGTTGAGTGTGTAAAGACTTCTCTGAAGAGCTGCCAGTTGGTGTGTTGGTTGTGAATGGAGCCATTAGGTGTATTCTCGATGATTGTTGAACTGACTGTTGCTATCACGGGAGAATGATCAGAGGAGAGATCAGCCGAGGAGTTGATCTGGACGTGTCTTGATGGGATATTTTTAGTTATGAAGAAGTCGAGAAGGTCGGGTATTTTGTTGGTGTCAGTGGGCCAGTATGTGGGTTCGTATGTGGTGAGGTAGTTGAGGTTGTTGTTTATTATGCTGTTTAAGAGGTTTTTGCCTCTTGCTGTAACCAGTCTGCTGCCCCATTGGATGTGCTTGGCGTTATAGTCTCCTCCAACTATGAATCTATTGCCCAGGGTGTCCAGGAAGTTATCAAAGTCTTCTTTGGCGATGGAGTGTCTGGGAGGGCAGTATACTGCTGAGGTGGTGATTGAGCCATGACAGTCTTCTATTGCTACGTTTGTTGCTTGGAGGTAGTCTTTCTGGAATGATGGAAGTTCGTAATGCTTAATACTTGCTTTGATTATTATTCCGGTGCCACCGTGGGCCTTTCCGCTGGTGTGTTGGGTATGGTAGAATTTGTAACCATTTATTTTCAGGTAGCTCTTGTCGGTGAAGTGGGTTTCCGATACGAGCATTACGTCGATTTGCTGGTGTTTTAGGAAGAGTTCTAGTTCAAGTTTGTGTTGCGCTAGACCGTTGGCGTTCCAGAGTGCTATGCGCCTTGGTTTTATTTTGAGTCGGGGCGTGCTAATTTTTCCACGATGAGTGTTAGTAGCGATAGCAAGTGATTTATTTGCTCCGATTGTTTCTCTATTAGCTTTTCAAGCCTTGAGGAGTTGTCTGTGTTAGGTGGGCTGGGGACACTATTTTGGGAAAGATCCCTTTGGCTATTCGGGTTATTTTGGATGCCTTGTACTGCTTGGGCATAGGAGGTTGAGATGGTGATGAATTTAGTAGGACTGGGTGTTTGGTTGGTTGAGGGGAATGGGGTAGTCGTGAATTTCGGCGGGCTGGGTGTTTGGTTGGTTACCTCTTTTGCTCTGAGTTTAGGGTACCTGTTTGTGTATAGGGTTTTATAGGCTGAGCAGCCTTTATAGTTGGCAGGATGGTCACCTTGACAGTGGATGCATTTCGCTGGGGTTTCCGGTGATTTGGCGCACTGGTCAGTGGAGTGAGTGCCTGCGCATTTAACGCAGCGGAAAGTATGGTTGCAGTATTTCTGCGTATGACCGTACCTTTGGCGCCTTTTGCACTGCACTATTTCTTTTTTCACGAGCGGTGGTTCGATCTTTACTATCGCGTTCATTAGGCGACTGATGTTGTAGATTTCCTTATTGTTCGGCTTTTGTTTAATGTCTAGGAAGAATAAGGATAACGGGTCTTTCGAGACTCTATGCCTTATATTACTTACGTTGATGACTTCGTGGCCGAGTTTTGAGAGTTCGTATTTTAGTTCGTCTATGTCTGCTGAGTGGTGTATGTTTCGTAGGACCACCCGGAAAGGCCTTTCCTGTTTGAGTTGGTAGGTGTGGAAGTTGGCGTTCAGGGTCCTGAGTGTCTTGGTGAGTTTTCTGTAAGCTTCTGGGTTCGTCGGTAGTATTTTTACTTTGTTGTTGCTTATCTTAAGGTTATATTCCTCCTTGCTGATATCTCTCTCTAGGGACTTGATCATCGTCTGTATGTCAATGACGTCGTCCACAAATATTGGTGGGGGAGGGGGGATTCTCTGTGAGTGTTGGTTTGGTGGCGGTTCTACGATTTCCATGGCGTCGTTTGAGGATTCCAATACGGCGAACCTGTTGTGTGTGTTTATTTGCGTTGCTGTTTCTATTTTTCTTTTCTTTGTAGTGTTAGCGTCGTTAGTGCGGAGAGTTCTGCTACACTTCTGCCACGGGGGGGGGGGGGGGGGGTAGCGCGGGGTAGCTGCGAGTCTGCTCCGGAGAGCCTGGTCGCGGTTGCTGTGCCATCATCGAGCTAGTTAATTCGGAATGAACAACTAGTCGTGAGGCTGTGAGGCTAGTATTCGAGTTGGGGTTAGGTGCGTGGGATTTTCTTCTCCCTAAAGGGTAAGGGACACTTAGCTGTGTTCTCTTTCGACGGTTGGGCGACACGTGTTGTTTTCGGACTACGCTGGGCACTAGGGACACGTCTGCACGCTTCGGCACTCCACAGCGAACTGCAAATAAACATAGAAATCACAAGTACGAGAGAGAATAATAAATAGAGCAAGAGGTATAGCATCACAAACGAAATCCTCAACGTCCCAGGCGCAACCTTCACAAATCACGCAGTGAGCCCTTCTCCAGCAATCTCGATACCGAAAAACCAGACACATCCCAGAAAGCCTGCAATAAATAGACTGGAAACCCCGAAGGACACTTTAAAACTCATTGAAGAGACTCCAAACACAGAGTCATTCCACATTAAACGAATACACGCAGGTAAACACGTGCTGTACCTACACCCACGTGCTGTAACAAAGCGAAAGAAATATTAATTAATTATTATTAAAGAAAGTGTTAGCTACAGAGAATAAGAAACGCGCAGAAAAAATTGAAAAACTCAGTAAATCTTTGCGCCTAACCATGCTCACTGAAGACGAATCTGGTAGACGCTCATTTAGGACTCCTGGAACGGAAACATTATCCGACGATTTGAAAGCAGAGTCAGTTATATCAGCAAATCTTGTATCGGTACAGCAACCTACAACTGGACCGTCTCGTTAAATTCGATGGAGCTCTACGGAAAACCCGGGCGAACTACCAGCAAAAGCTGCCAACGAATAAATCGAAACAGTGGGAAGAAGTGACGACGTTGATATAGGAGACTTCATAAAGAATGTCAGGTACGCGAGAAGCCAATGCTACCAAAAACCATTGCTTCTAAAATTAATTCTTGTCAAGAAAATAATTGAAAGTAAGAAAAAAAGTACCCGCTTCGTTGAAATCGAAAACTACAAAGAATTATATCCCGCACAAAGGCAGAACGTTTCAATCCCAAATATAGCAACCAGTTGCCGCGACAAACTTAGAACGCCTAGACAAGCAAACAAACTAATTTATGCTATTCGGAACAAACATTTAAAACCTGCAAGCAGGAGAATCGCTATACAAGAAGAGAAAATCGACACGATAAAAACATACATCATGAACCTGAAAGAAAACATCGGACAATAAGTTTGATCGGTCAAAGCCCAGAACCTCGCGTCGGAAATGGAGTTATATATCAGAAAGAAGCAAGGAGCACGGAGACCAGCGATAATACTGGTATCACGCATACCGAACGAAGTTGAAAGAAGATTCCGACAGATAAATAACAAGCTTCCAAATGAGTGAGTGAAAGTAAAATATTCCAAGCGTTCATGAATCGGACACACAGACGAATTGTTACTTTCGAAATTTTTCATTCACCCACCATCGAGTTCTGTATACAATAATTGATCGCCGTGGAGTCCCGATTTTCGATCAATTACGGAGAAAATTCTACATCGTTCGTTGCAATCATTAAATTACTACAACTAACAGCACTTCATCAATACATTGATAAAGAACTCTAGCGTAAGTGGAAATAATAAATTATTATCGTTGAGTCCTTTCATTGACAAAGATGGTATAATAACGGTTCGAGATGATTAACGTACGCGAAGCTGCCATCTCACACAGCTCATTATTCAAAAGCAACACGAATCGTGGGTACAGCGGGATTCAGGACACATTAAACGCAATCTGGCAATCCTTTGGGTCAAACAATGGCAAAGTAGCGGTCAAATATTATAGAAATTAGGAAATATATATATAGATATATGTTATATGAATATGCGTCATATATAATATGATGATATATATATATATATACATGACCTTGAAATGTTCTTGACCGCTTCATATAGAAAAATTCCAATTATGCGAAAGCCAGAATTCATTTTCGAAAATATTCAGCTGTCACAGTTTACGTGTCTCATCCTGTAAGATCTACGTATGTTATTTTAATTATAGAAAACATAATGCTGGTACATTTTCCAAGTTTCTGCGAATAAACATATTGTCTCACGAGTTAAGGCAACTCTGTACAGCAATTAAATTCGTTTTAGCTTACCTAACTGCAAAAACAGCGAAATGCCTTTGTAAACGAGGATTGATTGTGAAACTTCCAGCAGTAGGATTCATACAGGATACATATTGTGTATTCTGAATTTCTTTTAACGTCAATTTCGTCCTGTCGTACCTAAAATTCCATCAAATTATTATTTTACGATATTAATTTACAATAGCTAAGATTATGCTAACCTACTATGAAACTGTAAAGACATCTGACTTTAACATACATCGCATGGCAAGAAAATAAAGAATATAGATAAAACTTTAGATGGAAATTAAGAGTCTATAGTATGATATTGAATCTTAAAAAGTAATACAGATAATGATAGATCTCCATTCATTGATCTCCTTAACATGTATCTTTAAATGAACGAATAAGTAGTAAGTGTTTGGTTTACTTTGAATATGTTAATATGTTAGTTAAATTTGCCAATCCAAAAAGTTGTGTAAGGACAAAACTAATTGGTCCAACACGATGATTCATCTTTTTCTTCCAAGGTCGTTCTTTCAAGTTTTCAACATTATCGCAATTCCTTAAAATAAATCTGGATATTTTTAGATACGCTCATTGGTGTATTTTATAACCCTCTGTAAACAAATGGTACTTGGGCTAAAACGGATTAGTTTAAATAAAAGTTTAATTTCATAAAATTAATCGTATGCAATACTAAGAAAACCAGAGCTCATAACTATTACAGGTCAGCTTTTAAAAATTGTGATATAAGAATTCGTCTTTGCTAAAATGATTTTAGTTACGAGTAATCAATATTGATGACAGCAATTCTTTTTTAGTTATCGATAACCATTCTAGATGACGGAAATTTTATTTTGATTATCAATAATCGTTACCAATGGCGAATTTTTTTTTTATTACATTCGACCATATAAATAATGATAATAATCAGTAAGTCTTACAAAATTTAAATTGAAACATTCTTGTGCCAGTTGTTTTCAGATCCATGTGCATTACTTCTTTTTTTTATATATATAATGGAAGAATGGATTGATGAGAATGCAAAAAACTATATAATCCGATTTAAAAAAATCTTGCTTATTAAACAATGTTCAAAACATTGAAAACTCGAAGAAAAATAATCTTCAAGTAGGAGAATCATCAAGGAGAACCATAATATTTGTCGTTCCGATTAACTTTGTCCTCGTATAATTCTTTTACAGATAGAAATAAGTAAGTATTCAAAAATCCAAGATAAACGAAACACCCTATATGTGTTTTTCTCTTGTCGAAAGGTGCCTTTGATTCTTACCGTGGACCGTTAATCGTATTAAATTACAACTTTTTATGAACAGAGATTGCTTTTCTAGTTATGTCGAAACTTTCTATAGATAAAAATAAGAAACAATGAAAACATTCGTTTTGCGAAGAATACTAATCGTCCCGAAGATTTATTACAGCAGAACTCCATTTATCTGAGTTGCACAAAACTGTGTAATAGGATTTCACTGGCTCTCTCCATTACATTGTAATTTCTTGTTCAAATTAGGACTTAGCTGAAGTGAATGGATTCTATCGTGAGATAGTAGTTTACCAGAATAATGATGCATACTTCGATCTAATAAATAGAGTTTAGATAAATGTAGTCCTAATGTAGTTAAATTTGTCATTCGAAATAATAGTTTGACAGTAGAAAGTAAAGAAATTGAACTTTCAGCTTTAGAATTCTATCGTAATATTTACATTATACATAATATTTCTATATACCATATAAAATAATTATATATATAGTACATTATAATAATATTTATATATACCAGTGATTGTAGTCAATATGCTGTCTAATGAGTGTGTGAGGTTGAACGGTTCCATATGTATCGACTTCGGGCATATTCATATCATCGATGAAATAAATTAACTTTTTCATACCAGGTGGTCCATAATTTCTACCAGTCTTTTTCTCCAAATGCTTTTCCATTATTCGTTGTAACATTTCTTGAATATGCAATTAAACTTTTAATTATGTTCTAAAAAAGAACTACATAGAAAATGTGACGATCAAGAAACACTAATGAATAACATTTTGAAATCGAGAAACAATATGTAGCTTCCTTTTTCTCTTTTATTAACACATTCGGTACGGATGGAATCTATAGTTGCCGACATGGGCGAACCTCGCTTTGGGAAATATAGTCCCAAGTCTTTTCAATCAATTGCCAACATTTGAGACATTGTAGAGGCAGTTCATATGTCTTGTAAATAGATAAATACAGCCACAAGAGAATTTGCCTACAATAGCGATATCAGTGAGGACAGGATTTGAAATTCGTTAAGGTCCTATTTTTATGTGTGATTTTTGTAAATAATTATGATTATAACTACAATTCTGTAAATAAAATTTTACAGATCATAATAATAATTCTGCAAATAAAACTGCGAATTATAGTAATAATTATGTAAATGAACAATGTAAATAAATATTTGTAAATAATAATAATAATAATAACAATTTTGGAAATAAAGAGTTGAAATATTATATGTATAGATTTTATAACCTAAATGTATCCCACAGAAATATTTTTTCCGAAACCATATTTTATATTGAAGGCTTGTCTAAACGACAAATTCCATTCCCATGTTAAAAAATGTGGTAAAAAGAACATATAGAACATATAGAAAAGGAAAATTCATTTCTCCAAATTCTCTTCGTCGGAAAAGCTACTACGAATATGTTAAGAAAGTCTTACAGAATCATTTAAATTAAGATATATAGGATGCCCTATAATTAATGATCCAGTTAGAAAACAGCGGTTCTACAAGAAAAGATAAGTTAAAAATATAGAATATGGTTTTCACGTAAAACTTTTATTGACAAGTATTAGTGGAATTCACCGTAGACTATCATAGTTTTCAACTGTTCTAACTCCATTTTCCGAACAAGTTTAATGAACTAATCATCGCAATATAATCCAAAATTAAAAAAGTAATACTTAAAATTTAAATTCAACTTAGAAAGCAACGGGTATTCGGTTCTTTTAAATCTTAGTTCAACAGTTTTGAAAGGTTCTCTTTCTTAATAGTTGTATCTTCAAATGCCAATCATATTGCTTCACAGTGTCTCTGTGATAGACAATCCGCATCTGCCTCTCGTGGAAAATCAAAGCACAACGAGAGACAAAATTCAAGGCTACAGGCAGTCCGCGGATAAAAACCTTGTCTAGTTTGACAGACGATTGTCCCCCAGTAATGTCTAATGTGACCGAGGTCAATCTGTATAATGTTATCCAGGAAAAAGCCCCGTAAACTTCACGTCTGCCAGTATTTTGTTTTCCATTGGAATGGAAAACAAGAGACAACGTCTGCGAGCAAATATTGAAAGAATTTGAAGAACGTGTAAACGGGTAGCACGTAGCTCGGTTTAATCGTCTCTTTACTAACAGGCTTTTTTTGCTTTGATTCTCTTTCTTTATGTCAACAGTTTGGAAACGCAACGGTCGACAACGATTCTCACGTTTCTTTTTCTATTTTTGAACCGATTTTTTGTAACAAGATGAAACGCAGACATGAATAGAAATATTAATTTACTGTGGCATTTGTTGACACTTACAAGGAAAATATTTGGAGGCGACGCATTGCGATGGTACATTGCCATGCATTCTATTGACACTTAGGTTTCATGATACATGTACAATGTACATAGATCGGTATCGGCGAATCGTTACCAGATGTAACTTTGTATCGATGCAGGAATCACAATACTGTCAGTTGGTAAGTAAGGCCCAATTGGGATACAAGTTTCAATGTGTAGAAGGCAGCACTGCCGTATAATTTACGGTAGATTCTCATCATTGTATTTTGTTTCTGAATCCTTGGTCAATCTTTACCCAATATATGTTAAAAAGCAGAATCACTCATATGCAAATAATTTCTATAATGGCTCGGTTCTTTTGATCCAGTCTCTTTAATAACGCGGAATTAGAAAATCAGATACTCACAATTAACGACCTTTTTACACATTTCCTCTTAATCTTAGTTATTTATTTTCTATAATCAACATATTTGCTATTATTGATAATAAAACTTGAGTGTACTGTAATGTACTGTAGTGAATAGTACTGTATTGAATAGTAATTGATATCACGCTACTGAAAATTGAAAACAATCTGATAAAGTGAAATTGATATAGATTTCATGAAACCTAGATATCATAAAACAATTTTTTTGGAAACAAAGTTTTGCATGAATAAATAATCTATATTTGACATTTATCTTTTTATAGTACGGTTTTATATTTTATATAAACAGAATATTTGAAATTAAATTCTTTTAAGTCAATATAAATATATATTTATCTATATAATTAACTACTCTTTAATACCGATGGCAGTTTGTGAATTAAGAAAAGATAATAATCGTGAAACATCCGTTTGAAAATTTTCCTGAAAATATAGTTAAGCTAATATCCCTTAAGATGCCCCTTAAGATATGATATTTACGGATTAACCTTTGTAAACATCTATTACTGAAAACATCTGTGTACAATATACACATATTATATTACATATATTTGGGTATATTTAATAACATAGAAAATATTTCACTGTTTGTTTTCATAGCAAACCAACTGTATGAATACTTCTATCTCACACTGTGTATTGTATTATTACAAAAATATTTATTAGCTAGAACTTTTTGTAGCCATTATATATATAGTTATCTTATTTATAAACAGTTCATTCGTTTACATTATCTACAGGGTATAAATAAAAAAGTGGGCGCCGCTTACAAGATCGATTGTTGGTACGAAGAAAACAATAAAAAAAGTTGATGTAAAAAAATTTTGTTTCAGGATCTTTTTCAGGTTAAAAGTCATATCATTTACACTAATTTTTTACCTAACCTTTTACCTTTTTACACTAAATTTAACCATTTTATATTATATATTTTCCTACTATTGGCAAGAATGTATCAGATGTGTCGAACTTTCTTTATTGGCTTAATCACACTGTCATTCTCTCCAAATCTTTCACTCTCAAGGTTCAAAACAAATAACATTCGATACAGATGGAAGTCAACCACTACATCCTTTGTCTCTAAGTGAGAAACGTAAAGTGTGAGTGAGATAGAGAAAAAACTCTCTTTGTGTTTAAAATCAATCTTGTAAGTAGCGCTCCCTTTTTTTTATTTTCATTTTGCATGCTATTGTTGGGCGATTAGCTCTTTCTCAGTCATAAATAAATAAGCGTCAATGTGTATTAATTTTCTGAAAGATAGTTTAAAGCATGCGAGTGAGTAAATCTCACTTGGCTAAGGGAGCAGTGTAAGCGGCGATTGCAGGATATTCTATATACTACCCACGTGATCGAGCACAAGGAAAATTTGTTTTCCTAGTATTAGTAGAGACTAATATAGAGATATCGTTATTATTATAGATATCGAAGTCAGTCGTTATAGATAACAATAACTTGTTAAAAATTGTTCTAGTTTATTAGATATCGAGTAAAATATTTTTAAAAAATTGTGATTTTCTGAATTGCAAAAGAAACAGTAAAAGCCACTTTTCCCAACCTTTTTTTATGTAAGCTTAAAATAAAACTTTAAAAAACGCATATTGTACATTTATGTCATACACATGCTGAAAATTTGATGCAGAAACAAGCGAGAGGTATCGGAAGTTAGATTTATTACAGGTATAAGTAGAAGGTCGTGAAAACAGTGCAAACTACGATTTTCACCATTTTAATTGTTTGTTGCTCAAAGTAACGTTAGCACATTTCGATGAAATCTTCAGCATGTATGTTATTGTTATAAATATACAAAACATACTTTTTAAGTTTAAGTTTTTAAGGTTATGAAAAGCGACTTTTACTATTTTCTTTGCGATTTCGAATCAACTGAAAGCTTTTCAAAACTTTTAACGTGTTATGTAGCAAACTAATCCATCTAACTTTTCGAGAAAAACCAAGTCGTTTGGTTCAATTTTAAAAAAGTTATTGTTATAAAGGTTAGACGAATACGAGTGTGAGTACATTGTTGAAAAACAAAAGGCGCTTTGTCTGCCGGAACATAACCTGTCGCTATACATTAGGTTGTCCCAAAAGCTTCTTTTGTTTTATAAGGAAATAACAGATGCACAATATTTTTGATTTTACATTATTTTATCAGATTATGTATGATCCATTTCGTTCCAGTGGAACGCATCTTGTGGTATGTAAATACAAATGTTGGGCATCCATTATTTCCTTATAAAACGGAAGAAACTTTTGGGACAACCTAATATATATGTTGTACCTTCGTCATAGAGTACACGGTAATAACAGGGCTTGAATCAAATTCTGTACAGGGTGGTTGGTAACTGGTGGTACAAGCGGAAAGGGCGTGATTCTACGCGGGAAAAGAAGTCGAAAATATAGAATAAAAATTTTTCGTTTGTGGCTTTGTTTTCGAGAAAATCGACTTTGAATTTTCGCTCGGTACGCATGCGGTACGTTATAACGGTTCTCACTGTAGATCGTTGTCTCGATGGAAAAATTAAAAAAAAATAAAAAAATTTTTATTCTATATTTTCGACTTCTTTTTTCGCATAGAATCACCCCCATTCCGCTTGTACAACCAGTTACGATAATGAAGCCAAAAGCAAGGAAGCGGACTCCGCCATAAACGCAACAAAAAAAGCCACGTAAAGAAAAATTATAACACAAAAGACGACCAAGGACACCAACAGCAGTGTAATACTGACAGTACAAAAGACTCAATCCTCTGCCATACCTAATAAACAGGAACAAAAGAACATATAGTAGCCGAGAAAGCATACACCAAGAAGAAGCCCTAAAAATAGACGATATACAGTTCACTAAAGTGTCGCGTTCCTCGACGAGAAAATCAAGGGAGAACAACATATTGCTCCCAATCTACATAGTACAAGTATCCCCCAATAGCAATATTGGAAACCTATTAAAAATAAATCGACTCAATTACTTTCAAGTATCATGGGAAAAAATAAGAAAAAACGACATTACTCAATGCCACAAATGCCAACGAATAGGTCACACAGCGCAAAGCTGCAACCTAAATTACCGCTGTGTAAAATGCACTGAACCGCATGGCCTAGGCGAGTGCGAAATAAAAAAAGAAGACGTAGTAACCAAAGGCAAAATATTCTGCGTTAACTGGAAAAATTACAGTCACCCCACTTCATACGAGGGGTGCCCAAACTAGTAGAGCTGCGCAAAAAGCTCAACCAAAAGATAAACAATGCGAAAAAACCAAAAGTCGAACGCATCGCCCAAATACGCCGTAAAATAGTAAAACAGGGAAGAACACAAAAAAATTCCCTTCCCCCACCTATATTTGTTAATGATGTCATCGATATACAAACAATGGTAAAGTCGATTGAGATAGATATCAACAAAGAAGACTACAAACTTAAAATAAGCAACAACCAAGTCAAAATTCTGCCGACCAACCCAGAATCTTACAGGAAACTAACCAAGCTACTAAAAACAGTTAACGCAAACTTTCACACGTATCAACTAAAACAAGAAAAACCTTTTCGAGTGGTACTACGCAACATCCACCACTCAGCAAACTTAGATGAATTAAAATTCGAACTTTTAAAACACGGCCACGAAGTAATCAACGTTAGTAACATAAAGCATAGAATCTCGAAAGACCCCTTTTCCTTATTTTTTATTGACATAAAACGAAATACCTGCGCTTAATGTGCAGATACACACCCCACAGACCAGTGCATTAAACCACCGGAAACGAAGTGCATCCACTGTCAAGGTGACCATCCTGCTAACTGCAAAGGCTGCTCAGCCTACAAAGCCCTATATAAAAGTAAGTATCCTAAACTCTGAGCCAAAGAGACAACCACAGACCGGCTCGGGCAACCGAGATGAACAGACGTGTGTAAGCAATCGTGCGCTCCAGTGAAGTGATTCAGAGAAGTGTTACGAATAGTGACAGTGAGGGGAAGTCAAACAATGCAGCAGCAGATACCAACAATCAAGATTGCAACCAAAGGAGAAAAGTATTATATAAACGGGTCGGTAGATTTACCAGGCTTAAAGCAACAGGAACAAAATAATAACAATCAAAACGATATGGTTACAGAAGAAATGAAAGAGCAGTGGAGACAGGAGGAGCGCAGCCACGATAACGAAAGATGTTACTAGGACGAAAACTGGAAGCTAGCAAGGACTAGCAAAAAACGTAAAATAATTCCAGGCACAAGTGCCGCAGGAAATCTAGATACGGAAAAGCAGCGATGGCTGCAAGAATTACCACTAAGAAACCCCTTCAGCTCACTTACGGAAGAAACAGACGACGACCCAGCAACCAAAAACACAACTAAATCAACGAACACTACAAAACCACCACCAATATTTGTCGAGGCCCAGATAATAGACCCGCTTATAGATCGACTAAACGATATAAATAGTTGGGAAGGAAAACTACATAATAAAACAAACAAAACTAGAACAAGTAAAAATACAAACAAACACCCCAGAAAGTTATAGGAAAGTGATAAAAGAATTAAGGAGAAAAAATGCTATATACCACACGTACCAGCTCAAAACGGAAAGGAGCTACAAAGTAGTTATAAGAGGACTGCACCCAAAAACTAACACAAAAAAACTAAGTGACGTATTAGCAAAAATTGGCCACCAAACAAGAACTATAAACAATATGACAAGGTACGATACGAAGCAACCATTACCATTATTCTTAATAGAACTTGAACCCAGAACCAATAACAAGGAAATTTATGAAATCAAAAAAATTCTAAACACAATAGTAACAGTGGAACCACCACGCTACAAAAAAGATATACCACAATGCATGCGGTGCCAACAATACGGTCATACAAAAAATTATTGTAACAGAAGCCCGGCATGTGTTAAATGTGCAAAAAATCACTTAACAATACACTGCCCATACACAGGAAAAATAGAAGAAGTTAGATGTTATAATAGTAACGGAAACCACCAAGCCAGCTATAAAGGATGTGAAATCAGGAAACAACTACAACGTAAACTGTTTCCACCACTTCACAATAAATCAGTCGATAACTACCAACAACGACAAAGTACCACGGATAACGAAGCAACATTGAAAGCACAAAATGAAATAAAAGCTATAAACAGAAACACAGGTCCCCAAGGAAACCGAAGCTAAGCGCAAGCAACCCAAAACATTAGACAAGCAACGCCTATAAACAATCAGAGTCAAAGCAACAACACCGGAGACGCTACAGAAATCAAAGAAATGCTCAAACAATCCATTAAAAGTACGGAGATATTAGGAAAAATGGTACGTGAGCTAAACACAATACTAAGGCAACAAGTACAACAGACAACAGTCATGTTACAACTACTCGCAAAGTTGGTAAGTAAAAAATAGAGATGGACATGTTGAAAATAGCAACCTGGAACTCCAATGGCTTGCAACTGCCAGCGCAAGAAATTAAAACATTTTTGTATAAAAATAATATTGATATACTACTTGTCTCAGAAACACATTTCACTCTAAAAAGTTTCATGAAAATACCATACTACACCATATAGGACACCAAACACCCCTCAGGTAAAGAACACGGAGGAACTGCAGTAATAATAAAAAATGATATCAAGCATCACCTACATAGTCAAACAAATCAAGAACACTTACAAGCAACCACTATCACAATACAAACCAATCACAATTGCTTCCAGATATCAGAGTTATGTCCGCGAAGGAGCAGAAAGGGAGAGAAAGAAAAACTCTCACCCTTGTAAGATAAGACGATGGAGAAGGATGGCAGTCAAGCGACCTAGAGCCGCTCCATCGACGTTCCAACGGACCACGACTAGAAGGAGCGATAGCGCTAGGGGTAATGGCCCCCCTAACGCCAATTCAATAGTCAGTAAGTATTAGGACTGGCTCGAACAAGAGGACGCGGGAAGGGGGTGCAACAGATGTTAATTCATAAAAGGTTTCTAGAGCACTCCTGTCATACGCGTAGGATTTTTAGGAGTTTTAGTTGGTAGGAGTCCGACACTACTCTGCTGTCATGCGATTATTGCAACAGCGGAGTGTCCATGAGGATTTCTCCACGTACAAAAAAAAAAAGATGGCAAACAAATGAAGAAGTGGAAAATGCCAGCAACACAACTGATAAACGCTGCACCATACTCAGCACTACAGCGCAAGAAGTTACAAACTTAATTAAGGCAACAAAGATAAGTAAAGCCCCAGGATTTGACTTGATCAATGGAAAAATCTTAAAAAACCTTCCCCCAAAGGCAATAAGACTAACAACGATAATATTCCACGCAATTCTAAGAATACAGTACTTTCCTGCACTATGAAAAATATAATAGGACAGATCGTAATGTTACCCAAACCAAACAAAAACCCACATCTAACTGCATCCTACAGGCCAATATCATTACTACCTGCGTTTTCCAAATTACTAGAAAAAATAATATATAACCGCCTAAAACCAACAATAGAAAGAGAAAAATTAATACCGGTCCATCAATCTGGATTCAGGAATAAACACTCCACAATAGAACAAATGCACAGACTCGTCAATGAAATCTTACAGGCGCTGGGAACAAAACAATATTGCACGGCACTCTTTATGGACATCGAAAAAGCATTTGACAAAGTTAACCATGAAAAACTTCTTCAAACATTCAACAAACAATTTCCAGAACAAATCTACATACTACTCAAATCTTACTCAAACAATAGAACCTTTGTAGTAAAAATAAATGATGCATATTCTGAAATTAAGGATATCAAGGCAGGAGTACCACAAGGAAGCGTCCTAGGACCAATACTAACACACTATATACGGCAGACATACCAACAACTGTCAACAGCCAACCTGCTTGCTAATCACCTATCTAACGTATTTAAACCTCGCTCCACCAAAACTGCCGCGAAAATAACAAATGTCCCCTCCTATTGAACCCCTTCACTTCTGCAGAGATTATAGAATCAATCAGTCGCCTGAATCCCAAGAAAGCAGCGGGGCATGACCAAATATGTAATAAAGCAATCAAGGAACTTCCCACAAAAGGGATTGCACTCATCATATCAATTTTTAACGCAATTCTTCGCCTCGAACACTATCCTAAGTCCTGGAAAATCTCACCGATTACTCTCATCCCTAAGCTCGGTAAACCAATACTCGAAACTAGCTCCTATCGCCCAATTAGTCTTCTACCTACTTTGTCAAAACTATTCGAGAAGGTGGTAACGAATCGACTCCTTCCACTCCTAGAGGATTTGAAAACACTGCCAGATCTTCAATTCGGTTTTCGGAAGCAGCATTCGACAAAACTTAATTAAAATAGGCACATCTTAAAGCTAACAACACACCACTTCGCGCAAGCTGCAAAGATAAAAGAAAATAGTTTAATCTTCGGTTGCTTATTTCTAAACGATTCATATTACAAATATGCACTGACAACAGGTTACATCCCCCCGAAGCGTTTTTATACCTAGACGAAAGAAACTACCTCCAAGACCAAAATAGTATCTCAATAATCTACCATATAAAAAGAAAAATAGGAATTAAAACAATACTCTACGAGGAAAACTTAAATGGACAGACTATAAACACTATGTGGAAATACAACATGGCCCTTCCCCAAAAAGACACAGAAGGCAATCACAGAAAAAACATAAAAAAATATTGGTTTAGACCGAAACCATAATAAAAAATAACAAGAGAAAGAACCACAAAACGGCAACGCTCTAATCTCCCTCTGTGTAAAATAGTGTAAATATTGTAAACATTGTATATATTGTAAATAATTCTACAGGACACCCATCCCTTTCCCTCTCCGCCCGCCCTCTCCCACCCCTCCCAAAAATCTCACAGCCCCACCAAAACTCGTAAGTTGTAAAGAAATTTAAAATGGAGAAATAAACTGTAATCGTGCGTAGAGAAGCGTTGTACTTCTTCTTTCATATGAATATTATCTTACATAAAGTATACAGTGTGTGAAAAATGAATACCAACACTCTGTCAATTTCGAAAATCTTTATTTTAATTGCATATTTAGTCCATAATTTAATTTATAAAATTAGATTTGTAATAGAATTGCCACTCCACCAAGAATCCACTTACTAGCTCTCTCCTTAGTTCTTAAATTGAACGTCCACACATAAGTAGGACCTCGCGATCGTGTTTTATACACAGGACATTCATACATATTCTTTAAATCTTGTTTGTCCTGTGTAATCGCCCTAATATACATTATTGGCAATAATGGAAACAATTCTTTAAATCGAGAGTCCATGATACATCCTGTTTGAACGTCCCATCGTGCACCTTCCATGTACAATCCGTTTATATAAGCGCCTTCTCTTGGTGCTGATCTGTAAAGTTTTAGTGAAAAATCTATTATTATTACTCTGGAATAAAATTTATACAAATTGTAACTGAATTTTGTTAACGATGAAAACTAGTGAGTTTATTTAAATAAATGTACTTGAAATAAAATATTAAAAATATTTAAAAATACAGTTAAGATATCTTTATTTATTAATACTTTAAAATATTTGTATATACACATGTATACACACATACATATATATACATATATATATATATATATATATATATATATATATATATATATATATATATATATATATATATATATATATATATATATAAGAAGATAATCGCAAATTCAGTAGCTATAAACAATATTTGTACATCATTGTACTTATTAGAGCATTTATGTAGCTACTAATTAATTAGATTCATATATATTAAATCTAATGCCATTATTTATCGTCTCCCTTATGGGGGTACATGACTTCTAGTTCAGACAATAATTCGTTGCTCGTTTTCACTGCTATAAACTCCACTCTCGCTTTCGTTTAACCTTACAAATCCTCACAAGTTTACATCGCGTTCTCAAAAAATCATATCTACTTAATAATAAAATGAAATTAATAAATAACAAAAAGTGATATACAATACTATAAATGAATCAACGCTCTAAACCTGGGTGCGTGTGTACGCGCGCGTGCCTCTTCATTCTCCCCGCTCATCCGCAGTGATCTTTGTGTCATTTAGTAGTATTATATACTATATAATATAATATAATAATATATATAATAGTACTTTCATACGACTACCAAAAATTGATTCTACGAAAATAAATCGTGGATTTCGCCATAAAAAGGTTCATTAAAAAATAAGGATGTGTATATACAAATACTTTTTTTCACCATTGTACATGTGCGATAAGTATACTATACCCGACATTAACATCATACAGTAAGGACAAACAAAAATAAAGGATATGTTTGAAAGAATGACGGAGTAATGTTTTTAATAATTACGTGATTTCTTCTTTGGTTTTTCGCAGTACTTCGCAATATAAACACATTTTGTCCAATGGCCATTCATTTTTGCGTGCGGTTTGTTGCATAATTGCAGTTAGGAATGATTGAGGATTGAAAAAACCACCTAGCCATACCGACGATGGTAACTACATAATGATTCGTTATGTCATTAGAATAGATTAATTGCTGAGTAGAATAAGATTGCAATAAAGTTGAATAATAATGTTGTAAGAGTTTTTAGATTTTAATGTTAATTGGCAAAAAAGGAAAATTCTGCATTTGGTACACGTAAACAATATGAATGACCCGTTAATATCGTCTGAAAGAAGATTCGTTAATATCTGGTTTGTCATCTTCTCGAATATATAATAGTTCAAGCAAAAGATTGTTTCCCAAGTTCAGCTAAAGGGCACAAAGTACAGGATATTAAAGGCGAGTATGCGAAGAAATAAAGCTGCTTGAAAATGTCAAATTTTATACTTTCCATTTTTTCTTAAAGAAAGTTATTGTAATAGATTGGAGCGATGTTCTCAATTAATATGAATTTACACAAACTCAATCCAGCTATTCTGGATTCAGTTCAGGCAGATTCATATTCTATTTACTACGAATTATCTGCAGATTAATAATCTGAAGATGAAAACACTTTGATTCATATCAGTTCGCACCTAAACTTATTTTAGTTGAATAGATTTAAGCACTCTTTTACAGCTTTTTCCTACCGGAAAGTTATTAAAATTTCACTTTTTATGGGTAGCAACAATCGTGTGCGTTGAACGAATCTTCATTCCGTCGCTCATTCAATTTTCCTATGTTTATTTTACCAGTTTCAGTTGAATTCCAGGCATCAAAATTTGCCACGGATTCAATTATCAGTTTCGCAAAGTGAAACGTTTCGATATTAATAGGGCATTGTTTTATACAATAAAAAAAGTTACAATAATAGTAAGAAATAAGTAAATGTTTACGTTAAAATCAGCAGTCCAATTAGATAATTCATTTATTCGATACAACATATCCGTGAACCAACTGTTTAATCCTAATTCTGAAGGGTAAGCTCTTTTTGTCCAAGACGGCGGAACAGCATCCATCATTATATAATTTTGTAGATCTTCCATCTCAGCATTAATAGTTAATTCTCCCTATCAAAAAAAAAAATCACTAATTAATTGTCTGGCGTTGTGTTACAAAGCAGCATTTAAAGTTTGAAAATTCAAAAGATTATGAAACTTCCTTCATCTATCATCAATAAATTTGAGAAGTTATAATTTTTTTCTATAAGCAGTTACCTTCAATATAAACACTTTCGAATTTAATGTCACATTTCAATAGTTTTAAGTTGATCATGTTCTAATTGATTTAATGATGATGGAAGAAGTACGGCAATATGTTCCAAGAGTTGTAACAGTAATCTGAGTCGCATAGGAGAATGTCGCTTTGTCATTGCACTCATCATATGGTATAATTCGACAATGATTTCTTTCTTTCTGATATAATTAAAGGTATTTTATATAACATACAATTGGGAAATTAGGCTCCAGAAACACATATAAGAAACATTCGGTAATTACACAAAAGTCGAAACTCAAGTGTTGCAATTATAGGGAGGTAGAGACTGTTCTAAAAACTGAGATCTTAGATATGCCCAACGTAGAAGAGGATAACGCGAGTGAAAGAAAAAAAGCGACTGAGAATCGAAGCATTCGGCAAACATTAAACCTAACCTCAACCTTATCCCAAGCTTAGACCTTTAACTCAAAGATTAAATTTTCTATTTTTGATTTGTGACCAATGAAACTTACCAATATGCATATTTGCTTACTGTGTAAATAATAATTAAATACGTGTTAATAAGTAAATATAATCCAAATTATTTGTTTGGTTTCATTTTTATCAGAAAGATCTCACAAATACGTTAGTAAAAGAATGATTCAGAAAGGGTAAAAGATAAAACAGTTTTACTTTTGATTTAGTATCTAGATAAATTGTCTGAATGATATTCGATTTCCGGTACGTCAGGCGTCCCGCAGCAGAAACGACGACTGTGCAATTATGCATGGGATCCTTTTGTCCAATTATCGAATGTTTCCGTTTGTTATTTCTAAATGAAATGCACATACATTACCAGCTAAATGTTTGAAACCACTTTCTCAGTTGTATCTGTATTAAATATTTCACCAATATCGTTATTAATTTGAAATTAACGTTACAGTTATTAATAGTAATTTATTTTGATAGATTTTTAACGCGAGAGTTTTCTAAGGTAACAGAATTCTGGCTCTTTTTTTAATTCTCGTGTTTTGTAAAACACGCAATAATTACAATTTTTTGACTGGTAAACATATATACAGTGTGTCCGCTTTATCGTGAGCCGCTGAAATACCTCGAAAAACACGAATGTCACGAGATGACTCAGAAAAAATCGCATAACATGAAGGGGAACATATTATACGCTATTGTGTTTGACATTGCGGTGACCTTGAAACCTGATCTTGAACGTGACATTATAATTTTTAAACATAAAGATCTATCTTTTATTACTCCTATACGATAAACAATATTTATGTATATAAAAATAATATAAAAATGCAGCATTCCTACATATATCACAATAAACAGTATAACCAAAGATAATGAACAAACAGTATTGAGTATACAGTATGTATAACGATAGGGATGAGAAGTAGGAATGGAAGATAACCGGAGAGGTGACTTCCCAAGAATTCGGTACTTGCATACTATTCAGTGATTATGTAAATTAATTTAGGAAAGAAAGATTTGTGACACGTATTTTTTTCTACAATGATTAATGATAAAACAGTTACAAGGAATTAAAAATTAGTAAGACCGAACGTTTCCGACCACGTACCGAATGTACTCAAAGAACGCGTGACTTCAAAAATCTAGAACAGTGCTCAAATATCAGTAAAGTTTTAATTTAATTATCTTAATTAATAGGTAAGTATATGGAACGAAAATGTGAACTAAGGAGTTCCTAATAACCTAAACTTTTGTTGTCAGTAATCTTCTTAATTATAGAAAAAGATTCAACTAATAATAATAATTTATTAAAATTTGCGCTTACTCTACAGATCTATATAATGCGTGCACCAAAGGTAGTGGCAGAGAGAAATTTCCTCTCTGGTAGAGGTTAGAGACAGACAGTGCGAGACAGAATAGGTAAAGTTATTTCTTAGTATATTTCCTATTACGAGCAAGCAATTCTAGAAATTTGTGGGAGATAAATCCGGGCAAAGTTTTGGTTATACATCCAGATACTACTTATATATACACCAGATCAGGTATTATTTGAAATTATCTAATTTTGTTTAATGAGATTTTTTGCTATCTCATATTGTTTCTGAGCTGTAGTTTACCCTAGTTACATCTAGTATTCTGTATGTGTCGTGTATGCGAACGACCATGTATGCGTTTGCGTAAATAAGTATACAGCAAAAATGTAAAAAAGCATAAAACTTTGTCATTACTTTTAAGCCTAACTCTAATTCTTGCAGGGATCTTCTAAGTTCTTCACACAGTAGATTCATTCGTTCGCACTCTTGTAAAGCAACTGTGACAAATGGTGTACGATCTTCCACCTAAGAAATTTAACAAATATTTCATTAAAGAAGGAAGTTGTTCTGAGATCCGACTTTTTATACCCAATTTTGTCCCTCGGTCTATCTTCGATGTTAACCAGTTAACTGCGGAATTTAGTTTTCAAAATCCCTTACGGGGTGCGTAATTAAAATCAAGCAATGTCGTGTATACGCGTTGAACGCAGTTAATTGGATAAATGATGCAACGATTTTGATGAGCTTAAAATGTTTTAAATATCAGTACTCAATAATTTTTCCGTATGAGTGTATACATATGTCCCCTACAACCGCTGTTTGGCCTTAGTTTTCCAAAATTGAATATTCTATACATTGTCAATACAATATTGAGATCCTTAAATATTGACAATAATATCAATAATAAATATTGATCGTCTGAACGCTCCTTTAAAGATTTCCGGTTTCTTAATTACTAATTTCTATTTTAAATTTAGATTGATTAAGTAATTCATTAACATTAGTAGTAGAGAGAGACAGTGAGTACCTTGCTGTAAAGTTCTAACATATTAAATTCTTCTGGTAGTTTGTCCAATAAGTCTTCTATTTGTCCTTTTATTTTGTCTTCTTTTGAAATATCTCCGCTTGTTGTATCGCTGGCAGTTCTTGTTAGTATACCCAATAACGTTTTAAACAAATTTTCCACAGTTTGTGTTAAAAACCCTAATAAATGTATAAAATAAATTCTTTAGTGTATCAATCAGGAAGTCTTTATGTTAAATCGAGAATTGACTAAAATTTGATATTATATTACGAATTCATCAATTTACGAGTGCTAAGGACAAATTAGAATTTTTTTTTTTTTTATTGGACTATTACGAAACTTCATCAAAAAATGTACGTACAAATTTCTATTTGTACCTGTTGGATTATTACGAGAAATGAGTGTTTGTGCGTAGTATATGACAACAAATATTATTCAACGTATTGAAAATAAATTTCTTTATACATAGACTGCAATATAAGTGGGAAAAAGACACAGCAACCATTTATTTATATATAAATATATATAAAAAATGCCGATATTATTTTCTTTTGTTTAATAGTTCAATTGTTAAACAGTTTAATCATTGTAAACGGCCAGTTCTTAAGAATTCAGTCCGAAATACAGACGTGTCTTCCGCAGATAAAAATTAATTACATTACGCAATTATTACAACCAGAATTATTACATCTTCTAACTTATGTTGTCTATAACCAACAGAGCCTAACAGTCAAGGGCCCAGTATAGGTTTCAAATTTTGTAACATCTCTATCTCTGGTATACATATACATGTACATATATACATATATAAAGTGCAAAATACTTTTATGTTCCTTCGGTTATAACTTAAAAACTACTGCACCGATTTAAAGTGGACTCGAATCATTCGATAGAGAATATTCCAAAGATGGTTTAGTCAGAATGGCCCCTATTTACTATGTTAAGTTGTCGAGCAACGAAAGAGAACACGAAAAGATTCAGAACGAATAAAATGCTCCTTCACTGGTAACAATGAAGTTGGCATGACAGTAAGAGATGGCCGAACAGATCAATCGTCATTCTTCGGCTGTATTCGGGATAAGTTCGAGCGTCGTATACAATAGTGGGGAGCATAAGACTCACGTCTTACAACAAGCAAGGTAATTATTTCTCAGAACAATTGTTACTCATTTTCTTTTCGTTTTGACTTATTCGTTGCAATATTAACATCAATTAGTTACTAAGGACACATCCGGGTAAGGACCGAGGATATCAGCTAATTATAATGCTACTGTGACATCGTTCATCAATTCACGATTACTATTCTTAATCACTTCAACTCCAAATACATAAACTTTGATTCGAATTAGCGATCTCACAACATTGATTTGTATTCCTTAGTTATTATCTAATAGTGTGATATGATATTATGTCAGTTTCATTAGGTCGTTTTGAAATGTTATATATATTTACCAATTTCTGCATTGGGATGAAGTCCATACAGAACAGGACTTTCAGCAGGTAGGTAGTTATCGACGTACTGATGATATGCATCGTAATCACTATTTGGTGGTACCAAAAAATCTGGTGCAAGGTATAGTTCACCTACACAAAAAGTGTAAATTCATTTCTATGTTAACTGTTTCTGTAAAAATTGTTGTAATGCCTTCTAATTCCATCTCGTCGTAAATTGTCGAAGCTATTGATGGTGTCGAAAAATATTTCAAACAAAAGTTCAACAATTTCGAGGGATATATAATTTGATATAATTTTTTACGAATGAATAACTGAAGGATTTCTGAATGTTAATAATACATTTTTATGTGGAATTATATATTTCGTATTTTATTATTTGGCATTAATCGGTGCAGTCCTGAAAAGGCAAAAGAAATAATAGAATAAAATTCACACTCTGAAATGGCTGTTTTAGAGATAATTTGATTTTGATGTGTATTGCAAAGCGACATAATATCAACAATTTCGAAGATATTTGTGAACCGTATATTAATACTTTATGAAATTGTACAAGTGTACAAATTACGAAAACGAAGATACAATGTTATAATAATTTAAAAAACGTATTTCATATATACTTGTGCTAATTCAAGAATAATAAAAAAATTCTTATCATTAATCTTTTCATCAGAGTTTATAAACTTCTATAAAGTGAAAGATTTACTTTTCAAATAAAAAATAAATTGAAATTGTATTATTACTTTGAAAAATCGGTTATGTTATAATAATCATCCAAAGTGATGTGTAGCGGCATTCGACAACAAAGAACTTTCCAACGGTTTCGTCGGTACATAGTATACCATTGTTGACAGACTGTTTACGAGAGACCGTCAAAACGTAAGCAATCGATATCCCTACGGTCCTTTCGCCAAATACTCGAAAGAAGGCGTACGTGACCACGGTCAGTACAGTAGTGGGGATATTGTGAGGTGACAAAAAGAAACGAAATAGATTGAGAGATGAGTGGTGACCAAGAAGCGTGATTGAACAGTCGAAATCGAAAAACGCGAGTAAATTATCTTTCGCTCAAGTCGCGAGTCGAGACTTGTAACAAAGCCGTTAAGTGAGAATAAATATACTGTTAAACAAAAGTATTTCTTTGGCACTCCACACTTACTACCAACACCTCAGATATATACAAAATAAGAAAAGAAAACGATTAGTAATCATTAAATAGTAAAGAATTATATGCATCTCTAAAGCAACTACATTGATATAAAGCATATCGATTTCCACTTTGGACGCGGACGAAGGTAACATGTGGGTAGTGAGCGCGGTGAAAAAGTGTAAAGTGAAGGGGAAAAGGAGGAGGAAGACAAAGGGGAAAGAAGAAGAGAAAGAAAAGGGTGAAAGCACGAAGAGGGGATATAAGAAAAAAGCATAAAAGAAAAAGTGTCAATAAGACAGGAGAAAGTGTGAAACACAAAGCTAGGAAAGAAGAGGTTAGGTTGACGAAAGTACAAAACTAATTAGCCAGGAAAAAGACAGATGGCGACAAGAGGCAGACCGAGGATAACGAACCAGGCGAGAGAGAAGGAAGAACGCAGAAACACGCTGGAAAGATACAGCGTGACAGAGAAGGAGGCAGTAATGAGAGTGGGCGGCAAAGAAGCATAGGACGTGAGGATGGAGAAAATAGAAAGGGGGTTAGAGGTGTTGGTAGAGCTAGTAGAGGAGATGAGGAGGGAGAAGAAGGAGGAGAGAGAAAGATGGGAAAAGGATCGAAAAGAGGAGAGGGAAAGGTGGAAGAAGGAGAGGGAAGGAGAGAGACGAAGAGAGAGTGAGAGATGGAGGAGAGAGAGGGAGACGGAAAGAAAAAGATGGGACAGTGAGTGGGAAAGATGGAAAGGAGAGATGAAAGAATTGGAGGGCAGAATCAGAAGGTTTGAGGAGGAGCAGGGCAGGATAGAAAGGGAGAGAAGAAAGAGGAACATCGTAGTAAAGGGTGCGGAATGGGGGAAGGAAAGCGATAACGGGACAGTGTTAGAATTCATAAAGGAAAATATGAGAGTAGAGGTAGAGGTAGAGAGGACACAGGAGGTAAGGGTGGGAGAAAAGAACACAATAATAATCGTAACGTTGAAATCGTGGGAGGAGAAGACGAGGGTAATGAGAGAGAAAAGTAAATTGGGGAAGGGGATATACATAGATAACGACCTAACGATATAAAGCATATTTCGTTTCAATATTGAAAAGTTTTGATTATTGTAAGAAGTGACCAATAAAGAATTTACAAACAAAGTTTTATAGAAGTAATTGTATTTAAAGATAGATTTAATAAATCAAATATATTGGAAATATAATTGTGAATTATCATATATACCTTCAACTAATTCCGTTTTCAAATATTCTACTAAATATGTCTTGCATAGTCTTCTATCCCAATCATCGGTTATGTGTCCTCCATACATTATTTCTCCAAATAAGTAACGAAGATCCTCCCAAGGTACTTTGATACTATTTTCCAGGTAATTAAATAATACAGATACGCTGATTGTTAGATCACCGAAGTTGAATGGGTAGGACTGACATAAAAGAAAATAGTTTTTTGAAAGTACATGTATGTGTAAATTTAGTATATAACTTATAAGACGGTTATAATTATATCAATTTGTTTAAACATATTTTGAATGAGAATAAACTATATTTTACTAAACAGAAAATTATTCTACAGAAAGTGTTGTTTGAGAAAATTTCCGAAAATCATTGCTAATACCATATCTAATTATATTAATATGTCGGAGATGAAAGAACACCGGAGTCTTTGGAATTTTGGATAATCCCGCAACATTGTAATCTAGAGTCTACTATAGCTATAATTAAACAATTGTAATTGTTCGAGAGTTGTGATAATGAGCTTAGGCTCGAAGCGACAGCCAGTCGCCGAACGTAGCCGCGGTCACGGGATGAACGCTTTGTCTAACAAAGGTATGGAGTAATTCTATAGCTCTCCTTAAAAGAAATATTCGTGGCGACACGCGACAGTAAACATTCCAACGGTTTCTGTCCCGTGGCTCGCCACACGCAGAACCTATTTTTCGAGTAAGATGTCGACGCATCTCCATTGTACATGTTCAGCTAGCCTGAGGACCCGTTATAAAATCTTAAGATCTAGTTAACTAAAGTCCTTCAAACAGACAAACAGAAGATAGGGAAAATCTATTTTTCTCACGAACGACGCTGACCGCTAGCAAGTTTACCTCAACGACGGCTAGCATCCGTCTCTAACTACCAACATGGAAATGGACCAATTAACAGCAACGTCATCCCATCATAGTTTTCCTCTGCAGCATCATCGCGATAGAAAGTGATTCTCTCGTGAGGTCGCATTAGAGAGTTACATAGCGTCTTTACGCTCGGTGGATATTCTATGTTAGAGTTAGTTCAGTAATACTTGTACCGTAGACAAGCAAGTTGTACCTAGTTATTGAACCTCGAATCATTGTCATTAGCTTCTCGAGTATCTAATTACCATGGTTACTTGTCAAATTCTGTAATAATCATATTTGCACTAATAGATACCTGCTGTATTGCATAACAATAATGTCGAATCGAATCCAAATGAAGATTCGTTTCACGCCCCTAACCCTAATCGTAATGTGACCCCGACATATATATACAGGGTGGTTGGTAACTGGTAGTACAAGCGGAAAGGGGGTGATTCTACGCAAAAAAAAAGTCGAAAATAAAAAAAAATTAAAAATAAAATTTTTATTCTATAAATTTGTTTAAAAATCTACAGTGAGATCCGTTATAACGAGACGCGATAAAATGCACGCGTACCGAGCGAAAATTCAAAGTCGATTTTCTCGAAAACAAAGCCTCAAACGAAAAATTTTTATTCTATATTTTCGACTTCTTCCTTCGCGTAGAATCACCCCCTTTCCGCTTGTACCAACAGTTACCAACCACCCTGTATATGTAAATGTGATTTCTTAACAACGATTAACAACATAGTAACAGAGAAATTTGTTTAATTGCTATTTGTGCATAGTTACGTTCTAAATTATTTAATAATTTATTATTAAAGCATATATAATTACTAAAGCAACAATTATTGAAGAATATAATTTGCAAACTTTGCTAATATCATCACTAGTAAAAAATTAGTAGCATTTCCTAATTTAATTGCAGACTACAAGGAAGACACTTATAGTACGTTTTAAATTATGCCACAGTTGTGAGATCTATTCCAAATATATCTTATAATTAATAAAAAAATCTGTGAAAGAGTATTAATTTTAAGTTATTACATTACACAAGATATCGTAAACATTGTTTTTGCCTTCTCTCATTATTTCAACATTTACAAATCTTCGATCCATAATTTCTAATTTAACCTTATGATCCATTAAGATTTAAAGTTACTTACCCTATTCCATCCTTGCGCCCCAAATTTTCTACGTTCTGCAAGTACAGCGTGATAATAACAAAGTGCAAATAATATTGCTTTGAATTCGGTTTCCTTGCTGCAGGACTCCAAAGTTTCCTGGGTAAAGTTATCCAACGCTTTGTGGATGTTCGCTTGAATTCCAGATGGTGGTTCGTTCGTGATCTTTATGGCTGATTCTAGTATACCCTGTGTACAATTTAACGAACCTTAAATTTAGTAATCAGTGTTTCCTATCGACATTATCTACTTATTTATTGGCTAAAGTATCACTTATATAGTGAATTTGGGTCTATAATAGGTACCTGAGAATTTTCTTAGATTTTATTAAGGCAAAAAAACAGTAAGAAATTAGACCAGTTACTGAAGGACCTGTAATGCCGACCGCGTTAGAGAAAGACCATATTACCGACGGAGGGTTAAAGAATATAATTAGCACATGTTAACTTAATTAAAAGTGCATATTTTCTTTTGCTTTTTCAAATTATACAATTGTTTATTACCTGAGGTATTATCGATTCATGAGGATCAGGACTGGGTTCCGCACTAATGAACAATCGATAATCATCATGTGGATTCTCCGAGCACTGTTCCATCTTTTTTTCTAATGTAGGCAACCATTTCCTCACCAAATGGACATTTTGCAAAATTACCCAATGGCCTTCGTTCGCGGAAAGTTCTATGGCTTCTTCCGCTATGGGTTCTTGACCTTGACCCAGTGACACATTATGGAAATTTCTTCCTCCAAAAGTGAAACCCAATTGCATTCCCAGTTTTTCGACGTCCTGAATATTTATCGTTGTCGTTATTGTAAATACATATTCGATGTGATCACGTTGATTTTCGTAACATGTTTTTGTATAATTCATTAGGTATCCATAATTCTTAATTTTAATTGTCTTCGATTCAGGTTATAAACTGATAAACGAAGCATATGCCATCGAAAGCAACAGAGTATAGGAAATGAGAAGAGTAAGAAGGTGTTACATTTATATTGCATTAAAGAAAAATTATTAAATGTTGCGCAGTTTGCTTATAGGTTATTGGTTGTTCAGGGTATTCATGAATTATATATATCTCATGACTTTGATAGATGATCCCACACCTTCAGATCGGTGCAGATTTATTAAAGAAAGATACCGTACAATAGAATTTCAAAGGTAAATTTTTTTTATGACATCGTGTAATGGATATCTAATGGATCACGTAATATCTGCAAGGAACCATGGGTTGCAAATAAACCGTTCTTTTGGAAAATGACCTTAAAATTTCATTAGCTCTTACATTGAAGTTACATTAGAAAATGTTTACATTTCCCAATTAGATAAAAACTAAGTAATGCCATATTAATGAACAAACAGAAAGCTATTCCTTTGAACGTATGATAATCTACGCTAAATAGGATGAAGCATCTAACTTCATCATTTCAAACTATTACAAAATTACTTACTTTATGGAAAAATCTTTCGCATAAAAATTGAATAGCGTCGAAGAGAATATGATTTGGTAGGTGGAACTGCAGAAACGTTAACTAGTCTTCGATTTCCATGTTTTTGAAAGTATTGTGGAAATCGATATTTCAAATAACCTTTTCCTATATAAGAAGTGAATTCGCTCAGTTTCCGGGATATGCACGAAAAACTATCGATATCACTACAGTGAATTCTACATCTGCAGTTGTGCAACCGTGACAACTTATGCGTTAGTTTGGTTACCGATTGCCGGTCACTTATCTTCTCTTTTAAAACGAGGGTTGGGCGAGTTTAAAGGCTTCGTGCACAACGTACACATGCGAGGCTACAAGAGTCTGTTATGACTGGTAACTTATAACTCGATTATAAGTGAATATCATCAATGTATTGGGTTCAAATATTAAATAATTGAGTAATTGTTAATACACAGAAGATAAGTGACCGACGACTGGTAACCAGACCGACGCATACGCTGTCAGAGATGAACATCTATAGGCAGAAATACACTATAATTGAGCTGGTAGTCTCTTGCCAATATATTGAAAACTAAACAAGTTCACTCTTTATATACAGTATACTATAAAGGTAAAAGTTGTTCAAAATATTTCTATAACATATCCTAAAATCATAGAAATCCGAGGATAGATAACGTTTCTATAGTTTCGCCCTATATAGCGGTATGTAATATCAAAAAGAAAGGGGTATATACACTTGGACTATCTTATATGTAATATCGTAGAATAGATTTGAATTAGAGATCGGTTGAAAATAGAAAAAACCGTGTACGTCGTCTTTCGTGGTTTGTTTACATCCAAGAGCGCCTAGTAACAGCGACGCGAGAAAGGATAAGCAGCGTCAAAACAGAGGTACGGTTTCATATTTCAAGGAGTGGCAATCGAGAGGCCAGAGTATGTGAGCCGAAAAGTGTGTATGTGTGTGAGAGGACGAGAGCAAGAACGAGCACGACCGGGCAGGAGTGTATTGGCGAAGATCAGAGTGAATTGAGTCGTTGAAGAGTAGAGTCGTTAGAGGTTTCGAGTTGTCGAAGAGTAGAGTCGTTAGAGGTTTCGAGTCGTCGAAGAGTAGAGTCGTGAGAATTGATAGAGTTGTTAGAGAGAGAGAGTGTGTATTAGATTCGTTGTGACGAGAGTGATCAAATAACTGTAAAGTTATTTGATATAGATACGAGTATTGCATTTAGTTTCCGTTAAATATCGTTCTCTGTCCAATTTATATTTGTATATTCAATTTAATATTAATAAATTGTAAGTAATCGAAAAAAAAAATTTCTATCCTTATTTTTCGATATTACATATATTTAAGTTCGAGTTTTCTCGAGATAGTATAAGTTGTAAATTTAAGGTATAAACTAAGAATCGTAAGGGTGCTGGGGAAGAGAGAAAGAGAGAGAGAGAGCGTGCCTTGGTGACGTCAAAGCTAAATGAGTAAAGGAGTGGGAGAAAGTTGCGAGAGTTGAGGGTCAGCATTTTTTGACCTGGGAAGACAGAAGTTGTGAGCCCAGTGTGAGAATAAGGATTACGAAGATATTGTAGTCAGTTTTTGCATTGGGTATTGCTTGTTAAAATAATACTGAACTTCACTTCAAATAGAACATCCTTTCTTGTCCTTACTCTAGACTATTTAGATACTACAGTTATATATTGCATACAATATTATACATTATATATATTATTATTATTATTATAAGTTAATAGTGCTATACATTAGATAAATAAATAAATAAAAAAAATCCTCAGCAAAATGGCGTTCAGTCGCGCGCGACTATATTGCACGTGTGAATAGCACGTATATATACATGTCGGAGATAAGAGGACACCGGTGCTTTCCCTCCGAAATCTCGGGTAAATCCATAAAAACATTGTAATTAAAATCTACAGTTGTAATTAAACGATTTGCCGTCACTCTACCCAATTGTATTTGTTTGAGACTTGTGACAATGAGCTTGGGCTCAAGGCGACATTAGTCGCCGAACGTGGCCGCGGTCAACGGGACGAACTCTCTGTCCCGTAGCTCGCCACACGCAGATCCTATTCTCCGGGCAAGATGTTTACCAGATGTCGACGCGTCTCCGCAGTACGTGATCGGCTAGCCCGAGGACCGTTATAAACACTAATATCTAGTTACCTAAAATCCCCCCCAACAGATACACAGTCTTTGTCCCAGTTACAGGAAGACAGGAGAGACCTATTTTTCCACGAACGACGTCTCCCACTAGCAACCTTCCCCATATGGAGATTGGCCAATTAGCAGCAACGTCAATTTCCCTTACTTTCCGAACGTAGGCTATCCCCAACGAATCCGATGATCTCGTGTCCTTAGACACACCCCATCATAGTTTTCATATGCGGTATCACCGGGACGGGAAGTCATTCTCTCTTGCGATCTCATCGACAAGAAGTTTAACGCCTTACGGTCAGTGAATATTAACAAAGAATCCGACTTAGATTCTGCGAGTACGTACGACTACCATCCCGTTGTACGCGGATTCCTTAGCGAACCTAAGACCATTGTCACTAGTGTCGCGAGTGTGTGAGTTTGCGTCAACTTTCTAACATCTTTGTGTGTGTCAATAAAAGTCACTTCAGTGGTGTAAGAAAATGGATAGCTTCAGTGAAGAATCATTACCTATCCCACGCCCCCGCCACGAGGACGACTCGGGCCTAGACTTGGACTTTGACTCGACATATATATATGCCTTCCATATACTTTGTACTCGCAGAGTCGTGTCTTAACTTCGCGGTTGCGCGCGTCTGGTCGCGAATGGGAAGAAGAATAAAAAGTAGACTTCGTTTAAAGGATCTTGCTACGGAGTGGGGAAAGTAGTGATGCCTTTTAGTAAGCAGATTGTAAGGGACCGTACGATATTCAGCTCAGAACCTTGGAGGCCCGAAGTACTTAACAAAAAAGAACACAAAAGATTCTTAAGAACCTTCAATCAAATTTTCTTTTCCTTTCCTCAGATAAATTTAAACAGCTCACCTAGACGAATCTTGATAAGCTTTTGGAAACTATCCTGATAGACTATAAACAAACTACTGGATTTTTGTTTCGATCGATAACACAATACTAAATGGTTATTAATAACTAATAAGCCAATGTGATATTATGTCAATAAAAAAGAAAATTAACAGATCTGTTATGCATAAAAAATGTTTGTAACTATTGATAAATTTCTTACTTTCAACGGATCAACGCCTGGAGAGAGAATGAAAAATACAGGCGTGATTGAACTGGTTTCTTCAAAGGATTTATGAAAAGGTGGAGATCTGGATTCAACAAATTTTGAACCAAGTTTTTCTTCTACGAAGCACCTAAATAAATTCACGAGATACAGTATTTTAAACAATTTAAGGAAAAAGGAAATATTTTAATTTAAAGTAATACCAAATATTATACAGGGTGTTCCCGATATTCTTAATGCTCTTTTTTATAAATAACAGATTTGTGAAATAGACGGAAAAAAAATAATTAAGTATTTCTTATACGTGCTATGATAGGGTGAATAGATTTTTGGAATGTTATTGTTTCTACAAAAATATTATGATTATGTATGTTTTTTAAATTTATCAATATCAATATCAATATCAATTTATCAAATATACAACTCGAAGCACACACTATGGGGACCAAGAATCACTACACCACGAGGTAGAACCTTGGAAAACTACATGAGAAACACTAACCTCAATATATTATCAACGGGAAGGCGGACATACTGGCCGAGAGACCTGAGCAAAATACCTGACCTACTAGATTTTGCAGTTACAAAGGGACTAAACGCAAATAAACTAAACATAGCACCCAGCCTCGAGCTTACCTCCGTAAAAAATATTGGAAAAATAAAAAAAAGCCAACACCACACGGAGTTCCCAGGCGGTCACCCATCCAAGTACTATCCGTGCCCAGCGCTGCTTAACTTTCGTGATCGGACGAGAACGAGTGCACTCAACGCGGTTTGAGCGTTGGCTGAAGTAAACACCTTTCTTATTCGTTCCTGATGATCAAAAAATAGAATATTTAAAGAAACATAGGTGGTGTTACGCCGCCTAAAACATCTGCACGCCAGCCCGCGCGACCGGACAACAACCGACCTGCGTAACGTCACTTCGACCCTCAATAAACCTAAGGACCCACCATAACTTTCGCTTCCCTGCATTGTTTCGCCATATGTCTTCAATCCGTTTGTCTTGAAGAATTGCTAAAGCTTAAAAATATGCTCGAAACACAGTCGGTTTTAGAGGTGTCCTTGGGTTTATTAGTCGCATTTAAAACACGGAGAAAGCGGGTATGCACCCATTAGGAAAATCCGAATAGCCCTGTAATAAAACAAGCTAGGTTTTTCTCACGCACACAGTCATTTACGCACCACGATGGTAGGAGACTCCCTACTCATCCCTTCGAGCAGTAGTGCAGGTCATGACCAATCGACACCGCGGTTCGTTACCCTCACTTTTCCTAACGAAAGTGGGACCAACGAATCCGCGTTCTTTAGGCACAGGGGCACACCCACACCGAACTTTTCTTCCGTATTAAACAAAAGAGCGACAAACAGTCTATCAACTAACGCCTAACGCGGCAGGCTACACATAGCGCGAGAGTCGCATACTTCACGCACATCTTTTGTCGGTTCTCGGTGTTGTCGAACATACATCTTCTCTCCTAAACATATCATAGTGCTAAGTCCATTGACACATTAATTTCCATTATAAGAGCCCTGCTCTAGCGTACATATCTATCGCATCTTCGTGCGACAAGTTGTTAACTATTTATCTCTCTACGTCAGTGTAACTAAGTGTTGGAAATATATACTTTATAATACTGTGAATCCCAGTGTTATACCAACTCAATCACCCCTTATTATCTCAACGGAAATCAGGGGATCGATCAATTCGTGGTGTCGATTGTTATAATCGTAACGGGGATTTACGACCCCCGTTGACGTTTCTCCTAGCGACTACGTCTCCCCGCGATTGGCCGAATTTACAGGTGGTGTGTGCCAAAATGAGAATGATACAATGTATGAAAATGGTCGCGTAATACTAAAACATTTCTCTTTCTCGATGCTTCGATTGTAGATTATTAAAAATAGATTGTCAAGAAAGGTAAAAAATATTGGAAAAATAAAAAAAAAGCCAACACCACACGGAGTTCCCAGGCGGTCACCCATCCAAGTACTATCCGTGCCCAGCGCTGCTTAACTTTCGTGATCGGACGAGAACGAGTGCACTCAACGCGGTTTGAGCGTTGGCTGAAGTAAACACCTTTCTTATTCGTTCCTGATGATCAAAAAATAGAATATTTAAAGAAACATAGGTGGTGTTACGCCGCCTAAAACATCTGCACGCCAGCCCGCGCGACCGGACAACAACCGACCTGCGTAACGTCACTTCGACCCTCAATAAACCTAAGGACCCACCATAACTTTCGCTTCCCTGCATTGTTTCGCCATATGTCTTCAATCCGTTTGTCTTGAAGAATTGCTAAAGCTTAAAAATATGCTCGAAACACAGTCGGTTTTAGAGGTGTCCTTGGGTTTATTAGTCGCATTTAAAACACGGAGAAAGCGGGTATGCACCCATTAGGAAAATCCGAATAGCCCTGTAATAAAACAAGCTAGGTTTTTCTCACGCACACAGTCATTTACGCACCACGATGGTAGGAGACTCCCTACTCATCCCTTCGAGCAGTAGTGCAGGTCATGACCAATCGACACCGCGGTTCGTTACCCTCACTTTTCCTAACGAAAGTGGGACCAACGAATCCGCGTTCTTTAGGCACAGGGGCACACCCACACCGAACTTTTCTTCCGTATTAAACAAAAGAGCGACAAACAGTCTATCAACTAACGCCTAACGCGGCAGGCTACACATAGCGCGAGAGTCGCATACTTCACGCACATCTTTTGTCGGTTCTCGGTGTTGTCGAACATACATCTTCTCTCCTAAACATATCATAGTGCTAAGTCCATTGACACATTAATTTCCATTATAAGAGCCCTGCTCTAGCGTACATATCTATCGCATCTTCGTGCGACAAGTTGTTAACTATTTATCTCTCTACGTCAGTGTAACTAAGTGTTGGAAATATATACTTTATAATACTGTGAATCCCAGTGTTATACCAACTCAATCACCCCTTATTATCTCAACGGAAATCAGGGGATCGATCAATTCGTGGTGTCGATTGTTATAATCGTAACGGGGATTTACGACCCCCGTTGACGTTTCTCCTAGCGACTACGTCTCCCCGCGATTGGCCGAATTTACAGGTGGTGTGTGCCAAAATGAGAATGATACAATGTATGAAAATGGTCGCGTAATACTAAAACATTTCTCTTTCTCGATGCTTCGATTGTAGATTATTAAAAATAGATTGTCAAGAAAGGTAAAAAATATTGGAAAAATAAAAAAAAAGCCAACACCACACGGAGTTCCCAGGCGGTCACCCATCCAAGTACTATCCGTGCCCAGCGCTGCTTAACTTTCGTGATCGGACGAGAACGAGTGCACTCAACGCGGTTTGAGCGTTGGCTGAAGTAAACACCTTTCTTATTCGTTCCTGATGATCAAAAAATAGAATATTTAAAGAAACATAGGTGGTGTTACGCCGCCTAAAACATCTGCACGCCAGCCCGCGCGACCGGACAACAACCGACCTGCGTAACGTCACTTCGACCCTCAATAAACCTAAGGACCCACCATAACTTTCGCTTCCCTGCATTGTTTCGCCATATGTCTTCAATCCGTTTGTCTTGAAGAATTGCTAAAGCTTAAAAATATGCTCGAAACACAGTCGGTTTTAGAGGTGTCCTTGGGTTTATTAGTCGCATTTAAAACACGGAGAAAGCGGGTATGCACCCATTAGGAAAATCCGAATAGCCCTGTAATAAAACAAGCTAGGTTTTTCTCACGCACACAGTCATTTACGCACCACGATGGTAGGAGACTCCCTACTCATCCCTTCGAGCAGTAGTGCAGGTCATGACCAATCGACACCGCGGTTCGTTACCCTCACTTTTCCTAACGAAAGTGGGACCAACGAATCCGCGTTCTTTAGGCACAGGGGCACACCCACACCGAACTTTTCTTCCGTATTAAACAAAAGAGCGACAAACAGTCTATCAACTAACGCCTAACGCGGCAGGCTACACATAGCGCGAGAGTCGCATACTTCACGCACATCTTTTGTCGGTTCTCGGTGTTGTCGAACATACATCTTCTCTCCTAAACATATCATAGTGCTAAGTCCATTGACACATTAATTTCCATTATAAGAGCCCTGCTCTAGCGTACATATCTATCGCATCTTCGTGCGACAAGTTGTTAACTATTTATCTCTCTACGTCAGTGTAACTAAGTGTTGGAAATATATACTTTATAATACTGTGAATCCCAGTGTTATACCAACTCAATCACCCCTTATTATCTCAACGGAAATCAGGGGATCGATCAATTCGTGGTGTCGATTGTTATAATCGTAACGGGGATTTACGACCCCCGTTGACGTTTCTCCTAGCGACTACGTCTCCCCGCGATTGGCCGAATTTACAGGTGGTGTGTGCCAAAATGAGAATGATACAATGTATGAAAATGGTCGCGTAATACTAAAACATTTCTCTTTCTCGATGCTTCGATTGTAGATTATTAAAAATAGATTGTCAAGAAAGGTAAAAAATATTGGAAAAATAAAAAAAAAGCCAACACCACACGGAGTTCCCAGGCGGTCACCCATCCAAGTACTATCCGTGCCCAGCGCTGCTTAACTTTCGTGATCGGACGAGAACGAGTGCACTCAACGCGGTTTGAGCGTTGGCTGAAGTAAACACCTTTCTTAGTCCTTCCTGATGATCAAAAAATAGAATATTTAAAGAAACATAGGTGGTGTGTGCCAAAATGAGAATGATACAATGTATGAAAATGGTCGCGTAATACTAAAACATTTCTCTTTCTCGATGCTTCGATTGTAGATTATTAAAAATAGATTGTCAAGAAAGGTAAAAAATATTGGAAAAATAAAAAAAAAAGCCAACACCACACGGAGTTCCCAGGCGGTCACCCATCCAAGTACTATCCGTGCCCAGCGCTGCTTAACTTTCGTGATCGGACGAGAACGAGTGCACTCAACGCGGTTTGAGCGTTGGCTGAAGTAAACACCTTTCTTATTCGTTCCTGATGATCAAAAAATAGAATATTTAAAGAAACATAGGTGGTGTTACGCCGCCTAAAACATCTGCACGCCAGCCCGCGCGACCGGACAACAACCGACCTGCGTAACGTCACTTCGACCCTCAATAAACCTAAGGACCCACCATAACTTTCGCTTCCCTGCATTGTTTCGCCATATGTCTTCAATCCGTTTGTCTTGAAGAATTGCTAAAGCTTAAAAATATGCTCGAAACACAGTCGGTTTTAGAGGTGTCCTTGGGTTTATTAGTCGCATTTAAAACACGGAGAAAGCGGGTATGCACCCATTAGGAAAATCCGAATAGCCCTGTAATAAAACAAGCTAGGTTTTTCTCACGCACACAGTCATTTACGCACCACGATGGTAGGAGACTCCCTACTCATCCCTTCGAGCAGTAGTGCAGGTCATGACCAATCGACACCGCGGTTCGTTACCCTCACTTTTCCTAACGAAAGTGGGACCAACGAATCCGCGTTCTTTAGGCACAGGGGCACACCCACACCGAACTTTTCTTCCGTATTAAACAAAAGAGCGACAAACAGTCTATCAACTAACGCCTAACGCGGCAGGCTACACATAGCGCGAGAGTCGCATACTTCACGCACATCTTTTGTCGGTTCTCGGTGTTGTCGAACATACATCTTCTCTCCTAAACATATCATAGTGCTAAGTCCATTGACACATTAATTTCCATTATAAGAGCCCTGCTCTAGCGTACATATCTATCGCATCTTCGTGCGACAAGTTGTTAACTATTTATCTCTCTACGTCAGTGTAACTAAGTGTTGGAAATATATACTTTATAATACTGTGAATCCCAGTGTTATACCAACTCAATCACCCCTTATTATCTCAACGGAAATCAGGGGATCGATCAATTCGTGGTGTCGATTGTTATAATCGTAACGGGGATTTACGACCCCCGTTGACGTTTCTCCTAGCGACTACGTCTCCCCGCGATTGGCCGAATTTACAGTTGGTGTGTGCCAAAATGAGAATGATACAATGTATGAAAATGGTCGCGTAATACTAAAACATTTCTCTTTCTCGATGCTTCGATTGTAGATTATTAAAAATAGATTGTCAAGAAAGGTAAAAAATATTGGAAAAATAAAAAAAAAGCCAACACCACACGGAGTTCCCAGGCGGTCACCCATCCAAGTACTATCCGTGCCCAGCGCTGCTTAACTTTCGTGATCGGACGAGAACGAGTGCACTCAACGCGGTTTGAGCGTTGGCTGAAGTAAACACCTTTCTTAGTCCTTCCTGATGATCAAAAAATAGAATATTTAAAGAAACATAGGTGGTGTGTGCCAAAATGAGAATGATACAATGTATGAAAATGGTCGCGTAATACTAAAACATTTCTCTTTCTCGATGCTTCGATTGTAGATTATTAAAAATAGATTGTCAAGAAAGGTAAAAAATATTGGAAAAATAAAAAAAAAAGCCAACACCACACGGAGTTCCCAGGCGGTCACCCATCCAAGTACTATCCGTGCCCAGCGCTGCTTAACTTTCGTGATCGGACGAGAACGAGTGCACTCAACGCGGTTTGAGCGTTGGCTGAAGTAAACACTTTTCTTATTTGTTCCTGATGATCAAAAAATAGAATATTTAAAGAAACATAGGTGGTGTGTGCCAAAATGAGAACGATATAATGTGAGGTAATAGTCGTGTAATTCCAAAACATTCTTTTTTCTGGATGGTTAGATTATAAATTATTAATAATCGATTCTTAAGGAAGCCGAAGCTTTTCGTTTTTAGAAGCCGAAGATTTTCTTTTTTAGAAGCCGAAGATTTTCTTTTTTAGAAGCCGAATTGATTGTTTAGGATTACGTTATTTTTTATGCGAAAGGAGACTATAGGGGGTTATTCATGACTATTTCGAATACTTATGTTGTGTAGGATACTTAGAGGTCGCAGGTTTGAGGACGAGAAGTGGTTTTTATTTATTTTTTTATGATTGCTGTTAATTTAGCTTTCCCCATTTTCTAGGGAAGTACGGTTGATTGATAATCTGCGACACTCACTTTCGCAGTCAAGAGGCTATTTTAGTAGACGGTAATCGTACACAATCTGGACAATGGTTGGATACTAATGAGACTTTTAAACAAATGCTGAAACTGTCATTACGGCCGAAACAGGTTATGATGATTGTATGCTGTACATAGATAGCAGATGATGCACTCATTAACCTGGGTTTAAGGAATGTGTTTGATAATGATAGCTCGTAATGGCTCAATAAAAAGGACATTAGAATAAAAAACGACGTCGCAGAAATTCTATAGGAATAACATGATTCAAGTAAGATATAACTGAAAAAATAAATTCCTAGGATTTGTAATGTAACGTGAAGTATCGAATGAGTTAATATGACAGGAACATACCTAATCGCGTAAGTCATACGATCCAGTCTAAGACACCTCATAATGCATAATCTTTGCAGAGCAGTTTTATTTTTCCAATCTTGTGGGAAACTTTCTCGTTCCGGCGTATCTGATTCTACAAACTTCTTCCATCGTTTTGCAGCACCTTCTATGTCTTTTTCTAAATTTTGAAAATCCTCCATTTGGCTCAAATATTTAATCCCTCCCCAACCGACGTCTGTTAAAAAGTCTACAGGGCTTGTTAACTCGGGAATATACGGAAATCGTAGTAGGAAGTCAAGTTCTGATTGTGATATTTCCTTTGCTTCCATAAAAATCTGAAACAAATAGAATTATTCGATGTGACGTTAGTCGCAAGAAAAATGCGATATGTAGTGTTGCAAGCTACCCTCGTATGATTTAGTTTATCCCAGGAAGATTTTTTTGGTAAACTTTGCACTTCTATGCAAAATTTTTCTAATCAATATACTACGTTATTTATCGCTATTTTAACGTTTTTTTCTTTTCTTGTTAGAAGTATCTAACCGTTTGGTTTGTATTATTGAACTCGATTATAAGATTAATAATAAATTATGCAATTATACCAATTATAATTATCACATCTAATATAGTAGAGTAAAATAGTATATAGTATAGTAAATGAGATTCCATACAATTGATAATGCAGTAAATAAAAAGATCATATTAACACCTATCCTATGGCACCAACCTGTTTGTCAAGTGCAGGCTAATTGTTCAGAAGACACGATTTTTTGGCCGATTCGGCAATTAAAAAAAAAGATATTTGGTGGAACAAAGACCCTATTGATGTGATAAAACAATAGATTCGTTGAAAAGATATTTCGATGAAATCAATAAATTAGTAAATAAATTGATAAGATGATAAAAACAATATGGAATTTTTAATATCCACCAAAGTTTATTTAATTTAGATTCCATCAAATATATATTTTTAACGTATATATATTTCATTATATATATCTATATTCGATGTTCAGTAATTAGTATTAAGGATATGTTGCAATGTAGCTAATGGAAGATGGTTGTTTTATACAAATTACTAATACGAAGCGTATAAGTAATACAGTAATTACTAGGTATAAGATAGGAATAGTGACAAAACAAAACCAAGAAAAAGAAATCCCTTGGATCTGGCAACACGGATGGCGGGTTCCACAGATTGAGAACCGCTGATCTAAATTATAAAATATTTACCTGAATGGTCATTTGACAAAGGAAGGTCAATTTATCGGCTTCAAATAATCCTCTGCTTGTATAAATGAAAACTAGATAAGTGATGCTATCCATTAAAAGAGCCACGCGCTTAGCCAAATCCTCCGAAGCTACTGCAAATCTAATTGCGTTTAGAAAGACAACGCTGAAAGCTTTCAAAGAAAACTGATAGAGCATATTGATCTTGTTCAAATCGTTTAAAACGAAATATAAGAGGCTGGCTCGAGCCGCAACAGGACGATAAATTTCTCGAGCCTCGTCTATCTTTACAGCAGTCACTCTAGCTTCAGCTACTTTTATTTCTATTTCCGCAGCAGTTTTTTTCGTGGTTTCGAGATTGATCACGAGATCGACGTCGCTTAAAATGTCTGGCCCAGCAGTCGATAACCTTTGAAAAGAAACACAACATTATGTCATGATATTTACATTTGTAAACACACACCATAACTGTCATAAGACAAATTTTGAAAGTTGAGATATAACAGTTAATATCTTTAATTAAAAGATTTTGATTACGAGTGAAATATTATAAATATTAAATAATAGTTAATAGTTATTCGTAATCACAACAATTAAAAATTGATACTTTTTATTCACTTCATTTTTGGAGATTTCTTCCAGATCTATTAATAACTGGCTACCATTTAAATGAAAATTAAATTTTAATGACTTTTTTCCACAAAATGTTTAATATGCGGTACTTGATACTATGATGAAGGAAGGTCAGCAACCCCTATTCGATATACGTTAGACGACTTGGAAAAAGAATATGTCCCATTTAAAGAAACCCATAGCGAATTAGACGAGACAGACTATGGGCAGACAATAGAGGAATACCTTAACCTAAAAGCAACATTTTATACCTGTAAAGAACGCGCTCGAGATATAATTAAACAGACAAAAATGCGGATAAGAGAGCCAACAGATAGTACGCTAATCTCACTGGGCACACCATATTCGGTTCCAGCCGACAATGAAATAGCATTATTAAAAAATCAGCTATGTACATTTTCGGGATTCTGTGAAGATTGGCCAAGGCTCGCGGTGCAATTTCGCTTCATAGTACACGAGAATTTACGTATTGACGACTGTAAGCGATTCATTTATCTCCGCTCTTGCCTAATACAGGATGCTAACGCAATAGCATCATTAGACAATAGAGTCATAAATTATTCGATAGCATGGGAGATTTTACAAAAGAGATACAACGAAATCGTAGTCAACCATTTAAAGACATTGTTTTACATGGCTCCTTTACAGCGGCCTTTACATCGTACCAAGACCTATAATCCTATTCAAAGAAGATAGAAACTCATTATAGAGTCTTGTAGGCGCTCAAACAACCGACCGCGGATGCAGTGCTGCTCTATTTGCGTACATCCAAGTTAGATCGCGAGACCGAGTTAAAATGGAAGGAAAGGATAGTAAACACACCCTTCCCAATAGTCGAAGAACTGTTCAAATTTTTAGACGGTCGCTGCGGGATGTTAGAACTTACAGCATCATCATATCAAACACTATCACACTCTACAACCCGTCGGGATAATTTACGTTACCGGAACAAGACGGCATACGCAAACTGCACGAATCCAACCGGACTCCAAACTAAACATTCATCTCACAGTCTCGAATCACGTGCAACCTTTGCAATAGATCTCATGCCTCGCGATACTGCAAGAAATTTTTAACAACGTCCGTACCCGAGCGATCAAAACTAGTGAGAGAAAAAAAAACCTTTGCTTCAATTGTCTGTGTAGCACACACTCTGTTGAAGAATGCCCAATGGGTAGCTGCACGTCGTGCCATACACGGCACCACAATCTCCTGCGTTCGAATATGGGTAATTCATCGCAGTCAGCTTAAACACATCTAATATGTCATTTGTCCCATGTACTCCCAACTGTTATCTTGTCGATTTTCTATCAGCAAGTTGGCAAAAACCATAGCCGAATACAGAACTCTGTATGAAGGATGGAAAATGTTCATAGATGTTAGAATTTAACATATTCATTCCATAATCGCACTTTTGTAAATCCATATCTCATCAAAATGTACTATGCGCAATTACATACTTCTTCACAATGAAAACTTTTGAATGTGACCGTTCAAGGGGGACGGTATGTTCGAGATTTTGGCCGCCACCTAGTTGATAATGCACCTTGGTATGTAACCAATGAAACAATACACCGCGACCTCAAGATACCCACCGTCAAAGAGGAAATAGCAAAATATAGCGACAGATATAGCAAAAGAATCAACAAACACCGAAACCCCCTAATCACTGGACTACTCGATACGACGGACCAGATTCGCAGGCTGAAGAGGCACTACCCGCTAGACCTAAACGTTAGATTCATTTAATTATCCAAATTAAGCATATGCACTTACTTATAATACTTATAAATTATACCTATCTATAATAAGTATTAACTTATTGTAAATAAACAGCCATGTCACTGCGCCACGCCAGAAAAATTACTGAAAATTCTCAACGCGAGAATTGATTGTAATTTCAACAAATAAATAAAAAAACCTTGTTGATAATTCGCAACACATAGGATACCACCTAAAATTGTATCATATACCTACCTGTGTAAAAGATCATCTTCCAATCTCTTCAAGGTAATTTTGAAGGTATTTTGTTGAGTAGTTAATTCCGCTTTTTTGGATTCTAAATCAGGTCTTTCAGCTTTCACAACGTCACCCAGAAGTTGTTCCTCCAAACCATCTTTTGTTACAGTAAAGTTGATAAGAGTAGTTTGAGCTTGTATCTCGGGCTTATAATGAGGATTAGCTAATTTCGTTTGTAGAATTAGCCGGAAACGAGGGTCATAATCTACTTCTTTGTCCCAAATTTTTATCGCCCTTTATAGTAATAAAAAAGTATATATAAAATATAGAGTATATAATAGTTATAGTAAGAGAGGGAAGGGAACAGGTGGAAGCAGAAAACGGACAAGAACCGTTAACAGCAGACCAAATCGTGGAAGAAAGAAGGAAGAAGGAAACAGAGGAGAGAGAGAAAAGGATAAGAGAATCGAGGTATAATAGGTATTACAGGAATATAGCAAGAGAAGAAACCCCAAAGTACCTAGAAGGGAAGATGAAATGGAAGGAGAGAAGCACGCTCTCCAGATTTAGATGCGGCAACGTAGCTAAGGCAAGGGAGCACTGGAAAGAGGAGGAAGAAAGAAGGTGCAGGCTGTGCAATAAAGGAGAGGAAGATATGAGACATATCCTGGAAGAATGTAAGGTAACAGGGGGACCAAAGGGACTGGAAGAGACACTAAAGGAGACAGGAGAGGGGCTAGCAGTGCTGAAAGAGATAATGGAGAAGAGAAGAGATTACAGCTAGATTCAAAGGCCAAAGAACGACAGGCAGAAGGGTTAGGACAAAATAACGAAGTGCAATGTAACATATGTCGTATTACAAAGTAGCATAAGTGTACTGTAAGGTGATTTATGTAGTAATGTCAGAAAGTATGTAAACCGGAAGTCGTCCAAAGCCGAAAGGCAGGAACTATGTTTAATAAATAATAATAGTTATAATAATTATATATTACAGTAATTATAAAATAAAATAAAGAAAATAAATAGAACAATTCAAAAATAAGATAAATGTAAATAAGTGTTCCAAGTATATAGAGTCATATGTGCATCTATTACAAATAATTTAAGTTTTGTTACTATTTCTGATTCATATTAATATATACTGCATAATATCTCAAAGTTGGTATTAAACAGTCTCTGGTTATTATCATAAAACCATTATACATATTGAATCGATCTCTGTACGCACGACTACATCTTAGATGCATCTTATTGTTAATTACGTTTTATATCCTATATATATAAACAAATCATCATGCTTTCTAATTGTTAATTCAAACAATAAAGCAGATAATAAAGTTAAAAATTGTAGCGGCCCATGGCCGTAAAAATGCCCGTAGAAAGGTCCAGGGTCCACTTGGCCTGCGAAACGAACGACTTACAAAAAAAGCTCAAGGGCCTTCGACAAGAAAAAATCATTTCCCTACCCCGGAAGAAAACATTCTCTTTCGGGGACCACGGCAATCTACCATCACAAAATAAATGCTCGATTGTTGTAGTGTGCGGTAAAACTATTGTTTAGAGGACCTACCACCAATGACCTTGAGATATGTTATCAAGGTTACTTTTCTGAGTGATTTTCAAAATGTTTTAGTCGCTGATCTTGCCGCTCGTCTGTAAAAATTTTGGCAAACGAGGCAAAAATTTTGGGTCAATAATTTTGTAATTCCACCAAATGCCCAAAATAGACAAATAACTGAAAAAAAAATAATTTTGCTTCACACGAGTTAAGGTTAGAGTTAGTATTAGAGTTAGGTTGTCGTCACGCCAAGGAAGTTCTGGGTCCTCCTCGGACGTGCCAAGGGATAGCGTTGAGAGGGGAGGTCCCTCTCAATGACCAAACTAGACCTGATGCCTGAGACTTAGGTTAGGGTTAGCAAACAAAATCGAACCCAAACCTAATGTTAGTCGTTAGACGAATATAAATGTTTACATTAACTTTAAAGATATAGATTGAGAGGTTTATTCAATATTTAATTATTCTAAAGAGAACTTCGAACTCATAATTTCGAAAATTGCATTTGCGCTAAGTTGTTTCTGTTTCATTCGTCTCAGTCATATCATTTTGTTTCGAAATTGTATGGGATTTGCTATATAAAAATCTTCGTTTTTTCCAGGACTACGATCGTTTAACGTCTCGAACAGAGTGCATGCTACTCGAGACCATCCCCTCCACAACATATCCGAAATTAAACAAAATTGGAGTTGAAATTCCCATTTGTGCATAATTACCGAAATGATAGTTGCTGACATCGTTGACCCAGTGATGAACAATGTCAAATTTTCTCACATTACAACGGGTCATGTTTGCTGTTTAACAACATATTTCTTTGGACTTTATCAGAAAATGTGTAATAATGAATAGTTAAATATGACTTATTTTAAATAAATTTTAGTATGATTATATTAATAACTTTTTAACGAATAACAAGAGATAGCTAAAATTTTTTAATGGTCACTCAGAACGGTGACCTTGATAGCATATATGTATGAAGGTCAGAATCATTAAAGGTTCTAAACAGCAATTTTATCTAATATGAATTTATGTTACAATAATAATATATATAGGCAAGTACCTTCCTTTTTTTATTAGATCTCTCTTTATAACAGGATCTAAAATGGGGTCGATGGTTTCCATGATATTTTCAATTAAAACAATTCCTCCATTCGCAATGGAAATTTCAATTAAATATAAATAATTCGGTTGAGTAAGTCTCAGCACTTGCAAATCTTCACCATATCGATTTTTAATCCATTTTAATCCTTGTAATTGTGGATCTATCATTAGAGGCCATCTCGTTGAATTCATTAAAATTGTTGCATTTTCCGAGGACATTTTGTCTGTAGGTAAACCTTAACAAACGATCAGTATTTCGTTATAATGATTTATTATTAAAGTTAAATATAAAAGCACAATTAATTTTTAGATTTTTAACTTTTATGATGATTCGATCGTTATTAATAGTATATTGCGCTTTACGCGTTATAATGTTCATGCGCAGCATTAATCGATGTAGTTCTGTACTTTGTACATAAAAACTGTAATTAAAAATTGTTATATTGTCCCAGCACCTTAAAAACACATATATTAGTTTAGAAATCATTACAATTCGAGGTTTGTTAAATTATTTTGCTGTTGTTTACACTACTTGTCTACGGATTTTTATTCAAATTCATATTTTTGAGAATATAAATAAGAAGAAGGAATCTCGATAGAAAATTATTTTACCTATCAAGTAATATTATAGAAGACATTGTACTTTGGATATTTTAAGTATTTCTTTATATTATGTGTATTGGAGCTAGAAGTGTGCTCCAATTGGTAGCTGTTAATAATAGATGGCAAATTGTAATTATAAATATATTTCTAATAGGACATGCGCGGAGGATTTAATGACTCCTGCGGGCCGCGCGTATCATAAATTTCTAGCAGACCCTCGAGGAATTCTCCCGCATCCTTATAAAGGTCCCTTCTTCGATGTCAAGACAGCTTTTGCCTGTCATCGCAAACAGAAGAATACTGCTCCCGACCAACTGTTCAGCGATGTGCCACTTGAAATAGGTATGTACTGAGGGTGTGTATTAAAAACTGTAATAATTTAGTGCAGCGTAACTTGGTCTGAACTTGACTGAATCTTGATTGGCTTAGCTTCAGTGCACCTCCAGCTTTACTTTAGAACCTCGAAGGAATTTAGTCTCTTTATAGAGAGATTTAACATGTACATGTGGCTTTTCAGCCAATAAGCTCACTTATCTTCGTAATTGCATTGAAAGTGGCAGTGGAAGTAGGAATAATCTCCCTTCACTTAAGGGATCTCTTCAGCAACCTCTTGGTTGTGAGCCAAATATTCTCATATTTTCATTTCAACGTAGAATGTGTAATACTATTAAGTTGCTGTTGCTACTTTGTACATTTGTTGATTTTTTGTTGCTTAAATTGTTCACGAAAAGGAGATTTAAATCAGTACGGGGAGATATTCAATATTTTCATTAAAATATTATATCGATGACTCTAATATCTCGAAGAACGTGAGAAAGATTTTATAAAGAAAACAGAACATCTTTTTGTGTATGATATTATTTGTCTATTTGAAACAAAAATAGCGTTTTCCCCTTACATTTCTTCCTATCATAGAAATCGACTGATCGTGAGATGTTTAAGGTGTTTCAGTTACACGGGGAATTATGTATCTATTCTATAGCATCACGTTCAAATGATAATAACTTTTGACATTAACTAAGCTGTAGAACGTATAAATGTATTCACCTTCGTTGTTCCATTGTGCAATTTGTGCATCGTCTGTCAATAAAGCCAGTACATCCAATTCAGTAGTCCTCGGTATTTTTACTTCCAAATTTTCCAGAAACGGTAACCAATTTTCGTACATTAAGTCAGATCTATATTTTCGAGTGAAAGAACCCATATATGATAAAAATGCTGTTACAATCAGCACATCCCCTGGTACCGTTACACACGAGTTCGTCAAACTAAAAATTTAAATTCGTTATAATAATCTTATTTCTATCGTAGAAAATAGCAAATTTTATGTCATAAGGATAGTAAATATTCTTAAATCATAGGTCATTGTACGCGTGTTAAAACGTTCTACTAGATTGTAAGAAAACATATCATTTCATTTAAAAAAACAAAGTTGACCTTCATATGACTTCTACAAGCCCACCTATGAAAGAATAATTTGCATCAAATTATGTTTTTCCTATCATTTCTCTATCATCTTTCGTATCACTAATAACAGCCCAGATATTCAAGTTACCTGTGTTAGGTATACCCTGTTTTTAGTTCACCCTGTATAGTATCTATATTTATACATATATATGACACATGCATATTTATGTATATTTATTTTATGTATATCTATTTTTGTGTATATTTTAATACATATTTGATATATACATAAATAATAAATACCGTTCTATATTTGTCAGAAAAATATCATTAACTGTGAAAATAATCATGTTTATATTAATGTGAAATATTTTAAAAATAATATATAACATACAAAAATAGGAAATGAGAAATAGTAGAATCTGACCTTTCAACCTCCTCGGTCCACCGAATTTTTTCGGATGCTAAGCCATTCACTAATCTATTTGCAAGGTCAATTGTTAAAGCAGTAGCGTCAGCTTCGTCTTGACATTTTTGTTTCTCAGCTAAAGCTGCATTCATCCTTTCTCCTAACACGTCCAGCACTTTTTGCAACTCCTAAAGTAATGGAATTAGAAGTAATTAATTGAAATGAATAATAATTATCCTAAAAAGTTATTTCACATATATTTTGCTACATAATAATTAATAATAAGGAACTATAGCATTCACTAGGTCATTTTATCTTATTTGCTAATTCACACTATGATTTCTCTGTTATATCTTTTCTTGCATTTTCAGATAGAACATACTTATGTAAGCAAGTATACTCTTCTATGGTTTGCACATATGATATTGTTCCCGTCATTTTTCCGTTTATAAAGGTATCCCTTGTTATTAGAGATGGCATGACCTGCTAGTTGTAAATCACGATTTTATATGTCGGAGATGAAAGGACATCGGGTCCTTTCATTTGGAATATTTGGGAAGGCCCCAATACTTTAGTCCAGACTTTTTATTATATCTGTACTTAAATAATAAAACTGAGAAATATTTGTTTATGATTTAATCTAAGTATGGGTGCCCGAGATTTATGACGGTGGGTTTGGACTCGAAGTGACATAACGGGTCATAACAGAGCTATGGTACAATTATATAGCTCTCCTTAAAAAACACAAAGATTGACCCATGGGATACAGAAAGGTACGAAGAGGAGTATTCAAGGGCAGTTCCATTTGGACTGAGATTCAGTCAGATAAGTTCTACTTGTACTGTGGACAAGTACATTGAGACATACCCGAATCGTGGATCAGTAAGTTAAGTTCGACTTAGACTGTGGCAGAAATCGCATACGTCATCCCGTTGACCGTGGATTCGTTATCGAACCTAAATTCATTGATTATCTAATCGCCGCTATTACTTGTTAAACTCTGTAATAATTACATTAGCATCAGTAAGATATCATTTATCATACATAACAACGGTGGCCAATTCACGTGGTGATTCATTATACGCCCCTTACACCAATGATAAATCGACATATATATGTCGGGTTTACATTAGAATTAGGGTTAAGGGCGTGAAACGAATCTTCGTTTGGGTTACACGTTGTCGTTATGCAATAGAGAAGACATTGACTAGTGCAAATACGATTATTATAGAACCGGACAAGTAACCGTGGTAGTTAGGTACTCGAGAAACTAACGACAATGATCCTAGGTTCAATAACGAATCCGCGGTCGACGGGATGATAGATGAACGTACTCACAAAATCTAAGTCGGACGCGTAATATTCACTGGTCGTAAAGGATTACTCCTTTTATCAATGAGATCGCGAGCGAGAATGTCTTTCCCGTCCCGATGGTGCCACAGAGGAAAACTATAATGGGGTGTGTCTAAGGACACGAGATCATCGGATTCGTCGAGAAAAGCCTTCGTTCAGAAAGTAAGGGAAATTGGCGTTGCTGCTAATTGGTCAATCTCCACATCGGTGGTTAGAAAGAGATGCTAGCCGCCCTCGAGGGAAAGTTGCTAGTGGGAGACGCCGCTCGTTGAAAAATAGGTCTCCCCTATTTTCCCGTAGGTGGGACAAAGACTGTTTGTCTGTTTGAAGGACTTTAGTTGACTAAATCTTAAGATTTATAACGGGCCCTCGGGCTAACTGAACATGTACTGCGGAGACGCATCGACATCTGGCAATCATCTTACTCGAAGAATGGGGTCTACGTGTGGCGAGCTACGGGTCAGAGACCGTCCAGTGTTACAACTATTTCGTTTTTAAGGAGAGCTATAGAATTATCCCATGCCTTCCATATATATGTCGGAGATGAAAGGAAAACCGGAGCTTTCCCTTTGCAATTTTGAGGAAGCCTTCTAATGCTTTAGCCTAGATTTTATCATAGCTGTAATTAAGCAATTGTCATTTGTAATTGTTTGATATTTGTGAAAGCGAAAGTGGGTTCGAGGTGACAACTGGTCGCCGAACGTAGCCACGGTCACGGGATAAACGATTTGCCTGACGAAGGTGTGGATCGGTTGTATTGTTCTCCCTAGAAATCACATAGAATTGTACTTTGGAGATGTCGATATAATGGGACACACGTTGTATTAGGAATCAAACTCCAGACAGAAACTGCCTAGCAACGGCGTTTGGATCTTTCTCGATGCTTCCAAAGAGTATACAACAAACTTTTGGCAGAAACTGCCTAGCAATGGCGATTGGAACCTTCTCGATGCCTCCAGCGAGCATATAACAAACAAATACAGTCGTCAAATGCTACAGAAGACTTGGCATGCGACTACTCCTGAGGATTTCCGTAGTAAACGCTTTGATGGTTTACAAAATTGTAGCAAGGAAGAACATAAATATTAGAATATTTAGACAAGTATGAGTTGCAAAATTATTAGGGTTGTCCGAAAATATAAGAATCCCCATTTTCGACGGAGTCAACATAGTATCGCCGTCGAAAAATGACTTCCGGAAGAAACATTAAACGCGCACGCACTTATGTTATGCAAATAAAGGACATCGAATGGAACGGACAAAGGCACAAAAGAATTCGAAGAAAACAACAACCTATTATCCAAATTGTTCATCGAGGGTAATCAATGCTGTATACTTCCTAGAATTAGGATGAATAGGGATTTGAAGAAATCCACCGGCCATGTCCAGAATAATAAAATATCTCGCTTTTGCAATCTCGCGACTTGATCCGCAATGAGGGGTAAAGGATACCGATCCGCGACCGTATATTTATTTAGTTCTCGAAAATCTACCTATCATCTATCTGAACCATTGTTCGCCTTCACGAGTAACACAGGGCTCGCGAACGGTGAATTACTAGGCTTTATGATTTTTGGCTGTAATTAAGTCGCTTGTTCTCTCACGTATTATTCTGCGCTCGCGAAATCTATTAGGACTCCTTGTACGGCGATGTTAGAATCAATTAATTGTACTTCTAACTGGCCTGTATTTTTTTGTACGAGTACGTAGGGAACCTGTAACGGATGAATCTCTGAATTTTCGAAAAGATTAATCGACTTTTATCACTACCACGTACCTCATTGTCAACTTCATTAACATCGATCTCGTTTTCAGCGGTTTTATTACAGGCATTAATTATTTTTGTTTTACACATAGCGAGGCTATTTTGTGTAATATTACGTCAAAATCTTGGCTTAAAATTTAACGAGTAATCGCGATATCGTATTGTTAAATAACTATCAGCGAGAACATGAAAAGTTTATCTCTAACCACCGACACCTGCAACGGACAAGATTTGAGCGATACGTTTAGTACCGATATTTCTTATTCCTCGCATTACTACTATATCAATCGTTCTTTTGCCAGAAATTCTCAAGACTACGGATTCTTTAATTAGCGAACACTCGGCTCCGAAATCGGGGTAAAATGGAAACGACTCACCCGGATGGCTTGATCTACCAGTTGGCGCCTCCACTACGTGGAAGTTGATTCGACACTCGGTATTGAAATTATATTCAGGGCACTGCTTTGTAAAGGATTTTCCTCCATAATCAGATTGCTGGCTGCGCACCATGCAGCGGAGTCGAAAAATTGTTAGGTTCCACACTCGATTTTTGCACTAGCGACGGAATTAACTCGCGCACGATGGTCGTAAGCTCTTGCACTGTTATAACCGGCACTGATCCCACTTCTGATGTCGGGTTTACATTAGAATTAGGGTTAGGGGCGTGAAACGAATCTTCGTTTGGGTTACACGTTGTCGTTATGCAATAGAGAAGACATTGACTAGTGCAAATACGATTATTATAGAACCGGACAAGTAACCGTGGTAGTTAGGTACTCGAGAAACTAACGACAATGATCCTAGGTTCAATAACGAATCCGCGGTCGACGGGATGATAGATGAACGTACTCACAAAATCTAAGTCGGACGCGTAATATTCACTGGTCATAAAGGGTTACTCCTTTCATCAATGAGATCGCGAGCGAGAATGACTTACCCGTCCCGATGATGCCACAGAGGAAAACTATATTGGGGTGTGTCTAAGGACACGAGATCATCGGATTCGTCGAGAAAAGCCTTCGTTCAGAGAGTAAGGGAAATTGGCGTTGCTGCTAATTGGTCAATCTCCACATCGGTGGTTAGAAAGAGATGCTAGCCGCCCTCGAGGGAAAGTTGCTAGTGGGAGACGCCGCTCGTTGAAAAATAGGTCTCCCCTATTTTCCCGTAGGTGGGACAAAGACTGTTTGTCTGTTTGAAGGACTTTAGTTGACTAAATCTTAAGATTTATAACGGGCCCTCGGGCTAACTCAACATGTACTGCGGAGACGCATCGACATCTGGCAATCATCTTACTCGAAGAATGGGGTCTGCGTGTGGCGAGCTACGGGGCAGAGACCGTCCAGTGTTGCAACTATTTCGTTTTTAAGGAGAGCTATAGAATTACTCCATACCTTTGTTAGATAAAGCGTTCATCCCGTGACCGCGGCTACGTTCGGTGACTGGCTGTCGCCTCGAGCCCAAGCTCATTATCACAACTCTCGAACAATTACAATCGGATTGAATAACTACAATTGTTCAATTACAGCTATAGTAGACTCTAGGTTACAATGTTGCGGGATTATCCAAAATTCCAAAGGCTCCGGTGTTCTTTCATCTCCGACATATATATATATATTTATATATATATATATATAATATATTATAATATATTATATATTATATATATTATTATATAAATATATATATTTTATATATATATTATATATATATATAATATATATATATTTTTATATATATAAATATATATATATAAAATATATATAAAAAATGGAAAGAGAGAGAGAGAGAGATAATTGATAAGAGAAATAAAAAGAGAGAAATAAATGGATATTTAATTGAATATAATTATTTATATACCTTCTTATAACCTATATATACAGAGTGGTAGGTAACTGGCGGTACAAGCAGAAAAGGGGTGATTCTACGCGAAAAATAAGTTGAAAATATAAAGTAACAATTTTTCGTTTGAGGCTTTGTTTTCGAGAAAATCGACTTTGAATTTTCGCTCGATACGCGTGCACTTTATCACGTCTCGTTATAACGGATCTCACTGTAGATCGGTGTCTCGATGGAAAAATTAAAAAAAAATTTTTTATTCTATATTTTCGACTTCTTTTTTCGCGTAGAATCCACCAGTAGTACCACCAGTTACCAACCACCCTGTATATTCATTTTGTACTACACCTTTTGAAACATGGAAAAATAATTCCAAGAGAAATCGTACAATTTAAAGAAATAATAAAGAAAATTATGATTAATATTGATATAAGTATATATATCCATAATGCCAAAGCAAACATGATAGATGTTATACATGTTCATCGAAATTATGTACTTTTATAATATAAAAATTTTCGTTATATATATCTATACATCATGACAAGCAATGAAATGAACATTAATTTACCGCTAATCGTGTCCTCAAAGCATTCAAGTGATCCATAGCAGCTTTTAACTCGGCATTAGCTTGTGCAAGTGCAGCTCTTAATGGTTTCACTGTTTCATTAATATAATGGAAAACCATTATATTTCTCACCCAACTGCAAAGACCTGCAGCGGCTTGTGATTTTGAATAAATAATCTCTGGATCAAAATCTAAAAGTATGATATAATTATTGTTTCGTTAACGTATATCTATATGCCGTATATCTATAATATGTGATGTAATATTAACTATCTTAATATACGAGGATCAGCCGAATATAAACCAGACTTTGTTTTTAACTTTATATTTTAGTAAAATATTCCAGAAGGAATATTCTTCCTATATACATTTCGTTTTTGTGTATACACTTTTTCCATCAGATTGTTAATTTTTTCATTCCAGTTTTGTAAAAAGTGGAGGGCTGGATCAGAAGTCAATTAATCTACTTCTTCGTTGATGTCGATACGTTGTCCTCCTAGCGCCTCTTTAAGTGATCCTGATTTTGCGGAACTTTAACTTCTTCCGAATGATGGAAACCACACTTCCGCGATTAATAATAACTTTCGAGCTGACGTTGCTGATGTGATGTGTTTTAAACGTATTGATTAGAGATGGCGTGCAAAATTACTAACAGTGATTTATCACAGTGATCGCAAAATCATCAGTCGTAATCTAACTTTATACACGATCGTGATCGTAACTTTTTTATATGCAGTCAATTTATTCACTGTGATCGTAATTCTTGATCCTGATTGAATTATTTCTTATAAAATACTTCAGTACAGCTTGCACAAAAATATCTGCATATAGTATTAATTTAAAGTTACGTTACCGTTTTCTCCATTTAACGTAAATTTACTTTATTTAATAATAAAAATGTAAAATAATTCAATCTTTGTTTGTCTTTATCTCATATCAGTATCTTAAAGAGTAAAGTACTAATTCTTCCTCTCGATTTCAAAATCGTTTCATATCGTTAATATAAAATATACAGGTTATGTGATGCGTGTAAAAAACAGTTATGTTCTCTTCCATCGGCTTCATCAGCAGTGATTACAAAAGATCAAGAAGAATCTTTTGATGAAAAATCATCGTGATTGGGAACGAATGTGACGAAATCATTTATGGTTCACAAATAACAGCTCTTGCCTTCTCTAATATTGGTGTTCACTAGAAAACGATTTATGCCACTCACTTGGTTTCTTGATAATGTTTTGTCCCCAAACTATAATAGCAATCTATGCAAAATTTCAGTGGGTTTTCTGCCTTTAACGGTTAAAAACTTGATAATTATGTGTCGTGCAACGGAAAATCGTACTGCTTTCTCGCATATTGTGCCATCTACTGAAGAAACAATAAATGGAGCACTACATGGAGTGGAAGGTCAGGTATGTCACATGCAGTCCGGTTAATATTTAACAGACCCTCGTATGCATCAAGTATATAAATTAATTCGATGTAGTCTTAAATAAAATATAAATTTTATTTATATATCGTATAAAGTACGGACAATCACCAGACGAATTTCTACAATTTGCTTTAATTTAAAAATTTACTTTTCGATCGAATGCTGGATTCCGGAAAATTTTACAATTTTGGATAAAATAGGATAATCAAGTCACCTGTAATTTGTGAAATTTACTTCCAAAATTTTATTTGTTTTACCATCAAGTTTATGACTGTTGTGGAAGAAAGCTTATTAATATGAATTAATAACTTATAGATTGTGAAATTTAGAATTTAATAATAATATTGGTTTAATTATGCAATAAGGCTCAGATGTGGCATGATTTTCTACATTGGAAATTGCTTCGTTTATAACTTTTGCGACACGAGGCGGTTCTTGTCGAAGCTAAATCACCCCCTTTCGTTTCGTTTTTACTATTTGAATGTATGTTTAAATTATATAAACGTAAACAGCATTTATTTAAAACTATTATAAAATGAGAAGGTATTTGTAAATTTAAAGGCAGTGTTACGCCGGGCGACTCTCTACTTGGCCCAGGTCATACACCGCGGGCCAGACGGATACCAGATGTCCCGTTGACGTCTCTCCTCGCGATTACGTCTCCCCGCGATTGGTCGAAAATACAGGCAGTATAAAAGTTAAAAGTAAAGGCATCGAATTAATTTATACACCAAATAACACAATTAATTTTAAATTAAATTTTTTAGTCATATTCTATCAGTATGTTCTATAGAGGTAAATAAAATACAGTGTTATATAAATATATTTAAATTTTCAGTAGAAATTCATAGGAAATATATAAAATACAAAGCAATATTTATCGATTTCATATTATTAGAATCTTTTCTGTATGTACATTATATATATACGGTACCATATTTCCAAGCTAAAAGTAATATCAGGAAGGCGAGTATTAATAAACATAATAAAATAATATGAAAAATTGATGATTGATTATTTAATCTTATCTTACAGTAATACGAAAAATTCTTTGGAAATAGTTGTAGCAATATACATGTATACGTACATACTTATAACCACCGTTAAGATTTAATCTAGTGTATTCAAGTAGTGTATACACAGTAGAACCTTGTTTATCCGATTAGGTCGGTGGAAAAGAAGGCAGTTCGGATAATCGAGCAGTTCTGGTAATAAAAATGTACTACATACCAAATCTCTCCAACTTTTCTCATTGTTTGCAACATTACGATTCAAGTGAAATTATAAAATTTCAACTGCTACTTCTCGACATAGTATTTATTTTGAATAAAAACAAGTGACTACATATATTAGCAGATATACACATTATACAGGGTGGTTGGTAACTGGTGGTACAAACGGAAAGGGGGTGATTCTACGCGAAAAAAGAAGTCGAAAATATAGAATAAAAAATTTTTTTTTTTTTATTTTTTCATCGAGAAAACGATCTACAGTGAGATCCGTTATAACGTACCGCACGCGTACCGAGCGCAAATTCAAAGTCGATTTTCTCGAAAACAAAGCCTCAAACGAAAAATTTTTATTCTATATTTTCGACTTCTTTTTTCGCGTAGAATCATTCCCTTTCCGCTTGTACCGCCAGTTATCAACCACCCTGTATAAAATCCGATTGCACATATTACGAGGTTAGCCTTGATCCTAGCTCGGATAATGCAGGCTCAGGATTCATTTGTTTGGATAAACGAAGTTCTATTGTATATTAATTTTATTGACTTCATTAATTTTACTGATTGTAAATTACTCAATTTTACAATTTTACTGAATTGTAAAATAGTAGTGTATTAAAATTTATGAATTACTGCCCACCTTTGTTGTTGATATAAGGTTGGATAGCCTTGACTACTTCAGGATGAATGTTCTCTTTGTCGTAATTTCGAAGTTGCGAGAGGAATGTGTCAACATGTCCCATCATCGCTTTGCACGCTTTCCAACTTCTATCTTTTGGAATTTGACCTCTGGGGGAAAATAAAACTAAAACAGCTTGTGCCACCATTGCTACTTGTTCCGGTGGCGTTCCAAAGGATTTTAGTTCTGTCAAGTTGTTCTGAAATTTAGATAATAATTTTGTGAAATATCCGGAATAAAATCTAATTATCGGGGTTTTTTTATTAAAATAGCTAGAGTTATCAAAATCGAGATTTTCAAATGTAAATCATGTCTTTTTGGAACTACATATATGTTTATGTACAATCGATTGTAAAAAGATTCCGACACTGTACAATTTTAATTTCTAATTCTAATTTTCTGTAAATGTACCAAGGATCAACAAAAATGTCTTATACTGTGTTACTGCACTATATAAAATGTAGACATAATTTACTCTTCCACGATATTTATTTTGATATTTCGACAACTATCAATAATAACTCTAATAATTAACTTTACCTATATAGTGTGGTGTAACACAATGTAATATATTTTTGCTGTTCTGTTTTCGATGTGAGGTGGATATAATCAAGTAAGGATGTATTCAGTCTTCACAGAGTGGCGAGTGTAAACGTTATTATGATATTTCCTTATATTTTCTATCGTTTATGATTTGTTTGTAAGTCTCAGCTATTCCTCTCAATAAAACATACCTACAATGTATCTCGATGTTCTTTCAACATTGTCGCCTCGATTTTGATAATTATGGACTATAAAAATCTTAAATTTCTCAAGATAAACCTAGACTTTTGGTAATATCAAATTGAATCTGATGTTAATAAATTCTATATTGGTTCGTATATATTTAATTATTCTGTCTTATCATGTTTCAATGTTAAGAAGAGGAAATTAGAAAGAATATTTATACATATTAAATATGATGAATAGAAATATAAGTGCCATAATTGAATCTGTCTTTCAAACAAATGTCTTACTTTATTTAATGTGTCAAGAGCAGCTTCAGCTTGTCGAACTGCAGGCTCTGCTTTTGCTAAATCCTCGTCGCATCTCCTTTGTCTCTCTGCTACTGTTTCTTTTATTTCGGCTACCTTTGCCTCTTCCTCGGACACTGTACACAAGTTTTTTACTCAACGCGTGACAATTTTCTATGTATTTTTTAATTATACCGTTGCATAATGTAATATACATATCAATCTCAGCAAACTTTGGATAAGTACTCGAAGGATCGAGACCCAAGCAGGGCACTTATCCAATGGAGACATCGATTTCAAGTGTCGATACGGCTTGCAATTTTGGTAAACATAGAAAAGGATAGCGTATGCGAAGATCAAGGAGGTTTGGGAATCGACTTGATAGAAAGAAACATATCGAAACATTAATGAGATAATACTAATGCAACGATGAATCTTTGTTTTTCATTTTCATTGAACTACTTTTTATTTTTATTGAGTTACTTATTATTATTATAATGCGAATTTTGTTATTATTATAATAATAACTATTTTTATTTTATTTTTGTTAAATTACTTTTTATTGAACGTCGACCAATGTAATGAGATCTTTCTGATTAGGATGAAATGAAAGACGATATAATTTGGTGCATATTTGCTTATTTAAGGACTCCAACTTATTTTGTTTTGCCTATTAAATGCGATCGGAAGTAGATATATCGTGTTTACGATTATTTTAAACAGAAAAATCTTACAATTTATAAAAAGTCAAATGTAAGAGTGTTTCATCACTGAATTAGTAGTATCTGAAAAACATTCGGATTCGGATTAAATTATGCTACTAAGTTTCACGAGGTATTGGAAGACACCTTGGAAGGAATTCTCCTTAGCGCTGGGGATAACAACCGGGTATTTACAGGCACTTATCCAAAGTTTGTTGTGTATTATATATATAATAATTAGGTTATTAATACGTGTATAAAAATATAAATGTCAACAGTCTTCTAAAAATTACACTAATAATTTTTTAAATAATACTTCGTATCAGAAAGCAAATAAAAATAATTTGGGACGCATGATCGGATTTAAGAAGCGAAACAATACCAATAGCTTTTTCCCCTTCGGCTTTAGTATTCTCTGCTCGGACTTCGGCAAGAATTTTATCTGCAATTTCATTCTTCTTTTTTAATTCGATTTCTTGGGCTGCTAACACCACTCTTAATTCGCTTACCTATCGATTAACGTTCATATAACCTTGTGTAAATTTACTAAATCAATTAAGTTTTATATTAATATAAACAGTGGTTCAAGCTTTGTGAAGTTTGCTATGTCTCTTATCGTTGAATATACGATAAATAATGAGATTACTAACGTTCCAAATATCTTGGATTCCATTTTGGATAGATGCATTTGCGTATATTAATACTTGCAAATAAAAAAAGTTAAATACATAACGAAATTATTAATATCTTAAATATAATTTGGCAAGATAAATAATTAACGATTTGTTTAAGGCTGGTCAGGTGTAAGACATTGTTTTTTGAAAAAGTTTTATTAGTATTTTAATTTGCTTAACATGAGCGGATAAGGCGCTTAATGATACGAAATAATTTAATAAATCTAACTGAGATCAATAATCTGGAACAAGAACAAGATAAATTTAAATAATAGACGTCTTTAAGATACACATCAGTCTCAATTAATTTCTTGAATTCATCTATGCATTTATTTGCGATTCTGATGAATCTGGTCATTATCGTATTATTATTTCTCTGCTGAAACATTTGCTATTTTTTAAAAGCCCGAATATTTTAAACATTAAACTTAAAATTTAAATAACATTAAAGCTTCCAATATTGTTTGTTTAAATGACAATTAATGCATCATAATCTTGGTCTTCATATTAAAAAATGAATTTACGCACACGTAAACAATAATAGAACAATTATCATTTATCGAACAATTAAGGAATTCTTTTTTGGACTTTGAAAGAAATTTTTAATTTTGTTGGGATCTACAGATTTTTAAAAATTTTAAACTTACACAATCACATACTTATTGCCAAAATATATTTACGTTAAGAAATAAACTATTTGTGCTTAATCTATTTATTTATTTATTATTCATCTTTCATAGCTAAGACTCTACGAACTGGTTAGGAGTTCTACAACGCCAGTTATAACTAAAATCTTTGATAGTTTAAACTTTTGAGAATTTTATATATTTCTATCATTCGTTATTTTATATATTTAATTTAATTAGTAGTACTGTGAAAATGTTTTTCAAGTTAATATGCAATGTGTCTTCGAAATTCGTGAACTGTCAAGTATATTATAAAAATCAAATGTTATTTAATATTCTGTCTATATAATATAGTACTACTATAACGAATGAAGTTATTACTTGGCCAGCGCAAGATTCCAGCTTTTCCAGGCCGTTTTTCAATCTCTCTATCATCGCTTTTACGTCGTAGGTTCTCTCCACAAGCAATTTCGAGTACAAAGAAATTTGCTCCAAAAACGTTTTTGGAGTCGTATAGTTGTATCTTCTCTCGTTTTGTAAATAAAGCGAAGATATATCATTAACGCTAGTATGCACGTATGACATGAACAAAGAAGCTGATGGTTTGTATTTTTTTGGAAGGTCTTCTAATTCCTGCAATCAGCAAATATCACAATGATAAACTTAATAGATGAAAATAAAATAATATCAGGAAGACAGATTAAGTTTATTCATAAGTAATAATCGAATGAAGCGATTACGAACCGTTTATTTTGAAAGTGGTGTAAGTCCATTTTTGGGAAAAATTAGGGAAACGACAAATTTACATATACTTTAGTGTGATTTTTCTTATTTATAAGCAATTTATAATTTAGATTTAAAAAATTTTTAAATTTTTAATTTAAAAATTATTAAAAATATAGACTAAGAAATTTGTTAACTTTTTTAAATTTAGATTTTAAAATTACTAAAATTAATAATGATTTATTTTGAAAGTAGTGTAGGTCTATTTGTTGTAATCTATAGGCTGTCTAAACGGCCATGGTATCAATAATGATAAACAAATGATAGCGAATGGAATTCTATCCTATTTATTGCACATAGTATTGCGCGTGCGAATGTGAACAAGTTGTTTAAATGCGATTCAGTAATGTACTCGTAAATTATTATTACATATAAAATGTTATGAAATTAATAATAGTTTTATGTTTATACCTTTTCCAAAAATCACCTTCTATCGTCTTTTCCAAAAAATAATACAGTACAAATAGCGGAGATGCGATATAGAGATACCCTTGATAAATTGATTTTATAAACATTCCAATGTAATAAATAATCTAATAAAATGTAAAATATAATATCTGTTTTCATTCACACTGATGTCTTAACATAAATTAAATTAACTAAATGACTTATTAAGCTTTATAAAGAATGTGCTAAATTGTCTTACTTCTAAGAACCTGGTGGAAACGGATCTCAAAGCATCCTGTGGCCAGCTTTGAAACCAATTGATCGAAGTGTTGTTTACGATTGCTGGAAACTGTCTAGCCCTGTTTCGTAAGGTTGCACCAACGGGAGAAAAGCAAAGAATGCATTTTAACAAATTTCGAACTCGATTGATGAAAAATTTCCAACAATTTTCTTTGGTGTCCATCATGCCGGTTTGTTTTACCTACGATATAATAAAACGTCAATATACCATATTAGAATAAAAATTGAAGCAATGCATAAGGCAAATATATAATAACTGCATTGAAATTCCTCAGTATTAAAGATATTACTTATACGAGTACCAATGCACGGGGCAAAGTTTAGATTCAGACTATAATTAAATTATAGTTCAAACTTTAAAAATATAAAATTGTTGATACAGAACATTCCGACATAATATGATACAAACGCGCCACACTGCGAGAAACTGGATGAACTCGACATACAAAATGCTATCTGAAAATAATTTACACATCACTGACGCAGAATAAGTGCAGAATACGTTTCGTTGTAGACAATGAAGAAATTAGTCATAAGGAAGGTACTGCAATTTTGAATCGTGTTCTTCGGTATTTGAAATAACAAGAAGGCGTACCTAGCCTAACAGAAAGTTTAATGATGGTGAAAAGTTGGCATGATGAAGCAAAATTGTAAATGTAGAATTGAAAAAATAATTTATTATGTTCTAAATAATTGTACTATAAATGAAAAAAATGATTATATTATCAAAGGAATTACATCTCTTAAAAGTAAGAAGCTTATTTTGGAATAGAAAATGCGTTTTTATTTATTTTCCTCCGAGTCTCGATTATCCACTTCGATCACGATTTATCCGGACTGTTTGTTCATCGATTAAGCCGGTCAATCAAATGCTGTATATGACATGTAGTTATAGTATTCGTTTTTTTTTTTTTTTGTTCTATCAACGAAACTACTGCGCGGCGAACTAAAAATTTTATAATATTCGAAATACTACAACTACTTTATTCGTATTGCTGATATATATCATCACATTTTCACTCTTAATATGAGGTATGTATACTATGTTAGGTTATCTTTTATGAAGACTTTGTTGCCTCAAGGATCTGAGGTAAATGCCTTGTGACTCCTTATAGCCTGCTTATCATAAGGGATCGTTGCTATCCGCACTCCGTGGCGGGATCCTTCAGAAAAATTCTCCATTCTTTGGCAATGCTACATGGGGCCACTTGTCATCCACAAACTATTTCACGCATTCTCTAAACTGTAAACAGCCATATTCGGTGATATGGCTATGAGGTGTCGGTACAACAGACTCGGCAACTTCTAAACGCCGGTTATCGACTTTCCAAACATTAGCCTGCTTCCACTTGCGACTAGTCGCGCGCAATTACAAAATCTATTGTCAAATATGGTACAACTTCCACTCGCATTGTCTTGACTAACATTAAAACCATCGACAGTTACGACAAAGTTATTTCTACCAGAACTAGTCAAAATGACTGGTCTTTAGAAAATACATACTAGCAATAGAATATTTTTATACTTATTGATTTATTATATTCTTACAAAAGGAGTTCATGTTATGCAGTGCATTTTTGGTATTATTAATTCATTTGGGACCATGATTCTTAAACGAGGATTGGCACATTTATAAAATTGTAGAATCAGTCATTTTGACTGATGTCAGCATCATGATCGATCCGAAATTTTTCTGATAATTGACACCATCATATCGAATGATACGTAGTAAAATTTCTAAAAACGTGTGGGAAATTGTACAAAACGAGGAAATTGGTTAGTTTGGGTTCGGGACAAGTACCAGTTATTTTGACTGGTATTGGTATAAGTAGCAATGGTACAAAATTATTTTGAATTTGAATACATAAAAGAAAAAATAAAAAAATAAAATTCATTACATTATTCCTTTAGTTGGCACTACAAAAATTATTACATCATTTGCAGAAGAAAATGTAACATGAAGTAGAAATTTAAAAATAAAATTGTAGATCCAGGCATTTTGACTGGTATGGTAGTTATAGTGCCAAGGATCGCACACAATTCCAAAGTATATGGAATACATACGCGCTGTACTTAGATTCAAAACAATCACGCGCGTCTGAACGTCATTTTGTGTTTAGAAGTATGAGTGCTCAGTAAGGACGTTTTAACGACGTTTACGACGTAATACACTATCTCTGTACTTGTACTTTTTTTTTTATATTTTACGTGGAGGAAATCCGCACGGACGCCAGGCCGCTTCTGGGGAAAGCGGCGTAGTAGTGTCGGACTCCAACCGACTAAAACCTCGATACGAACCGACGATAACCGTCCCGGCTGCGATCGATAGAGGCCCGGGAACCGCTGTGAGCTAATACCAGCGCTGATGGAGCGGTGCGTGACCATTGTCACACCACCTCGTCGCCGGAGCCGCCGTGCCAGGCAGCCCGGTTCCCCTACCAGACTGCTTGGCGGCCCCGAGGCGCCGAGCCGCCAAGCGCCAAGCCCGAACCCCACGGGGGGGGGGGGGGGGGGGGGGGGGGCGCGGCGGGCCCAGCGCGCTTCGCCAACGCCACACGATCTCTACTTGTACTTAAAGTGATTTTAATATAATTGACTAACACAACTTTATCACGTGTCTCTTTATTAAACAAACTAACACGTTTAATACCCACCTCGGTTCCGTTAAAAGGAATAAAGCTGATCTTTAGTTATAAATTAGGGTAAGGCCAAATAGCGGCGGACTATCTGCCATAATATCGTTATGAAAATGCCTTTGTCTATTTTATAATTTCCCCTAACAAGTGGCATTTCGGATGATATTTAATTCAATTTATGATAACTTATTTGTATTGGGTAACTATATATAGTGTACAGGATGTCCAAAAATTATTTTTCATAGCTTTGGCAGGTATTTTTACATCTTCAAATCGGCGGACATCTGATTGAAAAAGTTACCGCAAAATTGACCTTAATATCCAATTTCACGGTCAAATTTTTTTATTGTATCGTGTAGTATTCATTACGAGGAAGAAAACACTCAAGGGAACCATCGGGCGTAACTCAACCGTTTTCTTGGAAAAAAGATATTAAATTTTCATTCATTGTATATGTCGGAGATGAAAGAACACCGGAGCCTTTGGAATTTTGGATAATCCCGCAACATTGTAACCTAGAGTCTACTATAGCTGTAATTGGACAATTGTAGTTATTCAATCCGATTGTAATTGTTCGAGAGTTGTGATAATGAGCTTGGGCTCGAGGCGACAGTCAATCGCCGAACGTAGCCGCGGTCACGGGATGAACGCTTTATCTAACAAAGGTATGGAGTAATTCTATAGCTCTCCTTAAAAGAAATATTCGTGGCGACACGCGACAGTAAACATTCCAACGGTTTCTGTCCCGTGGCTCGCCACACGCAGACCCTATTCTTCCAGTAAGATGATTGCCAGATGTCGATGCGTCTCCGCAGTACATGTTGAGTTAGCCCGAGGGCCCGTTATAAATCTTAAGATTTAGTCAACTAAAGTCCTTCAAACAGACAAACAGTCTTTGTCCCACCTACGGGAAAATAGGGGAGACCTATTTTTCAACGAGCGGCGTCTCCCACTAGCAACTTTCCCTCGAGGGCGGCTAGCATCTCTTTCTAACCACCGATGTGGAGATTGACCAATTAGCAGCAACGCCAATTTCCCTTACTCTCTGAACGAAGGCTTTTCTCGACGAATCCGATGATCTCGTGTCCTTAGACACACCCCAATATAGTTTTCCTCTGTGGCATCATCGGGACGGGAAAGTCATTCTCGCTCGCGATCTCATTGATGAAAGGAGTAACCCTTTATGACCAGTGAATATTACGCGTCCGACTTAGATTTTGTGAGTACGTTCATCTATCATCCCGTCGACCGCGGATTCGTTATTGAACCTAGGATCATTGTCGTTAGTTTCTCGAGTACCTAACTACCACGGTTACTTGTCCGGTTCTATAATAATCGTATTTGCACTAGTCAATGTCTTCTCTATTGCATAACGACAACGTGTAACCCAAACGAAGATTCGTTTCACGCCCCTAACCCTAATTCTAATGTAAACCCGACATCAGAAGTGGGATCAGTGCCGGTTATAACAGTGCAAGAGCTTACGACCATCGTGCGCGAGTTAATTCCGTCGCTAGTGCAAAAATCGAGTGTGGAACCTAACAATTTTTCGACTCCGCTGCATGGTGCGCAGCCAGCAATCTGATTATGGAGGAAAATCCTTTACAAAGCAGTGCCCTGAATATAATTTCAATACCGAGTGTCGAATCAACTTCCACGTAGTGGAGGCGCCAACTGGTAGATCAAGCCATCCGGGTGAGTCGTTTCCATTTTACCCCGATTTCGGAGCCGAGTGTTCGCTAATTAAAGAATCCGTAGTCTTGAGAATTTCTGGCAAAAGAACGATTGATATAGTAGTAATGCGAGGAATAAGAAATATTGGTACTAAACGTATCGCTCAAATCTTGTCCGTTGCAGATGTCGGTGGTTAGAGATAAACTTTTCATGTTCTCGCTGATAGTTATTTAACAATACGATATCGCGATTGCTCGTTAAATTTTAAGCCAAGATTTTGACGTAATATTACACAAAATAGCCTCGCTATGTGTAAAACAAAAATAATTAATGCCTGTAATAAAACCGCTGAAAACGAGATCGATGTTAATGAAGTTGACAATGAGGTACGTGGTAGTGATAAAAGTCGATTAATCTTTCTTTTCGAAAATTCAGAGATTCATCCGTTACGGGTTCCCTGCGTACTCGTACAAAAAATACAGGCCAGTTAGAAGTACAATTAATTGATTCTAACATCGCCGTACAAGGAGTCCTAATAGATTTCGCGAGCGCAGAATAGTACGTGAGAGAACAAGCGACTTAATTACAGCCAAAAATCATAAAGCCTAGTAATTCACCGTTCGCGAGCCCTGTGTTACTCGTGAAGGCGAACAATGGTTCAGATAGATGATAGGTAGATTTTCGAGAACTAAATAAATATACGGTCGCGGATCGGTATCCTTTACCCCTCATTGCGGATCAAGTCGCGAGATTGCAAAAGCGAGATATTTTATTATTCTGGACATGGCCGGAGGATTTCTTCAAATCCCTATTCATCCTAATTCTAGGAAGTATACAGCATTGATTACCCTCGATGAACAATTTGGATAATAGGTTGTTGTTTTCTTCGAATTCTTTTGTGCCTTTGTCCGATCCATTCGATGTCCTTTATTTGCATAACATAAGTGCGTACGCGTTTAATGTTTCTTCCGGAAGTCATTTTTCGACGGCGATACTATGTTGACTCCGTCGAAAATGGGGATTCTTATATTTTCGGACAACCCTAATAATTTTGCAACTCATACTTGTCTAAATATTCTAATATTTATGTTCTTCCTTGCTACAATTTTGTAAACCATCAAAGCGTTTACTACGGAAATCCTCAGGAGTAGTCGCATGCCAAGTCTTCTGTAGCATTTGACGACTGCATTTGTTTGTTATATGCTCGCTGGAGGCATCGAGAAGGTTCCAATCGCCATTGCTAGGCAGTTTCTGCCAAAAGTTTGTTGTATACTCTTTGGAAGCATCGAGAAAGATCCAAACGCCGTTGCTAGGCAGTTTCTGTCTGGAGTTTGATTCCTAATACAACGTGTGTCCCATTATATCGACATCTCCAAAGTACAATTCTATGTGATTTCTAGGGAGAACAATACAACCGATCCACACCTTCGTCAGGCAAATCGTTTATCCCGTGACCGTGGCTACGTTCGGCGACCAGTTGTCACCTCGAACCCACTTTCGCTTTCACAAATATCAAACAATTACAAATGACAATTGCTTAATTACAGCTATGATAAAATCTAGGCTAAAGCATTAGAAGGCTTCCTCAAAATTGCAAAGGGAAAGCTCCGGTTTTCCTTTCATCTCCGACATATATATGGAAGGCATGGGATAATTCTATAGCTCTCCTTAAAAACGAAATAGTTGTAACACTGGACGGTCTCTGACCCGTAGCTCGCCACACGTAGACCCCATTCTTCGAGTAAGATGATTGCCAGATGTCGATGCGTCTCCGCAGTACATGTTCAGTTAGCCCGAGGGCCCGTTATAAATCTTAAGATTTAGTCAACTAAAGTCCTTCAAACAGACAAACAGTCTTTGTCCCACCTACGGGAAAATAGGGGAGACCTATTTTTCAACGAGCGGCGTCTCCCACTAGCAACTTTCCCTCGAGGGCGGCTAGCATCTCTTTCTAACCACCGATGTGGAGATTGACCAATTAGCAGCAACGCCAATTTCCCTTACTTTCTGAACGAAGGCTTTTCTCGACGAATCCGATGATCTCGTGTCCTTAGACACACCCCATTATAGTTTTCCTCTGTGGCACCATCGGGACGGGAAAGACATTCTCGCTCGCGATCTCATTGATAAAAGGAGTAATCCTTTACGACCAGTGAATATTACGCGTCCGACTTAGATTTTGTGAGTACGTTCATCTATCATCCCGTCGACCGCGGATTCGTTATTGAACCTAGGATCATTGTCGTTAGTTTCTCGAGTACCTAACTACCACGGTTACTTGTCCGGTTCTATAATAATCGTATTTGCACTAGTCAATGTCTTCTCTATTGCATAACGACAACGTGTAACCCAAACGAAGATTCGTTTCACGCCCTTAACCCTAATTCTAATGTAAACCCGACATATATATATGTGAGGAATGAAACTTGAGCATTTTTTCCAAGAAAATGATTGAATTGCGACTCGTGGTTCCTCAAAGGTACTGCAAAGTCACAATTCAGTCAATTTGTCCCTCGTGACGAGTACTATACAATGCAATAAAATAATCTGATCTTGAGATTCAAGGACAAAGAATTCTTGAACATCCTGTACATAAGATAGTTGAACTTTTTATGGGTTCAATATACTCAGTTATACAAAAGTTAAGTATAACTCATAATCAACTATATGGAAAGAGCATAAATAGAAAATTATATTTGTGCACAAAAGAGTGCGCCGTAACGAAATTTTGTAAGGTTGATTGCCAATGCATAATAGTTATAGTTATAAGACATTACCGCGAAGAAAAAGTAATTTGCATAACAGGAATAGATTGCGATCCAAATATTGCATAGAAAGTGTTTTGTTTACAAATAAGAAAACGTACCTCAGTTCTTAAGGCGTTCACGATATTATCTACCTCATCATCGGCGAATAATTCGGAGATTTCGCCGAAGGCGAGCATATCGTTTATAAGTACCAGAAATTTTTCATCGGCGATATGAGAATCAGTCATCACGAAAGTTATTCCGATTCCTTTCAATCCAGATTTCAGATATAAACCTGATAAATCGCCTCTTAAATCAGTCATCGAATAACCTGTTCGTAATTGTATCTGAAAAACCTAAAATGTAAAGGACTTTGATTAATTTTTATGTAAAGAAATTGCTTACATGTTATGTATACGTGTTGATATTAATTTGAAACTAATTAAAAAAAATTTGATCTATGAAAGTTCACAGTTAATTTTTATTCTCCATCTATCTCACATTCTTCAAATAGCAGAAATTCACACAAAATTTCACCTCAGGACCATTAAAAAACTATTTAAACATCGTTTAGGATACCTTCGTTTCAATTAAAAAATAATAAAATTTGATCTCTCCTTTGCACTCTTGTTATATCTGTTATATAACAATTCCTTATTTAATGTTATTCCAGTACTATCAAATTCTAATTCTCACTTTACCTGAGATTTTAAGGAACATGACACAAACTATGTAGGTATAATTTCTTCAGTTACTTTTTATCATAGTAATGAATTTTTCTAATATGATCCTATTTTTATTAGGAATTCAAAGAATATATTGTATACATGTAGTTCTTTGATGAAAACTACGAAAATAAGGCAATAGTCAGAGAGAAAAAGAGCGATGTTATTGCTCGTAAATCAACTGATTTAACAATTAATATTCAATATATATACAATTTATATATTCCAATTTAAACTTAACTTATTGATGAGAGATGATATAAACAAAAGAAAATGAATATATTATGGTTTAGGCTACAGTAACTACTAGGTAGCCAACAATTCTAGTGTGAAATAATTTTCAATGGATCTATTGCTACAGAAAATATTGCATTACCTCTTATCTGCCTGCTCGTCATATATTAATAATGATTAGAGGCAGAAGATATGTACGAGAGTAAGAAAAAAATTATCCGCACTGTCGCTGTAGAACTTATTTTAAGCTATTTTCAGAAATGACATACCTCACTTTTCTACATAATCGTCCAGCTTTTCAATACACTTTGCCTATCTGTTAAAGAGCTTTCGCATTCCCTCATTAAAAAATGTTTTCTACTGAGCTGCGTGCCGTGCGTGAATGCAGCGCCGTACTCGCCTCTTTGTCAGTTGTTTCGGTACCATCTCGTATAAACTTTTCGAAACCTAAGTCTATCGCGGAGTATTGCATAAACAGAGTCATGACTGATTCGCAAATGATTTGCCGTATCATTCAATGTCACCCGTCTATTGGACAGAATCAGTTTACGTGCACTTTTAATGTTGTCAGTCGTGGATGTGGACGACCTTCCGGTTCCTTTTTCATGACTGACACCTATGCTACGTTCTTTGAACTTCTGTATCCATTCAAACACACTTGCTCGCGACAGAACGCTTTCTTAATACTGTGCACAAAGTGTTCGCTAAATATCGGCACCAGACACGCTCTCCAACCACAAAATACGAACCGTTACATGCTGCTCTTTTTTCGTACAAATCACAAGTGGGGCATCCACAAATGAATTGACGTAACACGTTCAAACCTGAACAGCATTGACTTAAAAGATAGTGATGTTATACGAAAAGTGCAGATAGGACAGTACGGCCAACAGAAGTTCTAAATATAACTGGAATATAACTGGAGCGCGGACAAGTTTTGGCTCGCTTTCCCCATACACACGTAATTATTATATTTTAATTTTTAATGTAACATGGAATATTGAATGACATGATAATAACTATGCGCGGTCTTAGGTTTTGAGTTATGTACAAATGTATGTTTGGTAATATATATAAATAATAATAAGTAGTACTAATCTAATTTACGATATACTTACAAAATCGCATGAAATAAGAATTAAGTCATACTAGCGTTACGAGCAGCCCCATGGCAGCCGAATATTAATCTAATCTAACCTATAACTCATTGATTTATCTTTTTCTACTTATATCAAAGATAATTAGCATCAATAAGTCAAGTTTAGGTTGGGATATGTAAAACTATGACCACCTATGTGCCAGAATGAAATGTAACGAAAACTAGATTTAATTGAAATTTTTTGTAAATATCTCGGAAACGAAGACTGAGCGGCGATTATGTGTATCGAAAAATGTTTAGAATTTTGATCTTGATAATATATTTTTAACTCGTTGAAATTTTCTAGACGTATAATTACCTTTACTGTTCTATTACTTTGTTAAGTGTTCACTTTTTACATTTCTTTCATAATAGGTAAATGTTTCACTTTTCGTGTCTGAAAAGGTGGTGATTTTTATGGAAAATTCGCACAGGTAATCAATTCTTCTTAAAGATAAGGATTAGTTAGAATTGCATGGTGTTGGGAATTTTACAAATAATTATTGCAAAAGTACCTCTAAACCTGCGATGAAAGACGCAAGGCTAGAAAGAGATTGCTTTCCGCTTCCTCCAACACCAACAAGCAATGCGTTTCCTCTTGGTGACTCCAGAATGCGATTTATTTGACAAACCTGGTACATAGCATCTTCGAATAAAACCAGATTCATTGCCGCTACCTACTCCAAGGTAAAAAAAATATATATTCGATTAGAAAAAAGAAATAGTAACATATATAAAAAATTAGAATATTCCAATCAGAATAAATATAGGTTTTACTTGTTTTATCAATTAATTTTAATTCAAAAAACGTATAAAAACATCTTACTCGTGAATTAGAAACTAATTTACATTAAATTTTAATAATACTGCTATATACAATATACAATAAGTTCTTATGTTATCTATTTTTACAATCGAAGAGTGCAAAAAAAGTTGTGTGGAAAACGTTTCATGTACCAAAATATTGTATGTAAATATTGTTTATGTATAGCGTGTAATCTATATGTCAAAATTAGCAAGTATGTTGTAAGTTTTATATTATCCATAACAAAAGATCTAAATTTAATCTTGTAGTAATGTAGTAAACAGAATAAAAAACTGTCTTTTACATCTGAATGTGACATTATTTCGTTTGTCACATTCTATACCGAAGGAACGTTGATTTTAAGCTATAGTCAAAAGATTTCCATAAGATTTTCATAATTTCGAATGTTTATTTTTAGAATGACTATGATTTGTTTTATTGTAACATTTGACAAAACTATTAACTTGAATATTATTTATATTTTTTATATGATATATTATATAATTTATATTTTAAATATAAATTATTACCAGTTCGTTATAATTAACCAGAGCTTCATCTAGTAACTTGGTCAATTGTTGCCAATCTTTTATTGGCATATATTTTGGTTCACCGATTCCTTCCGCAAAATGACAATATATTATTGGTCCAGCAAAGACAATATTTTCGTCGATTTCCTGTCATAATAAATGATATTATTAAATTTATCATTATCAAAAATTAAATTAAGAATATACGTAACAAAGACCTATTTACTTCTCTTTTATTTATAATAATTAATACTACTGACATTTTTAAACTTACAGAAATATTTTTGCGAAGCGACTCCTTCAGCAATTGCTGAAAGGCTTTTACATCTTCAGCACTGATTAATTTATCCGAATACACTCTTGTTGCTTCGTGAACGTACAATCTAATCAAATGATTTCCAGTCGGAACAGTCTCACCATGTGCAAACAGTATGCCCTTAAAGAAAGAGTAAACCTTTTTTATATCAAATATTTATTATTAAATATAATATTAAATATTTTTTTAAGAGAGTTAATTATAACGTCACGTGATTTTTATCTCAATAAGTTGAATCTTATGGTAACTACTTCAGTTACCGACTGCGTTCGACATGTATACACGTCAATCCAAAACTATTTCGGTGCGGTTGACGTGTATACTTGTCGTGTAAAATAAAAAATTACCATTTGCTATAAAAACTCAAAATTTATATAATACTTTACTGCGTATATCGGCTATTCCCCGAATTCTTTTGTGTATTTTATTCTATTATCTTTTGGCAATTTTTCAGTTTCTAATGACAATAACCTTTTCAACGATCAATGAATTGTTAATTTTGTCGTCCAACGCAATTCCAATTCCCCCGTGAAGATACCATTTACTGAGGAGACAATATTTAGTAAATGTGGAATAACAAATATACGTAACGAATATTTCCGGGCACACGAAAATCCGCAGGCATTAACAGATAGTTTATGCAGAATGGTACACCACCACATTCTACCAAAGCGCACCCTACCAGAGCACTTGACCAGCTGTTTTGGAAACAAGTAGTTGGTCGAGGAGGATCTGTGCTTCGACCTGTCCGTCCTAAGATTTAAATCCCCTCTATTTTTAATACTGGGGACACACGAAGACACGATACAGTAAAATTTTAAGAGAACAGTCAGGCTCTGTTTACAAGAAAACAAAGGACGTATCGAACATCTGTTGTAAGTTGTGTCTTTTGTGGACACTCGCAGCCGAGACAATCGCGGTGCGTGTGTGATTTTGTTGTGGACGATCCCTACGACTTATACGAGATAAGCTGCCGAAATATGTATCGTTCAGATTGAGGATCACCAGATCAGAAAGATCTATCTATATTAGATTTCAAAATTATATTGGATAAGCTAAATAAGATAAAATACCATAATGACCAATTCAGCGGAGATAATGATGCGTATAAATATAAACGTAACAAAATCCATTCTTTTTTTTTATACGTGGGGAAATCCTCATATCCACCGCGCTTCGCATCCACCCACCCATTTTACGACATAGTCAAGTGTACGCTTGTTCGAAGAGTAAATTTTGATTTACTCGGAGATAAAGCTTCCTATGGAAAAATATTACTGTACTAACATCATCAGTTTGGAAACACTTTACACAAAAGGGCATATTAATTTTAATAGGTAAACTGCAGCAAAAAGCGATAAATTTCTATGGTTTTAATTAAGCTTTTGTCATTTTAATTACTTGCTTTGTTGAAATAAATCTTACTTGAAAGATGTTTGAGAGATCACGCAGATTAAATACGTAATGAAATTTGACTGCTGTTGGTAGGAATGTTGTTGAAATTTTGTGGTGACAGTACAATGCTGCATTTAATAATGATTCTGCAATTTTTGTCAGCGCTAAGTTAAATTTGTTGATAGGATTCATCAGGTGTTGTTCTAGCATTTGGCTGTAGATCAATATTAAATTGTCTTCTGTTGGAAAACTGCAATAGAAAGAAATTTTCAGTTGATAGAAAAAGATTTTTGTAATAATAACTTAATATAAGTTATATTTCCAGAAGTTCTATATACATATTCTATATCATATACAGGGCGATGCACGTAAATCATGACAGCTGAATATTTTTTTTTTTTTTTTATTATTATTTAATTTGTACTTTACAATTTGTCCAGCTGGACACTCGTTAAAATTGTCTAGCTTTATTACTATGTAACACGTGGATGGCAGCCCCCAGCAAGATACCATCTTCCAGTTTGTTTATTTTATTTCTTTAGCGAGGTCAGTGGGATGTTTTCTTTTCAGTCTCCGTTTTTATATGGGTTTCGCTCATGTCAGCAGCCAGCTTATTTGGAAGCGTTGCCGTTATTTCCTTGTTTTTTTTACGCACCTGCCGATTTCTTCTTGGATCGTTGATATTTTTAGGTCTTTGTGTGATCCTCGTTTCTGATATACCACGGGGCGCTGACTACTGTTCTGAGTATCTTTTTTTTTTATTATTATTTAATTTAAACTTTACAATTTGTCCAGCTAGACATTTGGTAAATTTTTCTCACTTAATTGGTAAATAGCCATGTGGATGGCTACCCCCAGTGAGGTACCATCTTCGAATTTGATTATTTTATTTCTTTAGTTTGTTAGGTTATGTCCTTTGTGAGATCTGTTGGTTGTTTCCTTTTTAATCTTCACTGAGTATCTTTGAGAAGCGACTCTGGTTTATTTACCTAACTCATTGCTGCTGTTCCCCATAGTGGTATTCCGTACGTCCAAATTGGTTTTATTATCGTTTTGTAAATTTTTAGTTTATTTTCCATGCTGACTTTAGAGTTTCGACTAGTTAGCCAGTACATCTGTCTTCTTTTTATTCGTATTTTGCCTATAATTGATTTAGTATGTTGCTTTCATGTAAGTTATGAATCTAAATGGAGTCTTAGTATTTAACTTGTTTTGTTTGTTTTATGTGCATGCCATTCAATTGGATATTAGGTGGTTTCTGCTTTCGTATTGTAAATGTAATGTGGTTAAATTGACTGGGGTTTGCTTTTATCTTGCAATCATTTTTCTATTTTTCTGATGTGCTCTGGTAGTAATATGTCTGCTGCTTTTGGATTAGTGTGCCTGACTAATACAGCCGTATTGCCCGCGAATGTCAGTATTTTGCTATTGGTAGTTGTAAGAGTGCTGATTTTGAGAACGTTTATGTACTTGGGTTTCGGCCCTCTGAAGGGATTGTCGCCGTGCGCCAGTCACAAGTGGCTATCCTGTTATTGTCTTTTTGACCTGGGACACTAGCTGATGGCTGTGACCTGTAGGATGTTTGTCAAACGTAGTTATTCTATTATTGTTTTATAATCCTGTGACAGGGACACAAAAGGAATGTAACTTTACCGAATTAAATTTGCTAAAACAGTTGTGTGATGTAACAGCTAAATAGATCTGGGATCCATATATCTTTAATCGTTATACAAATAATTTCATTATTTGTATTACTATTATTGATATTTATGATCTTTTTTAAATACATAGAACAAAGATGAGCTTTCAGAGATTAATGTCTTCTTATTTAATTTCATTATTCGTATTGTTATTGTCGTAATTTGTGTTCTTTTTTAAAAATACATAGAACAAAGATGAATTTACGAAGATAAATCTTTTTAAGAATAAACAGGAAGTAAGTAACTGTTCTATTATCCGAAAATTCCATTATCCTAACATCGTTGCCTCCTAATTAGTTCGGATAATTGAGATTCTGCTGTGTATCTTTCCAACTGCAATAGTATTGGAATATTTTTTATTTGCGATGTTCAGAACTATAACAATCTTAAGCACATGTTCAAAATGATAGCTCCTCACTTGTGAACATTTCGTAATGCTGCGACAAGAAAATAATCGCATCTTACTCAATATTTCTGGTGTCACAGCAGCACAACCTTTACGTATCTTAATTTTCTGTTACCTGGATTAATCTTACGTGACTATAACCGTTAAATAATTACATTTTGATGTCGATTATTCTCAGATTGCACCGTACATCCAAAAGCCGTTCGTTTCATATTAAGTTTATATCCTGAACATTTTATGTCCATTGTGAACATTCTCAAGATGTTCGCAAAACTTAAATTTTGCATGTCCTAGCAACATCCATGTTACGTTGCCTAAAACATCTGCATTCCACCCCTCGCGACCGGACAGCCAACGGCCTGCGTAACGTCATTCCGACCCTCAATGAACCTAAGGACCCACCATAGCCTTTCCCTTTCACTGTACAAGGTTTCCAATTCCATGAATTTTTGCAATTCTCGCAAAGTTTCCATGTTTAGGCTATACACGCACTAGAAATTCTAATTTCAGGAAGTAGTAATGCAATAAATTGTTTAAATTTCGATCGCGAAGAATCTGCGTCTAACTATACATAATTAGAACAAGATGTTCTCAAAAGATGTGTTGCAAGCGGAAAGTAAATAATTCCCTATTCAAAAGTAGGTCCAAAATGTACAATGACAATTTTTGATACGAAGTTTTGTTTTCGAAAAAATTGACGCTGGAGATTCGTCTAGTACGCATGCACTTGCAAGGACAATCTATTGAATGGGCTAGAACTTAGGTATCCTATTCGGCGGTACGAGCCATATGGTGGTTCCCTATGTACTGGAAGTCGAAAATATAGAATAACAATTTTCCATATCAATCCGTTATCGTAAAATTTCTGCATATCAAGAAACATGACTGCTTTTAGTTTTAAAACATGTGCTAATTTATCGGTACGTCTATGAGAGAACGATATAATGTGAGGTAATAGTCGTGCAATACCAAAACATTTCTCTTTCTCGATGCTTCGATTGTAGATTATTAAAAATAGATTGTCAAGAAAGGTAAAAAATATTGGAAAAATAAAAAAAAAGCCAACACCACACGGAGTTCCCAGGCGGTCACCCATCCAAGTACTATCCGTGCCCAGCGCTGCTTAACTTTCGTGATCGGACGAGAACGAGTGCACTTAACGCGGTTTGAGCGTTGGCTGAAGTAAACACCTTTCTTATTCGTTCCTGATGATCAAAAAATAGAATATTTAAAGAAACATAGGTGGTGTTACGCCGCCTAAAACATCTGCACGCCAGCCCGCGCGACCGGACAACAACCGACCTGCGTAACGTCACTTCGACCCTCAATAAACCTAAGGACCCACCATAACTTTCGCTTCCCTGCATTGTTTCGCCATATGTCTTCAATCCGTTTGTCTTGAAGAATTGCTAAAGCTTAAAAATATGCTCGAAACACAGTCGGTTTTAGAGGTGTCCTTGGGTTTATTAGTCGCATTTAAAACACGGAGAAAGCGGGTATGCACCCATTAGGAAAATCCGAATAGCCCTGTAATAAAACAAGCTAGGTTTTTCTCACGCACACAGTCATTTACGCACCACGATGGTAGGAGACTCCCTACTCATCCCTTCGAGCAGTAGTGCAGGTCATGACCAATCGACACCGCGGTTCGTTACCCTCACTTTTCCTAACGAAAGTGGGACCAACGAATCCGCGTTCTTTAGGCACAGGGGCACACCCACACCGAACTTTTCTTCCGTATTAAACAAAAGAGCGACAAACAGTCTATCAACTAACGCCTAACGCGGCAGGCTACACATAGCGCGAGAGTCGCATACTTCACGCACATCTTTTGTCGGTTCTCGGTGTTGTCGAACATACATCTTCTCTCCTAAACATATCATAGTGCTAAGTCCATTGACACATTAATTTCCATTATAAGAGCCCTGCTCTAGCGTACATATCTATCGCATCTTCGTGCGACAAGTTGTTAACTATTTATTTCTCTACGTCAGTGTAACTAAGTGTTGGAAATATATACTTTATAATACTGTGAATCCCAGTGTTATACCAACTCAATCACCCCTTATTATCTCAACGGAAATCAGGGGATCGATCAATTCGTGGTGTCGATTGTTATAATCGTAACGGGGATTTACGACCCCCGTTGACGTTTCTCCTAGCGACTACGTCTCCCCGCGATTGGCCGAATTTACAGGTGGTGTGTGCCAAAATGAGAATGATACAATGTATGAAAATGGTCGCGTAATACTAAAACATTTCTCTTTCTCGATGCTTCGATTGTACATTATTAAAAATAGATTATCAAGAAAGGTAAAAAATATTGGAAAGATAAAAAAAAAAGCCAACACCACACGGAGTTCCCAGGCGGTCACCCATCCAAGTACTATCCGTGCCCAGCGCTGCTTAACTTTCGTGATCGGACGAGAACGAGTGCACTCAACGCGGTTTGAGCGTTGGCTGAAGTAACTAGTTTGCTTATTTGTTTTTGATGAGCAAAAAATAGAATATTTAAAGAAACATAGGTGGTGTGTGCCAAAATGAGAATGATACAATGTATGGTAATTGTCGCGTAATACTAAAACATTGCAATTTCTTGATGCTTAGAATATAGACTATTAAGAATTGATTATTGAGGAAGCCGAATAGATTTTTTAGGATTACCTTATTTTTTGTGCAAAAGGAGACTAGGGGTTTATTTATGACTCTTACAAATATTTTGCTTCTGCTGGGTAGGAGACTTATATTTCGCAGGTTTGAGGGAGAGGAGCGGTCCTTATTTTTTTTTTCTTCTGTGATGGCTGTTAATTTAGCTTTTTTCTATTTTCTGGGGAAATACGTGTTATTTATTGCATATTTAAAGAGCACTGTGTAATATCATTTTATTTTGTTGGGTAAGCGTTTATTGTTTAATTTAGAGAAAATGATATTTAGTTGGTTATAATTTGTAAAGTAGTTTATTTCTGTGTCTGGTTGTTTGTGGTTGTTCGAGGTGTTTTCATTAGAGAATGTGAAGACCGTCTTATTTAGTGATATGTCTTGCTGTATTTCATTTTTCAGTTGACCTGTTTCGTAGATAATAATTCTGTTAATTATCCTCGATCCATGTGTTCGTTGTGTGTGTGTGTGTGTGTGTGTGTGTGTATGTGTTTTGGAAAACTGAGTGCCGATAACTTAGTTTTTCCGTCATCTTACATGTTATGAAATAACTACACTTCATGTCTTTATTGATGTTCTGTATCGCTATACTTGCTTCTTGGAGGAGGGGAGCTTCCTCTGGAGGCAGTTTGAAAGAAGGAATAGAGTTAGATCTTCTCTTTTATCGTAAGAATAGTTGTATTTTAGACTGTTTGTTTTGGATAGTATGTAGCTTTTGTCTCGTTGTAGCTCATTGTAGCTCGCTTTCGTAGTTAAGGCGCTATTTTACAATAGTACTTCAATAGCTAAAACGATTCCCTTCAACATTCGTAGCAGTATTTTTGATTTCCTATGCTATCAGTTTCTTGTAAGGATAATTGACGGATTTTAATGGTCCGAGAGGTCGAGCGCCACCCTTAACCAATAAGCCTCGCATTCATCCAGGTATCGTTCACGCGAAGGATTTCACGCAGTAAACGCCATCTTGTAGGCGAATATGGCGTTTGACGATTTTCGTGAAAACCAATCAGCGTGCGTATTTCGGCTCCTTCGTTTTGAGCCTTATTGGAGTCGCTCGCTGGAGTTGGGCCCGCCCGAGTATAATAACGGTGTCGGCAGTCTCGTTCGAGTATTTCAATGGTGAATGTCGACGAGAGAGTCAGCTTCCGTGCCTTCGAATCGCTAAACGTGGAGTAACGAACCGTTTCAATCTCTCAGCGCTCTTCAAGCGCTCGTGCAGGCGAAATCGTTTCGTCAGTCATAAAGATCAGTTAATACTTTTCTGAGCTGGCTTCTTCGGTGCGTCAATATCTTCAAGCATTCGTGGACATGGCTGTAAGCGTTGGTGGAGACAGAGTCGTTCCATCAGGCGTAACGACTTGTGGACAGTCCTGTGCGAAATCTTCAGTTGTGAACAGTATCTCCAAGCATACGCGAAGGTAAGTATCATTTTAGTGAGCGAACGATTAGTAAACCGTCTCGTGTGGGTCGTTCAAATGCGCACCGACACGCGTTTGCGAACGAGTGTATCGTTAATCATTCGTATCGTCGTACGATAATTCAGTCGCATTCGTTCAGTCGTACATCGCATCGCGGTATTCGCTTCAGTTGCGTCGTATCGCATAATCGTGCGCAGTAAGCATTCGTAAATTTCGTCTTAATCGTCGAAGACAACTTGAAACTTAGGCATCGTTTGTTCTTCGATATTCTTCGAGTTTTAACTTCGTCAATTGTTCTTCGCGCATTGAGTCATTACTCTCCCTCGTAAATCTGTTGCCTAAAATTAATTCGACGGGAAGCAAGTTACAGAGCGCGATATCGTCGATATCAGACACACGCGCATGTTAGATGTATCGTTATTTCTTTAACCGTTTGAGTACCAAGTAGCGTGATCACGCTGTTTAGATTTTGTGTCGAAAAGTCCCAGTACATTTGAACGCTACGGACGACAGACGGTGTTTTTGTATTTCATTGCTATCTTAATAATTTTTATTGAGCAAAACTTGAAATATTTATAAACTAATAGTACAGATATATAAAAATATAGATGTATTTCAGAAAATAAAGAAATATGACGAGCGCTATTGTGCCGCTTGTTTCTCTTCGCAATCGATTAAGAGGTTATTTTTTCGACCTTGGTTCTTCAAAGACCCCTGGGACTCAAACGATTAAATTAAGTCAATATTATCATAAATAATTATTTTTCTACTTATTCTATATGATTTTCGAAACATTAAAAGATTATTATTACTCGACTATTTCAATATTGTTTACGATACTTTTTTAATTGCTGTTAAACTTGTTACCACTGGTGTGAGAGACTGTAAAATTGATTCGAAATAGTATTTTACAGAGACTGATGAAACCGATCAGTTAGATATTTATATAATTAAAAGTTATTTCTATTTCTGAATTTTCTTTGCGAATATGTTAACTGTGCTTGAGCAGTGCTGGGTCAAATTTATAGGAAAAATGTTTTAAATACCATTTTAAATAGTTGTTGGTCTGCAGTACGAATAAAATATTTTAAATATATAGTAAAAAATAAACTATCTTTATTTTCACACTGTGGTATATGAAATAAAGTATCTTATCTTTGTATTGCAAATAGTGTTTAAAATGTTTCTTAACAATGAAAATAGATTAAGCAGAAGATTAATATCAGAATGCAAGAATCCAAAATGTTTACAAATTAAATTCATGTTCTTTTTAACCCTGCTGCGGTCTCCGGGTCTCTTTGTTCTTACTGCTCTCCCTTCTTTCTCTAAGAACTTCTGTGTTCGTTAAACGTATAGAGCAAAATTTTATTCGACTGGTGAAACCGACATATTTGAGAAAAAGACGTGCGATGATAGAAAATTTAGGAAACGCACTGATACAAAATTATATTATAAGACAGTAATATGGTCCGCGTAGGAAAGCTGCAAAAGAAATAGCAGAAAGCGTTATAAATAATTCGGAATATTTCAAAGAGAAAATAAGTCGATAACTCGGTAGATAACTGGTGATAACACTTAGATAGCTCGTCGATACAGAAAAATTCTCGTAGATGTTGATAGATACTAAACTCTTTTCTGTTGCGTCGATTTATTTGTACTGGTCGGGAGGCAGTCAGAAAATTCGAATTCGTCTTCGTTCGACGGTTACACGTAGCGGCAACGCTGTTTTTGCCCGGAGTATTTTTATTCTTATACTACATGTGTCCTAACGATCTTAATACTGCGAGGCAAAACAACAACATGATTTGAATTGTCCTTTACTCATGTGCCGCTGCAAACGTTATTATGAAGGATATAGTAACATACTACTACATTTTCCCGATCCTTTAGTTAGAAGATGAAATAAATAAAAACGAATCTTTATATGCAAAGGTAATTTTCTTCTTCAAACTCTTACCAAATAATTTAGTTGAATGGAAGACCGCAGCAGAGTTAACTATGGGTATTCGCAAGTAACAAGTATTATTCAAAGTTTTCAGCACTTGGATTACTCCTTTGAGGCCAAACATGCAATCCTTTTTTTTTTTTTTTAATTTGTACTTTACAAGTTGTCCAGCTGGACATTTTGTTAAATTTTTCTGACTTTATTTGCGAGTGGCTATCCCTAGCGGGATAGCATCTTCGAGTTTGACTATTTTATTACTGTAGTGAAGTCAGTGGGATGTTTTCTTTTTAGTCTCCTTTCTATGAAAGTTTTGCTCGCTCCAGCAGCTAGCTGGTTTGGATGTGTTGCCATTTTTTCCTTGTATTTTTTTAAGTACCTGCCCATTTCTTCTTCGACCGTTGGTATTTTTAGGGCTTTGCATGTATCCTGGTTTCTGATATATCATGGGGCGTTGACTAATGTTCTGAGTATCTTTGAGAAGCGACTCTTGTTTATTTACCGGACTCATTGCTGCTGTCCCCCATAGTGATATTCCGTACGTCCCAATTGTTTTTATTATTGTTTTGTAAATTTTTAGATTATTTTCCATGCTGACTTTAGAGTTTCGACTAGTTAGCCAGTACATCTGTCTTCTTCTTATCCGTATTTTGTCTATAATTGATTTAATATGTTGCTTTCATGTAAGTTATAAATCTAAGTGGAATCTTAGTATTTAACTTGCTTTGTTTGTGTTATATGCGTATCATTCAATTAGATATTAGGTGGCTTCTGTTTTCGTATTTTAAATGTAATGTCGTTAAATAGACTGGGCTTTGCTTTTATCTTGCAGTCATTTTTCTATTTTTCTGATATGCTCTGGTATTAATATGTCTGCTGTTTCTGAGTGTGTGTGTTACGTCGAAGGCACGGGGAGCAGTGAAATTAAGAAATCTCTGATCGTTTCCTTGCGTCGTTCGAATGATTTCGCTTAGGTTTAAACGTTTCACGAGCAAGGTAAGAAAAATTCAGACTTTAGATATGGTGGCAGAATTTATTATGTGAATTATTAATTATGTGAATATTATGTGAACAGGGTGACGGTTAAGAATGTTAGGAGAGGGTTTGATATAACGACTCTCAATTGACGACTCTTGATTCTTCGGTGGCCAACTGAGGATCAACGGCTGCGGTGCCGAAATATATTGATGGCCGTCAGCCCTGAGGTGATTTTGGTGTAGAACGTGTAGGGTACCAAAGAAATACTCGACGGTGTTTAGCAGTATGTTTATTGACAATTTTCACTTTCGTACTCTTTACGTACCATTTTCGATTTCGATTCTACGTACAACTCCCGATTCCAACTGACGATTCTCTCCCCTCGGTTACAACTCAACTGTTTTGTTGATCCGATTCGTGTCTTTTGTCATCCGTCAATATCCCTCCTACGCGCGTGTTCGTTACGCGTCCGCCACCGTTGCCACCTACACCTTCCAAATATTCGGTGAAAGGACCGTAGTGATACCGATGGCTCCTTAGGCCTGTCGGCACTTGCGCTTTATCGCCGACATTGTAGGTGTGTCGGCGATCTGTTCGCGTTACTATAATAGAGATTAAAGAAGCCGTTCTACAGTGTCACTTGATTAGTACAGCCGTTTCGTCGGTGAATGTTAGTATTTTGCTGTTGGTAGTTATACGCAATCCAGTGAAATCCGGTTTCAAAATTGAAGTACGCGAGAAAATTAGAGTATTATGAAGGTACAGGACGAAAGGGCCTGATTTCCTATACAAAAATGAGTCGAGTATGAAGTGACAAGTTTCGACACAAGGCTTGGTTTTCGAGAAAATCAATTATGAAGTTCCGTCCACTTGACTCGCTACTTTTTAAGTATACGCGTACCTACATGACGGAACTTCACAATCCATTGTATGGAAAACGAAGCCAGGAAAAATTTTATATATCTGAATGCACGTCTCAAAATACCATTCTTCCCCATACATGCATGTATGTTTTCTTAAATATTTTTTTTTTAATGATGTTTATTTAGCCCAAAATGAAGTTTTAGATACATATTGGTATTTACAATAAACGGTGAATTTTTGTAATGTGTTAGGCAAAGGTACCGATACGCGGCGGTACGACGTAGCCATGCTATATTATGTGTCGGCGCTTTACATTTTTCGTGTTTAATACTATTTTTGGAATAGAGCTGCTGGGAACGGAGCTTTTATATGGATTTGTTATTCTTTTAATTTTTTCTGTCCTGAAAACTTAGTCGCAAAACAGGACGCTTCGGTAGTCTGCTTTTTGGGTGCTGTGTAACTTTAGCTTTTTTTTTAAAAAAAAAGAATTACAATAATTACAATGTTTGCACCTGTGTTATACGGGGGCAGAATTGAGTTCTATCGGTTTAATGGGTTTTCTCTCTTATTTTATTATGGATTCAGTATCCACCAATATTTTTTTGTATTTTTTCTATGTTTGTCTTTGGTGTCTTTCAGAGGGAGGGGCCATGTTGTATCTCCATCTAGTGTCTGCGGACTGGCCATCTAGGTTTTCTTCGTAAAGTATAGTTTGGGTCCCTATTTTTCTTTTTATGTGATAAATTATCGGGATGTTATTTTGGTCCTGGAGGTAGTTTTTTTCATCAAGGTATAGGAAAGCTTCTGGGGGGATGTAGCCTGTTGTCAGAGTGTTTTTGTAATATGCGTTGCAATAGGAAATAGGCAACTGAAGATTAAGCTGTTTTCTTTTATCTTTGCCGCTTGCGCGAAGTGGTTTCTTATTAGCTTTAGGATGTGACAGTCTATGCGGTGAATGTTGGCTTGGTCGTATATTGTTTTGTTTCTTACGTATTGTTCGAATCTGCTGTGTTCGGATCTGTAAGTACTCAAGCAAGCCCTGATGCATTTTCTTTCGAATATGCGGATTTTTTCCATCTGGGAGGCTGATATGTTGTACCAGATTGGGCAGCCGTAGGTTATGATCGTAGATTAATGCTTGGTAGCATAGTATTTTTACTTTGCTGTCGAGATGTTTGGAGTAGTGTAGGAGGTTGAATGATGAGATTACTAGTAGGTGAAATCGTTAATGTATTTAAAATTGTCAATACAATGTCCTAGTTGCGAAACGGTGTGTATAAAGTCGTTTGGTCGCAGTTTATAATAATCCGTTTGCGATCGCGTCCGTTTATTTATAGTAGTCGGGGGGGGGGGGGGGGAATCGGAAGATTCAAATTTGTCTTTGCTTTACGGTTACGTGTAGCGGCGTCGTTGTTTTGCTCGGAGTTTGTTTATTCTTACATTATACGTAACCTAACGAACTTTATACTCCGAAGCGAAACAACAACACGATTTGAATCGAATTCTAATTCTTGTGCCGCTACATCACCCCCCTACCAGTGATAACGTTTTTATTGCATTTCCAAAGAAAGTCCCCGTGTTTAATACTTTATGATGTCTAACCGAAACTTGCCTGTAGCCGATCGGGAAAACGGACTCTTCGGCCAGACCGCGTAACGTACCTATTGCCAGTGTTTCCTTCGTTGCTTTCGTTATTACTATTTACGTCGCTTTCGTTGCGAGCGTTCGTTTGTTCTACTGGAATAAGCATGTCACGGGTTTCGGCGGTTTTCGCTTCGAGATCCTCTGGTACTACAAAGGCTGGCTTTAGCCGGTCGACGGAAACCGTTATGTCGCGACTGTTGACATCGATACTGTACGTTTTCTCGCCTCTTCGCGTTACTGTAAACGGCCCATCGTAAGGCGGCTGTAATGGGCCTCTAATTGCGTCGTGTCGTAAAAATACATAGGGGGAGACTCAAATTCGCGGAAAGTGAATAATTTCTTTTCACGGTGTTGTATAACGGGCTGAGACCGGACTTTCTCCATTTGTTCCTTGAGCAGGGTTGCGAATTCCGAGGTGGCCCGCTGCTTAGTTGGTAGAAAGAACTCTGCGGGCAAACGTATGCCGGTGCCGTATATCATCTCGGCTCCCGTTGCGTTTAGGTCCTCCTTTATTGCGGTTCTAATGCCTAATAGCACAATTGGCAGAATTTCGACCCAGTTGCTCGTGTCGTGGCACCTGATCGCCGCTTTAAGCTGTCTATGCAGGCGTTCTACCATCTCATTAGACGCAGGATGATAGGCCGATGTCCATAGGTGCGTGACGCCGAGCAACCGGCACAACTCTTCGAACAGACGCGATTCGAATTGGCGTCCTTGGTCGGTTACACGTAGCGGCGACGTTGTTTTGCTCGGAGTTTGTTTATTCTTACATTATACGTAACCTAACAAACTTTATACTCCGAAGCGAAACAACAACATGATTTGAATCGAATTCTAACTCTTGTGCAGCTACAGTAGAATAGTTTTTTTATTTTCCAGAATGCTTTATTGGCCTTAGCAAGTTGAATTTCGGTGTGCTGCTTGTAGTTTAATTTATAGTCTATGTTTACTCCTAGATATTTTACGCAATTTTTGTGTGGTATGAGTGCCCCTTTGTTTGCCTTTTCTCTTAGTTGGAATTTTTTGCAGTGTTCTCTTTCTATTGGGCCGATTTCACTTGACTTGGGCTTAAACAGTATGGTTTCGCATTTGCTTGTGTTGATTTTTAGTTTCCATGCGTGATAATAGTCATATATTTTTTCGAAAAGTTCTTGAAGTTCAGTTTTTATTGTCTTAGTTTTGCGGCCTGTTACGTAGATGATTAGATCATCTGCGAAGGCTATGGTTTATTAAATATTTAGTCTATTCGATAACATGAAATAATAAAACTGATTACTTCAGCCAACGCTCATACCGCGTTGAAAATACTCGTTCTATCACGTAAACTTGAGGCTTAGATGATAAAAACAAGAAGATTGAGCCGTAACACAACTATTAACTTTCCTTTTATCAAACATTGTGTTAATAAGGTATGGTCGTATACATCAAGAAAATATCTTTTTAGCATTAAACGATTATCACCATAAGTTATATCATTCTCGCATATACGCTTACTTATATATTGCTTTGTTTATATTTTCCGGTAATGTTATATGTATTTAATATTCGGAATTGGAGAATGTACAAGTATTCTATATACGTATGTCGTTTGAAAGAATGCAAAAATACATGTGCCGAAAATTGTGATACAAATCGAAGGAGAAAATAATTCCCCGCGCGCGGCGAAAATGATGTCAAAAATGTAAAATGACATTTTTCGCTTTATTTTATATAAAATCAATTATGAAATTGCCCCTACTTAACTTCACAGTCCATTTTCTCGAAAACGAAGTCGAGCAAGATTTTACATTTCTTCTTTATTTCCCTACATAATTGTACGTCGTAAGTATTTTTTATTCAATAATATTAAATAAGAAAATTGATTACTTCAACTAACGCTCATGCCGAGCTGAATGCACTCTTTCTCGTCAGAGTGCTGTGATCCACCCAGCAGGTCGGACTTCACTGGCCAAAAATACCAGGCGTTAAACTCGTTAGTGAGTTTGCCAATTTATACTGTGATATTCAATAACGAAAAGTGATAAGTAATGCTCACTATAAAAAAACAAGAAGGGAGAAGGAAAAAAGATGAAAAGAATGAAAAGAGCAACCGAAAGAAAAATACTATAGCAAAAATTGATCGAGGACGCGAAAAGAACGAAACCATAAATTTAGCAGATAGCTCCCCATTATCAGCAATACGAACGGAAAATAGGTTCAGCATATTGCAATCACAAGAGTCCAGCCTATCTCAGACACAGCAATACCCTCAAATAATAACAATAAAAGAATTCACAATAATAAGGAAAAAGAACAGATACGTACGGAAGAAAGTAAGTAGACACACAGCCTCTCAGGACGGGACATCACAAACTGAAAGAGAATAAAGAATGGACGGAGAGGTATTCCATCATCCACGAAACCCTCAACGTCCCAAGCGCAGCCCAGAGAAGTGGACAACGCAGGGGGTCCATCTCCAGGGGCAATGCTACCGAGAAGCCAGACGCAACCCGGACAGGTCACCAGCCTCTACAAGGAAGAACTCTGACTCCACAGTCCCCACAAATAAAGACAAACGGCCTCCAATATACATCACCCATCAAGACTAGAGAGAGACAGTAAAACTCATGGAAGAGAATCTAAACACAAAGTCATTCCACATTAAAGGAATATACGCAGATAAACACGTGCTATTCCTACGAAGTATACCAGATTTTAACAAAGCGAAAGAAATCTTAATTGCAGTTCAAACAGCCTTTTACGCACATACAGCCAAATTGGAGAAGTACCACACGGTCTCACTAAAGGTTCTAAACAGTCGCAGAGTTGCAAGCATTGCAGATGTCGGACGTCCCCAATTGACAAAAGATTGGCGCTTCTCGACAAAAAGATGAATAAAGAATAATGTATTCCTCTCAATTTACATAATCCAAGTATCCCCACAAAGCAAAGTAACGTACTAAAAATGAACTTTGTTAAAAATTGTGTAAAACACAACTTTTGTTTGTGAACTTGTGTAAAAATGAACTGAGTTACTTTAGGATAAAATGGGAAAAAGTCAGAAGAAATGACATAACGCAATGTCACAAATGTAAACAGCATGGAACCGCACAGACCAAGCGAGTGAAAAATCAAAAATGATGACGCAGTAAACAAAGACAAAGTGCAGTGCGTGAACTGTAAAAACTACGGATATCCTGCTTTGTATAAAGGATGCTCAAAACAAATGCAAAGCATCAAAACAAACGTGTTGCTCAAATAAGCCGTAAATTCATGCCGTACTTTTCAGACATCCTAAGACAAGGAATAAGCCGAAACCAAGTCTCCGAAAACCAACCACATCAAACAAATTTATTACCGCGCGTAATTCAAAATCCGAACCCAATTAAAACCATACCACAGCTGAACGTAATAAACTTATCGAACCTTCAAAGAAAACATATTCAAAGCCCTAAATGAACAACAAGCACAATTAAACTAACTAAAACAATCATTAAAACGCACGAAGAAAGAATTGAGTCTTGACCAAAAGGTGGCTCATTACCTAGTCATATGCCTTGGAGACACACGATTACAATTCCGTAATTTACGGGCAACTAACACGCTCACAACAAGAGACTACGATTACGACCATAACGCTCTCGTATTTCAGATAAACAAAAATACATCTGACTTCCTAACGCTAGAAACACGAAGTGACGGACCCAGGTACAAGTAAAAGACAACAAACTAGGAAATATTACATAATCAGCTCGAAAAGAACTGCGACCTAAATGTCCACAACAATGTCAACCTAACAAAGAGGCAAATCGACTCGTTTACAGACGAAATAGAAAAACATGCCCTTCAAGAATCCGTACTAAAAATAAAACAAAAGTCGGAGACGAAAGCTTCATATCATGCAAAATAAACAATCTAAAATAGAACTATTCCTACGATAAAAGAGAAGATTTAGTATTATTAAAGTACCATTTGCACAAAATAAAGTTGTGTTTAAAACAAGAATTCGCAAACTC